>NC_143395.1:11472725-11775756 GCF_052110815.1 Crocodylus siamensis | reverse complement strand
GAGGTATGCCTGTAATTATTTGGAATATTTGATTAACCAATTATAAAAAAAAGAATGTAGATGGTACAACTGGCCATTTGGCTCATTCAACCATCCAGCTTATACAGTTTTAAAAAAGAAGGCAAGATGCAGTCTGAAATAAAACAAACTGCACACTGTAAAATGTGCCAGCCGACTTGCTCTTCTCTTGGGCCAAGTATTTAAAAAAGAAATTGCTGTTATATGCCAATATGATGCTGATCATTGTAGCTACAGTGCAGATTACGCAATGCTAGCATTTTTCCTAGAAAAGGTTTTAATGGAAAATAATTTGCTTACACCTTAAACTAAGGCAGCTGTCTAAGAAATAAAGGCCATTTTTGGAAAATGTGTCTACATTGGACCATTTTAAAGTCTTCTCTCTTTGCTATCTAGTTAATGCAGCAAACAAGGAAAAAATCTAACTATTTCTAATTTGGGAGGAATAAAAATTTAACTATTTCAGATGGAAAACCATAGTAATCTTATAGTTCGTGTGTCTTCTTCCAAAAGATTCCCAAAGGGACAAAAAATACTGGAGGTTCTTTGCTCTACACCCATAAAATTCTGTCTAAAAATTCAAGAGAAAGCCATAGGCAGACAAGGTTCTTTGGGCAGATGTAATATCTTTTATTAGACCACCTAATTAGTTGGAATAATTTGTTCTTTCTTTGCAAGCTTTTGGGCATAAATGCCCTTCTTCACGCATAGGGAGAGTCTGCTGTTCTGTGTTCTCCTGGGTGGAATAAAAGCCAATTTGCAAAATCCAGGTCTGTGAAAATGCAAATGTATGGCAGTGAGGAACAGAGGGAATGGGGAACAATAGGTGTGTGACAGGTAGGTGTGGGGGAAAGGGGAAATGATGAGCTGGTGATAAAATGTAGCTGGTAAAATGCAGACAGGTTACGTGGGGTTATCGGATGGCAGGTTATAGTGTACCATAAATCTAATGTTTGTATTTGGTCCGTGATTTTTTTGTGTTCAGTAGATTGAAGTGAAGTTCGTAGGCTCATCTATGAAAGGCATTTTGTAATTTCCCTTTGAGGATTAGAATTGAGGGATTGGGGAGAAAGTAACTGTCTTGTGAGAAGTGTGCACTCACAGATAATTGGGTATTTTTGTCTTTTGACAAATTCTCAGCGTACATTTGGTACACAGTTGTTGTTTTGTTTCTCCTACGTATTTTCAGCCAGGGCATTTAGTGCATTGAATAAGATGTAATGCATTCCTGGAGGTGCAGGTGTAAGATCCAGGAATGGTGATGGTTCTGTTGTGGGGTGTAGTTATAGTGGGAGTGGTGGAGATATGTTGGCAGGTTTTACATTTCTTGTCCCAGTATGGTCTGGATCCGTTCGGTGTGTTTTGGGCCATGGGAAGTTTGCATCTGATGATGAGTCCCTGGGTTGGGTAATGGTAGGGATTGAGTTTGGGTGCTTACTTAAAGGCTAGGATGGGTGGTGCTGGGAAGATCTCTTTAATAATTCGGTCGTCTTCTAGAATGGGTTGTAGTTGTTTGAGGATTTTCCATATAGGTTCCAGGGAGGGGTGGTATGCCATAACTAATGGTGTGTAATTCCTGGGGATTTTTTTTTTTTTTTTTTTTTGTACTGCAGCAATTCTTCACGTGGTATCTGGATGGCTCTTTCAAAAGTGTGATCCGTCTCTCTGGAGGAGCGTCCTTGTTGAGTGAGAGCCCCTTTGAGATTTGTGAGCTGATGATCATGGGTGTTCTCGGTGTAAACTTGATGGCCCTGGAGGGCTTGGCTATATATTACAGCTTTCTTGGTGTGTTCAGGGTGATAGCTGGTTCTGTGCAGATATGTATGTTAGTCTGTGGGTTTCTTGTATACAGTGGTTTGTAGTTTACCATTCTGGATATAGTTCATAGTGTGTAAAAAGGAAGTGCTGGTGCTGGAGTATTCAAGAGAGAGTCTGATGGAGGGGTGATGATTATTGAATTTGTGATGGAATTCAATTGGAGAGTGCAGGTTTTGGGTCCAACTTATAATGTCATCTATATATCTTAAGTATAGCATGTGTTTGGTGCAGTCTTTGAAGAATGCTTCCAAATGGCTCATAAAAAGGTTGGCATATTGTGGGGCCATTTTTTGGTGCCTGTAGCTGTGTCCGTCGTCTGGAGGAAGTGCCGGTTATTGAAAGTGAAGTTGTTGTGTGTGAGGATGAAGTATATAAGTTCAGTAATATCTTCAGGTCTGTACTCGGAGTTGTAATCTTGCTCTTGTAGGTATCTGTAAGGCAGGCTTGGATGCCATCATGGTGTGTGGGGTGTTAGTATATAACCTGGTAACATCCATGCTGGCTGGGAGGGTATTGCTGGGAAGGTGGTCTGTGTTTTTAAGTTTTGTAGAAAGTCTGTTGTATCTTGGACAAAACTTTCTTTTTGGGTGATGAGAGGTTTTAGGTTGGATTCAATAAAACCTGTTATTTCCTCAGTTAGGGTTACACAGTTGGATATTACAGGTCTGTCTATGTTCCCTTGTTTGTGGATTTTGGGGAGCATGTTAAAAGTCCCTGGGTTAGGTAGCGGGGTTTTTGTTTTTTGGGGGGTTAATATTTTTCTTAATGCTGTCAAAGGATGAAGTGTTGTTGGAAGCGGATTCATTTTGGTTGTGGAAATATTCCTTGAGACGGAGGTATTGGAACACTTCGTCTATTTTTCCACGTTGTAGTATATTATTAGGGTATTTTTCTGGACAGAAATTAAGGTATTTAGAGAGGACACATTTTTCAGCTTTGGTAAGTGTGTTTGTGGAGAGAGTGATGATATTTGAGGGTTGACCTGGATTTTTTTCAGTTTCATTGAGTGTGAGGTTGGAACATTGTAAGGTATTGTTGGTGTTTTTCTGATGGTTGTATTGTGGCTGTGAAAATTGTGCAGCAATTGGTTTCATTTCTTCTTTTTATGGATGGATGTTGTAAAAAAATCTCATCTTTTTGTATAAGTTGTATAATGGATGGAAGCCATATGCACTGGATTTAGGTTTAATATATTCTGTTTTGGAATGAATGATCATACAACACAAAACATAGCTCACAATATTCAGCTGCTTATCTAGAACAAGTCGAAAATTGTAGTAGAACACAGGAACCCCCACATCGATGGCCTGCCCAGTCAGATATCTTGTTTACTGGTATTTGCTACTGGACTCTTCAAAGAAAGTGCAAGAAACTTGAATTGGACAGAGGCATAATTGAGAAGTTTTGCATCATGGGGGGGGTGGCAGCAGTGCGTGAGACACTGGGAGTGGCAGGGCTGTTCCTGGGAGTGGCAGCTGCTACTTTTGCAGTTTCTCCTCTGCACCTGCCTTCTCCCTCCTCCCCCAGGTTGTTGCATGGGGCTGATGCCCTGCTTGCCTCCCTCGGTTACACTACTGGCATTGGATAGGTACTTAATAATTTAACGTGCTTCCCATGTTAGATCTCCTAACCCCTTTATGTTTAGACGTTAGTTTAAAACTAGAAGCATGAAGACTAATGACGAAAAATTTTGGAAGAAATATTAACTGTTACGTCTCTAGATACTTCTAACCACATAAAAATGCTCTTCTCTCTCTCTCTTTCTCTCAAATATTGCTGAGTTCTTGACCTTGATTGAATTCCTATAGTAGATAGTCGCAGCCTAATTAGGCTTTGTATGAGGAAGTACTTCCTTTTTATCTATTTTGAATTTGCCATCTTTCAGTATTATTGACTATCCCTTTGTCCTCATGTTATGAAACCAAAATAGGAGTTTCTGTTCTGGCCGTCTCCATCCTATTCTTATTTTATCAAATTCCTATTTTATCTCACCCTTTCAACTCCCTTCTGTTTGTAAACTCAGCAATCTCAATTTTTTTCCAATCTTCTCTTGCATAGGAGTGTCCCTGTCCCTAATTATTTTTGTTGCCCTTCCCTAAACTCCTTTGACATTTTAAATATCCTTCTTGACACCGGATGATTAAGAGAGCACAATGAGGTTACATCATTGATTTGTCAGCGATATTAACATTTCTTTTACTGTATATGCTAACATCTTTGTTTTTCTCATTGCAGCTCCACACTGCCATGAGCTCACCACAGTGATGCTTGTGATTCTCTCTCTTCAAACCATTGTGGTTTGCAGATATTCAGACACGGTGAATTTTGATTTAAATCAATTTGATTTTTTTAAATCATGAGTTAAATCACTGGTCAGGAAGCCTTGATTTGATCACTGTTTTCTATAAAAAGTGCATTCCTATTGTTCTGATATTCTTTATTCATTAAATTTCTCAAAACTTTGCACTTCTGGAGAAAGGTAAGGGCTTAACTACGTATACAAACTTCAGAGAGACAGTAGAGCTGATGGGTGGGTAATCTCCCATCTCCATATACTCCTGTTGACAAGGATGTTATCTCTGGAGACACAAATCCACAAGTTGAGAAGTGAAACTCAGCAATCACAGAGATGTTTAATGTGATCTTCTGGGTTGAGCACTGGCTCCCATTGGGTAGAGTGGTTTTCTTTTAATCTTTACTAATCTATGGAGGAGCCTCTGGGAACCCCATAAGACTGGGCCCCTAATATAGTCCGTGGCCTGTTGTGACCTCTTTTTAAAACTTTTCTAAAAACTTTGTATAGATAAAGTGTCTCAGATATTGTATAATTAGAAGTTTATAATCCCTATCTCATGATGATATCTTTGAGCTTTAACATATCTTAAAACTATCTTTTTATATATGTTTATTTTTAAACAAAGCGTCTTTAACAAAAAAGTTTAAATTTAAAAAATTCTGACCAAAAAATCCAATTTCAATTTTTTAAAAAATAATTTATTTTTTTTCCGCACCCCTCCCCCTATATTTAGAGGACATCTTAGAATTGTCCTGTGTCCAGCTACACCCAGCATAGGGGTTCTCATAGATTTCATAGACATTAGGGCAGGAAGGCACCTCGGGAGATCATCGAGTCCAGCCCCCTGCCCAAAGGGCAGGAAGTCAGCTGGGGTCATAGGATCCCAGCAAGATAAGCATCCAATTTACTCTTGAAGGTGTTCAATGCAGGTGCTTGAACCACCTCCGCTGGCAGACTGTTCCAGACCTTGGGGGCTCGGACAGTAAAGAAATTCTTCCTTATGTCCAGCCTGAAACGGTCTTGCAGGAGTTTGTGACCGTTCGACCTCGTCATCCCTTGGGGCGCTCTGGTGAACAAACGTTCCCCCAGATCCTGGTGGTCACCCCTGATAAACTTATAGGTGGCCATCAGATCACCCCTGAGCCTGCACTTTTCCAGGCTAAAGAGTCCCATGTCTCTCAGCCTGTCATCGTAAGATCTGTTTTCCTGACCTCTGATCATGCGCGTGGCTCTCGTCTGGACTCTCTCAAGCTTCTCCACATCCTTTTTGAATTGTGGAGCCCAAAACTGGACGCATTACTCCAGCTGCGGCCTCACCAAGGCCGAGTACAAGGGGAGAATGACGTCCCGGGATTTGCTTGAGAAGCATCTATGGATACAAGCCAGCGTTTTGGTCGCTTTACTAGCTGCAGCATCGCATTGGAGGCTCATGTTCATCTTGTGGTCAATGATGCCCCCCAAGTCTCTTTCTTCTGTAGTGCTAACCAACGTAGCACTGCCGAGCCTATAAGGGCCCTGCAGGTTTTTCCTCCCAAGGTGGAGAACCTTGCATTTTTCAGTGTTAAACACCATCAGGTTCTCGTCTGCCCATTTGCTGAGCTTGTCCAGGTCAGCCTGGATCACCCGCCTATCTTCTGGCGTGGATGCTTTGCCCCAAAGTTTGGTGTCATCGGCGAACTTGGCCAGTCCACTCCTGACTCCAATGTCCACATCGTTAATGAAGATGTTGAACAGTATGGGTCCCAGGACAGGGCCATGAGGGACCCCACTGGTCACAGGGCACCATGATGAGTGACTGCCATCAATCACAACCCTCTGGGTCCGACCACGGAGCCAATTTCCCAGCCAGCGGATCGTGGTGGAGCCAAGGCCACAACTGGGCAGTTTGGCCAAGAGGTGATCATGGGATACCAGATCAAAAGCTTTTTTGAAGTCAAGATATATGACATCAGTCTCTTCTCCCTTGTCCAGGTGATAGGTCACCTGGTCATAGAAGGAAATGAGATTGGTCAAACAAGACCTACCCGCAACAAACCTGTGCTGGCTGTCCCTTAGAATGTTAGCCTGGGCCAGTCCCTCAAGGATGGAAAAAAAAAGCTTAATAAACTTTTCTAAGATCTTCCCCAGGATAGAAGTCAGGCTAATGGGCCTGTAGTTAGCCGGATCCACTCTCCTCCCTTTCTTGAAGATCGGCACCACATTGGCCTTCTTCCAGTCTTCGGGCACTACACCAGAGCGCCAGGAGTTTTCAAAGATCCGTGCCAGGGGCTGGGCTATGACGCTCGCCAGGTCCTTGAGTACCCTGGGGTGCAGGTTGTCAGGGCCGGCTGACTTGAAGGTATCCAGCTTCTCAAGGTGTTCCTTCACGAGGTCAGCATTGATGGAGGGTAGGGGATTCCCCTCACCCATGTTTTGAAATGAAATGGGTTGAGCAATTCTATATCTTTGACATAAGATTCCCCTCTGCGCTGCCTTTTTGCCTGCTTTCCTTTTAAACATTGAGGAACGTTCCACCTCCAGAGTCGCAGCTTCTGGAAGGATTCCTGCAGCTTGCATTATTTCAGCATTCTGCAGTTGTGACTCTGATTTTTATTCTGTCCTTTTGAATCCGCCACTTCCAGAAGTCCATTTCAAACTGTTCATCTCTCATATATATATAGTACCTGTTAGCAAGGGTCCAATTCTGTAGTTCCTGCTTTACCACATCATTTATTTCAGTTGAACTTAGTGAGGGGGGACACCTATATGTCGGTGGGAAGATGGGGTTCTACTTCAGTGTGCAACTACAATCAGGATTGGGTCCCAGCTCATTCACCAGGTCATTGTATACAAGCTTAACAAAAAGGGAAAGGGAGAGAAAACATTTAATACAGTGACATAATACATCTGATCATGTCTCACTATAGTTTCATAGTTTGTAGGGTCGGAAGGGACCTGAGCAGATCATCTAGTCTGACCCCCCTGCCATGGCAGGAAAGAATACTGGGGTCAAATGACCCCAGCAAGATGTTCATCTAACCTCCTCTTAAACACCCCCAGAGTAGGAGCCTGCACCACTTCTCTTGGAAGCTGGTTCCAGACCCTAGCCGCCCTGACTGTGAAGTAGCACCTCCTGATGTCTAGCCTGAATCTACCCTCTGCCAGCTTGTGACCATTATTCCTGGCCACTCCTGGCAGTGCTCGGGGAAACAGTGACTTCCCCAATGCCTGCTGATCCCCCCCCTGACTAGTTTATAACAGGCCACAAGATCCCCCCTCAGCCTTCTCTTGTGGAGGCTGAACAGGTTCAGGTCCCTCAGCCTGTGCTCATAGGGCCTGCCCTGTTGTCCTCTGATCATACGAGTGGCCCTCCTCTGGACCCTCTCCATGCTGTCAACATCCCTCTTGAAGTGTGGTGCCCAGAATTGGATGCAATACTCCAGCTGCAGCCTGACCAGTGCCACGTAGAGGGGGAGGATCACCTCCTTGGACCTGCTCGAGATGCATCTGTGGATGCATGCCAAGGTGCGGTTGGCCTTCCTTACTGCCTCTCCACACTGCCGGCCCATGTTCATCTTGGAGTCAATGATGACCCCCAGATCCCTTTCCGCCTCCGTGCTGACAAGAGGAGAGTTCCCTAACCTGTAGGTATGGTGCTGGTTGTTCCTCCCAAGGTGCATCACCTTGCACTTGTCTGTGTTGAAAACCATCCTATTCTCATCTGATTGTAGCCTGTTGCATCCTTCCAGTGTTCCCACGTCCCCCCCACATCTTAGTGTCATCAGCAAATTTGAACAGGGTGCTTTTTACCCCCTCATCCAAATTGCTGATGAAGATGTTGAACAGTGCGGGCCCGAGGACCGAGCCCTGCGGAACCCCACTGCCCACGTCCTTCCAGGTTGAGAAGGACCCATCTACTACCATCCTCTGGGTGCGGCCCTCCAGCCAGTTGGTGACCCATTTGACTGTGTGGGTGTCTACACCACAGCCCCCCAGTTTCTTAATGAGAACAGGGTGAGAGACAGTGTCAAAAGCCTTCTGGAAGTCCAGGAAGATTATATCCACTGCTACCCCTGCGGCTAATGATCTGGTGATCTGATCGTAAAAGGCCACCAGGTTGGTCTGACAGGACCTTCCACTGATGAACCCATGTTGGTTGCCCCTAAGCATGCAGTCTCCTGCTGGCCCCTCCTGGATGTGTGCCAGCATAATTTTTTCGAACAGCTTGCCTAGGATCGAGGTGAGACTAACCGGCCTATAGTTTCCCGGGTCCTCCTTCCTGCCTTTTTTGAAGATGGGGACCACGTTGGCCCTCTTCCAGTCCTCCAGTACCTCACCAGAGCACCACGAGTGCTCATAAAGTTGTGCCAGGGGACTTGCAATGACCTCAGCCAGTTCCTTTAGAACTCTAGGGTGGAGATCATCCGGGCCAGCTGACTTGAATATGTCCAACCTCTCTAGAAGCTCCCTAACTAAATCCTGGCTAACCCGTGGCCCAGGTGTGCCTCTCCCGGGGCCCGAGGGGGGCCCAGCAGGGAGGTGGCTGTTCTGGTCTCTACTTAGGAAGACAGAGGCAAAGAAATCGTTAAACGTGTTAGCTTTGCCGTCTGGTGTGACGACCAAGTTACCCATGTCATCCTGCAAGGGCCCCACATTACCCGGGACCTTCTTTTTACCCCCTACATATTTAAAAAAGGACCTCTTATTGTCCTTAATCTGGGAAGCCAGTCCCAGTCCCATCTCTGCCTTGGCCTTCCTGACTGCCCCCCTACATCCCCGAGCAACTGCAGAATAGCCCTCCCTGGTGATGACCCCTTCTTTCCACTGGGTATAAGCCTCCTTTTTAGCAAGGAGACATTCCCGTATTCTTTTGGTGAGCCACAGAGGCTTGTGTGCTCTCCTGCTCCCTTTGATCCGCGTTGGGATTACCTCCCTTTGGGCTTGGAGGATCGTCTCCTTAAAGAGCGACCACTCTCCTTGGACACCTGGCTCCCCTCCCCCCTGGGACCTCAGCGCTTCTCCAACTATCCTCCTTAGCTCATTGAAGTCTGCCCTCCTAAAATCTAGGGCCGCTGCCTTACTGCACGCCTTTGCCACCTTTCGCTGGATGGTGAATTCCAGCAGGTGATGATCGCTGTCGCCCAGGTGGTCGAGCACCCGCAGCCCCCTCACCAGGTCATCACCCGTGGCCAGCACTAGGTCCAACAAGGCATCCCCCCTGGTGGGGCTGTGCACCTCCTGGGTTAGTTGGAGGTCCTGCACTCTGGCCAAGAACCTACGTGAGCGTTCAGACCTGACTGACTGCTCTTCCCAGCAGATGTCCGGGAAATTCAGGTCCCCCATGACAACCACATCCTTAGCCTTCACTACCTCTGTGAGCTGACCCAAGAATTCCTGGTCAAGCTCTTCTCCCTGGTTGGGAGGTCTGTAGTAGACTCCCACCATTAAGTCCCTTTCCCCTCGACTGCCTTGTACTCTAACCCAAAGCACTTCAGAGTGCCCCTCCCCTGGCTCCTTGCTGATTAACGAGGATGTGTATTCCTCGTTAATATAGAGCGTCATGCCCCCACCCCTCTTTCCTATCCTGTCCCTCCTGTATAGCCTATAGCCCTTGACATTGACCGCCCAATCATGCGTTTCATCCCACCACATTTCCGTAATCCCCACTATGTCCGGGCTGGTGTCAGCCAGCAGGAGGGTGAGTTCCTCCTGCTTGTTGCCCATACTACGACCATTTGTGTAGAGGCATTTGAGGCCTCCTGTGGGTGTGTGTACTGACCCCCTAGTCCCAACGTTACCCTTGCCCCTCTCTCTTACCTGTTTGATTGCTTCTCTCGTTGGTCTGGGCTGGGCTGTAGTTGTGGGTGCTGTTTGGTCTGGAAGTTTGATATTTCCTCCGCCCTCATCTTCCCCTTCCCCCGACGAGCCTAGTTTAAAGCCCGCCGGAGGAGGTCCGCCAACCTAGAAGAGAACACACGCTTACCTTTAGGGGAAAGGTGGAGCCCGTCCCACCCCAGCATGTCTCTCGTCGTGATGTGCCGGTCGTGGCTGAGGAAGCCAAAGCCCTCTTCGAAGCACCACTCCTGTAGCCGCCAGTTGGTCTCCGCGATGCACGTTTCTTGCCGTCTGCCTTGTCCGCTCACTGGCAGGATAGAAGAGAAAACCACCTGTGCGCCCATCTCCTTCAGCATGCACCCCAGAGCGTGGTAGTCCTCCATCAGGCGATCAGGGCTCCTCCTGGCCACATCGTTAGTACCCACATGGACTAGGACCATAGGGTAATAATCGGTGGGACCTTGTAGATCAGTCTCCCTGAACTAGGCAGGAAAGGACAACTGTCCAGTCTCCTTTTGACTGCACCACTGGAGGGAGTTTATTCCACAGTCTGGACACGCTGACTGTGAAGGCGTTTTTCCTGGAATTCAGACTGAAGCAGCCTTCCAGGAGTTTATATCTATTGCTCCTGGTCTTCCACAGGGATGCTGTGGTGAATAGCTGTTCATCAAGTTCTTAATGATGCTACCAAGTCACCTCTCAGCCTTCTCTTCTGTGGACTGAACAGGCTCAAGTCCCTCAGGCTTGTTTTGCAAGTCCCTGATCATACGGGTGGCTCTTCTCTGGACCCTCTCAAGTTTTTCCATGTCCTTGTTGAAGTGTGGCACCCAGAACTGGATGCAGTACTCTAGCTGCAGTCTCACCATTGCAGTACAGTGGGAGTGTCACTTCCTTAGTTTTGCATGAGATGCAACGATTAATGCATGCCAGTGAGTTGTTTACCCTGATGGCCACAGCATTGCACTGCCAGCTCATGTTCATGCAATGGTTGATCACTACCCCTAGTTCCCTTTCAGCCGTGGTGCAAATCAAATTGTTACCACCAAGCCTGTAGGTATGTTGGGGATTGTTTGGCCCGAGATGGAGCACCTTACACTTCTGAGTGGTGAACTTCATCTGGTTCTGGTCTGCCCAACTCTCGATCCTGTCCAGGTCCACCTGAATTTGTAATCTATCTTCTAGCATGACCACACTGCTCCATAACTTGGTGCCATCCGCGAACTGGGCCAGCAAGCTTTTCACCCTCACATCCAAATCAAATCATTGATAAAGATGTTAAAAAGCACCAGTCCAAGCATGGACCCGTGAGGGACACCACTGGCCACTTCTCACCAGGACAGCACAGATCTGTTCATGAGAACTCCCTGGGTCTTACCTTGCAGCCAGTTTTCCAGCCACTGAACTGTTAAGCAGTTAAGCCCACAATCTTGCAATTTTTCCATAAGGATATCGTGGGATACTAGATCAGAAGACTTTTGGAGGTCTGGGTATATAATGTCAACCTTCTCTCCTGTGTCCAGGTGCTGCGAGACCTGTTTGTAGAAGGAGATAAGATTGGTAAGGTAAGACCTACCCATGACGAAGCCGTGCTGACTGTCATTCAGAATCTTACCCTCAACGAGTGAATCTTACCCTCAACGAGTGTATCACACAGAAATTCTTTAATGAGTTTTTCCAGGATTTAATGAGTTTTGCCAGGGGTCCCACAATGACCTCAGCCAGCTCCTTCAGCACTCTCATGAAGTCCATCCGGTCCTGCTGACTTATAAATGTCTAGCTTTTCTAGTTGGTTTGGCATCAGCTCAGCATCCACGGTGGGAAGGCTGTCATTCCCACCATGCTTCCTGTGATCTTTACATCGCTTGTTTTTCCCCATGGTCTGATGAAATACTAAAGCAAAGTGGGCATTCAGGAGTTCAGTTTTTTTCCTGAGTGTCCATTTCCAGTTGTCCCGAGGTGTTAAGCAGGGTCCCACACTTCCATTTATTTTCCTCCTACTGCCTGTGTACCAAAAAAAAAAAAAAAAAAAAAAAGACTTCTTATTGTCCTTGGCTAACTTAATCTCAGTTGCTGCCTTAGCTTTCCATACCATACCCTGTTGTAAATATTGATTCTTTCCCAATCTCTCAATAAGTGAGCAAACATAGCTTTGACTTCTAGTTACCGTTTGAGATGTCCAAACATTTAGCACAAGGCCTTGCCTTTCTGTTAATTTATTCTGACATCAACTGAAGTGGACAGATTGTACTAAATATATATTTGGCTAAAAGGCAGGGCTTCCGGTTTCTAGGAAATTTATAATTGGCTGCATATGTGCTGTTTGTGTTTTTTCTTTCGTGTTTTCCCTCAAAACTGGACTGAAACATGAGATGTTTGAAATTTCCCAGGATCCAGAAATCCCGAGGCAAATTTTGTTTTGGAAATGCTGAAATTCATAGATTCATAGACATTTGGGCTGGAAGAGACCTCGGAAAATCATCGAGTCTAGCCTCCTGCCCTAGGGGCAGGAAGTCAGCAGGGATCATAGGATCCCAGCAAGATAAGCATCCAAATGTGTTTTGAAGGCGTTCAAAGTGAGCACTTGAACCGCCTCTGGTGGCAGTCTATTCCAAACCTTGGGGGCTCGGACAGTGAAGAAGTTCTTTCTTATGTCCAGCCTGAACCGGTCACAGTGGAGTTTGTGATCGTTCGATCTTGTCATCCCTTGGGGGGCTCTGGTGAACAGTCGTTCCCCCAGATCCCAGTGAGCACCCCGATAAACTTATAGGTGGCCACCAGATCACCCCTGAGCCTGCACTTTTCCAGGCTCGCTTTCAGCCTCTCATCATATGGTCTGTTTTCCTGCCCTCTGATCATGTGCGTGGCTCTCCTCTGCGCCCTCTCAAGCTTCTCCACATCCTTTTTGAATTGCAGAGCCCAAAACTGGACACAGTACTCCAGCTGCGGCCTCACCAAGGCCGAGTACAACAGGAGAATGATGTCCCGGGATCTGCTTGAAGCATCTGTGGATGCAAGCCAGCATTTTGCTTTATTAGCTGCAGCATCGGACTGAAGGCTCATGTTCATGAGGCGTTTCCCAAACAAAATGCCTCCTCAGCTCAGCTCCGCTGCTGCTCAGTGAGACTGAAGTTTTGTCAGCTTCGTGAGCAGCTGAGGGGCTCCGGGCATCAGGGACTTCTGAACAGCTGTGCTACATGGCGCACCCTGGAGCTACAGACCTCGGGACTTCCAACCTCCCATTCTTGATTTTGCAGCATGGAGCCATAAAGCTCTGCCAGCCATGCCACCAACTGGGACTCGTAAGGCTTCCAGACTCTGTACTGCAGAGTCCAGCGGCTGTGCTCGGGGGCTTCAGGCTTGTGGCTCTACAGCAGAGGGCTTGGTAACTCTAGCCTTGCTGCCCAGGGCCCTGTTCCAGGGTAGACTCTGTGTATTTCCAGATTCCTCAGCTCTGGTAAAAAAAAAATTGTCAAGCCTGTGACATGAATGAAGCATTTTGGGCTGTCCTAGTTGGCATTTTCCAGCAAAGCTTCCAGCACTAATCCTAAACATACTGCTGGATACCTAAAATGTACATATAAACTGATCAGCTTCACACACATTTTCTCATAAGATGATACTGTTCTGTTTATGCTTTTTTTAATTATGCAGTAAACCTTAACTGTACATGTGTATTAACAATAGGTCAAATGCTTATGTTGGATACACACAGAAATAACATTGTGCATAAATATCATTTACTGTACTTGGTGAATACTGGTTCAGTAAGTAGAAATATAAACTTATCCAGTGCATTGAACACTGGATGATAATTACTTGTTTTTTTTGTAGTATGCTTTTTAAGCCTTGCACGTTCTTGGCTTACCAAATGAATTCTTAACCCACGGCAGGGCTAGGCAGGTTGCTGAGCTCACTGTCATACTCCTTGTTTTAGTTGGTTGCTACTTAAAGACACTTATGACTCGCCTCCGGAGCCAGATTAAGGTGTAAATATGGTAGGTCTGTGCCTAGGGCTCAACTCCTGGAGTTAGTTGAGATCAGAAACTGTTTCCATTTAGATTTCTAGCTCTTTATATTCCGTTCACAAATTCAAGCTCTGCAGCTAAAATCTATTTGAGTCTGCAAAGAATCTGGAACAATAGCTCTAAGAAGTGTGAACTTCCCTTCTCCTGAAAGAGGAATGCCAGATGCAAGCAAAAGAATTTTTTTGGCAATATAGATTTTTAAACTGGGTCCGTGAACAGAACGGGCCATGCCACCTCTTCCACTTGTACTCATGCTGGCAGAGCTCATTGTTCCCTTCCCAACTCCGAGCCACCATAGTTATGCTGGTGAAACTTTAAGTATTCACTTTTCTCTCCTCACTATGTATTGTTTTGTAGTGCCCAGAACAATGTAGTATATCCAGCCCCATGGCATGCAACAAGTTGTGGGTTGTGACTTTAGTTTTACAATGACACCAACTACTTTGCTTTTGTATTTCATTCTTGGTGTTGAGACCTTAGAGGCAACCTTTTCAAAATTCTCTAGTAAGGATTAGAAATCTGACTTTCATATTAAACAAAACAAAAAATCAATATGTTAAATTGATACATAATCAGTGAGGTTGGGGCTTAAAGGAAAACACAAAATGTGGCAGGACAAAATGAAATTGTGTTACCAGCTCCCACAGAAATGGGCATTCATTTGCTTGGGGCTTCTCAGTGCTACCAGAGGTGAGAGGGAAGGGGGGAGAGTCGGGAATTCAGATTTGTTTTCTATCTAAAGAGAAAATTCAGAGCTGTTTCTTGGACATCGTAATGAACCTGCTGGCTTAATGATGGCCACTGGATTTGCTCCACAGAATGACATCCAGCCTGTAAAGGGCTCTCCATCCTTTCAGCACAAGCTCCAAGGCTGTCACGTGCGGTCCTGGCTGGTGTGAATAGAGACTAAGATTTGAGAGTTTATGGCAGAGAGAACCAGCATGGATGTATGGTGCACTGGCTTGGGGGGCACAGCCTGTTGCTGAGTGGGGCCAGCAGTTGTATGAACAGCCACAAATAAGGCTGGGATGGTCTAGTTGGCAATGGTCCTGCTTTGAGTAGGGGGTTGGACTAAATGTGACCTCCTGAGGTCCCTTCCAACCCCCATTTTCTATGGTTCTAAGGCTGGATCTGCAGTGCAGCATGTGCCTGCCTCTGGGAAAGAGGGTCTAGGAAGGGGTGTCACAGGTTGTGGATGTGAGAAGCACTTTAAGCAGTAAAGGATCTGGAGGGCACCAAGGTTAGGACTGAGTGTGCCTTGAAGGTGAGAGCAGAGCAGGCATACTAACTAGGCCATAAAGATAAGGGGCTGGGGTAGGCTTGGAGATGGGGCAGGGCATTGGCGACTCATATGGGGGGCACATGCCCCCCCCCCGAGATTTGGCTTATGCTGCCACCGCCAGCTTCTGCAGGCAATCACCACCTGCCCTCGCCACCCCCCCACCGGCATCTGTGGGCGGTCCCCACTCGCCGCTCAACCTCCCGCCCCCTGGGCCGACGCTAGCATATGTGGGCAGTCCCTGCTTACCGCCAATGCTGCTGCCTACATCTGGTGCCCGCCACAGTCTTGGGAGGCACTAGTCATTCATGGGGCAGGATATCTTTAGGAATGGATACCCCCTGCCCTTTCTCTCTGCCTCTGGTCTCAAAGGCTAAGTTGCAAAGGAAAGGTGAGGAAGGAGGACTGAGAGCTTTCTTCCTTGGGGTGAAGTTGGGGGATGGAAAGAGAATAATCCTCTAAGGCAGCTGGCAGGCAGTTTTAGTGCTGCTGTGCTCAAGAGGAAATGCAGCCAGTGGGGAAGAGGTGGTGTCTGTACTCCCTGCAGGGGGTTAGAAGAGGTTGGCTACTCTTAGGGAATAGAATAAATGCTTCCTTTCCAAGGGATGATGATTTTTTAAAGTTTAAATGGCAGGTCAGAAAGGGATGGATGCTGCAGTACTGCTCACACTGTGTTTTGAACTCATGTTTCTTTCTCTTTTGCTCTCTCTCAAAGGAAACTCAATCACTGAGGACCTCTGGGTGCACAGGCCTCCAGTTGATTAGACTTCATTTTTTTCCCCATAGCAGCTTAATTACATTCACAGAAATAATTGGAGAGGGAATAATTATTAGACAACTTAGTCATGTTATTAATACAACTTGACAATGCAGGGCACTGTGGATGGAGAAGGTTTAGAAAAACTGGTAAAAGCCTCCCTCATGTCTGGACCTCTGTTTATTTTAATCTGTTCCTACATGGGATTTCTTCTTGCCATCTACCATGTGTATGCTGATGCAGGTATCCAAGCCATTTGATGGGGATAGTTTGGGAATAACGTTCCTGCATTTGTGCAGGAGATTGGACTAGAGGACTCTTGAGGTCCTTCCAACCTTGTAGTGCGATGAAATGAGTCTTGGCCTACAAAAATTGACAGCCTCCCTAGCAGGTAGTCAGCATAAATTATTACTTAGACTCTGCCATTTGAGCTAAGAAGTTGTCCGTTTAGAAAACAACCCCCCTAATTTTAATACAATGAAAAAACATCCTTTAAAAATGTATTTGATAGTTAAGGACAGACAGTAATTATGGGGCAATGCAACAGAATGAAATGTTGCACAGTTTAGGCATTGGCTACATATTTGGATGGCTCATGTCATGCAAGTAGATTTTGAAGGTTGTGTGGCATTGTTCATAATTCTGGAACATACAGCCATAATAGACAAAATACCATGTGGAGGAAACTTGCTTGAAAGATTTAGCAACCAAAGGACATTTTGATTGAAATGGGGAAAGGAAGGAAAACAAAACTGTCTAGCACTACAGACATGATTCTCAACCAGGTTGCTGTAGCACTGTGGGATGCCTTGAACTTTTCAGGGGTTGCTGTATAATGTTAGCACTGCTAGGTGTGCAAACATGATTCACAAGATCAACCCAGCATTTTTGCACAAGAATCTAGAGTGTTAAAAACATTCCAACTTGTTTTGATCTTGGAGTTCTTTGCAAGAGATGATTTGGTTTGTATTGGCTGTATGATTTCTCTTTTCAGCAGCTTCATTCTTCTCTTCCTTCCTGCTTGGAAAATAAGCAGGAAGGAAGAGAAGAGTGAAGCTGCTGAAAAGAGAAACCATACAGCCAATACAAACCAAATTATGCCAAAGAACCTGTGGAGGGGCCCCTAAAACAAACAGGTTTTCTGCTACCAAGAGTTTTTCAGGGGGGATCTTTTCACCTCAAAGAAAAATAGCTAGTTCAAAATGGTGTTTCCAGAGAAAGAGGCCCGATTTCAATTGAGTTGGATCATTTCTCATGGAAATGACCCAAGGTCTTTTCTTGCCATCGTCTGTGATAGAGGCTCAAGCAGTTTTTCCTGCATCGGTAAAAATTAGTAGCATTGGAGAAGTGTTAATATTTCTACAAAATAGACAAGAGGACTAGTTTGTTATGAAGCATCAAAAATAATTAAAAAGCAAACTGCAATTGTCAAAATAAATGAACAAAACACATTCTGTGATGCATTAACTTGTTCACTCGCTAATTTGCAAAAATCAGTAATTTGCAGTGGGCCTCCCCTTCATTAGTGAGCATTAATTAGGGTCTACTGTAATATTTATTGGCAATTTCAAAATTGAGAGAGACAAAGAAATAAGAATTAATCAGGTCAAAACCAGTATGCTGGAAGACATCTCCTGACTGGCTATGAATTTAAAGGTGTAGGATAAGGCAAGATTTTCTTGACCTATTGACTGGAGAAATCCACAACTATTTAGAGGCATATGGGACTTGCCATCTGTAACCTCAGTCTCTGCCCAATTCAATTTGGTGACCTCTTTGATATGAAAGTATTATATCAACTTTTCATGTTGCCTAACTGGGGCCAGCAGTTCCCTCTTCCCTTTGTCATCCTGACCACTTATAGAAGGGTTGGGATATCTGCTTTTTGAATTAATGATGTGCTGTGTCATGCAAACAGGACTTAGATTTGCCGATACTCATAGTATCAGTTCTCAGAAGGTGTGAAACGACATCAGTTGTCCACAAGGCCTTGAATAGCACTGGTGAAAGTCAACCATTACTTCTTCTGCTTCAAGCATGTCTCTTGGCTTGGGGCTGGGGAAAGCCCTGCGTTGTATCATGGACACATGGGTCCAACATGGGGATAGACTTTTTTCTTTTTAAATAAAAACATTAACTCTACTTTACTTTAAAATAATAGTTTAGCTGTCAACCCAGCCCTGTTTTACAGCCCACTTGCTAGGGAAAGTTTTTTTTCTTCCATTTAGTACTAGAGATACACCGTTAAATCGGTCCCATATTGGATTAGCACTGATGCTGTCATTTTTCCCTATATCGACAGTTGGCTTTTTTTGCCTGATGTGGCCAATTAACATGGCTGATAAATCCCCCATGCATTCACACAGCTGCAGCATGCACATGGCCAGGAGTGCAGCCCAGTGGCTTTGAAATCAGGATTGGCTGGTAAGTCTGTTGTGGGGGGAGAGGGACAGGTCAGTGAGGGAGGGTAAGGGGCCCCCCGTGGTGAGAGAGGGAGTGGGGCAGTGGTAGGTGCTGCTAGTCCAGCGGGAGTGGCTCCCACCACTGCGTGCACCCTGGGAGGTCATGGGGGGCATGTTCCCCTAGATTTGTGCATGGGACAAGGGTGGGCTGCTGCTGTGGGCTGGGGTTGGGGGTGGTGCCAGGCTCTTCCCAGTGGGAGGCTGGGTTGGGCTGTGCTTGGGGTAAAGCAGTACTGGGAGGGGGGATACAGTGAATTTTGGGGTGGCTGTTCCCCCCCCCCCCCACACACAGACACACACACCCTTTCCCTTCCCCTACAACAGACTTACCAGCCTGATATTGCTCTCCAAGCTGCCTGGCTGCATATTGGAATTGGGTCAGTATTGGCCTATATGGCTCCTTAAAAATCAATCACTGGCATCTGCCCAAAACATCTCTTATCAGTTAATTCCTAATTAGTGCATGGATTAATCAGTTCCTAATATGAATAGATTCAAGGTAACCATTTAAGGAGGAAACTAAATAATTCTTTAGGCTGCAATTTTAACCAAATGTGCAACTGCATTTTACAAACTGCTTTTGTCTTCCTGCCAACATCACTAAGACTTGGTGCAACAAGAAAATGAACATGAATTACAGCTCTCATTTGCTTGCTGTTTGAAAGCTATTGGCATGGGTAGGTAAGGTAAGGTTCATGGGAAGCAGGTCTCCAAACCAGCAGGTGTAGTGGGTTAGAGAAGTAGAGACAACAAGTTTTTGTTCCCACCTTACAAAGTCACCTTTCTCTATACCAGCCTTTGACTTAATAATGTGACATAGGGTTTTTATTCCATTCCCAACCCTAATCCTTCTAGTGCTAGGGCACAAGGTTATAAGCAGAATAGTTGTTTCTTCTTCCACTCCACCAATTTCTTCCATGCTTTGATAGCAAAAGTCATTTGAAAAATAAAGCACTGATGTAGGGTAGTGGTGGCCAGCCTTTTGGGCAAGCCACAAGTTAAGTCCAAGCATGCCATGAGTTAAGCCCCGCTTCCTCTGAGTATTGCTCTGATTCTCTGCTCTGATTCTTGTCCCTACCCCAATTTACCATATGCCAAACACAGTGGCTACCTGTGTCACTTGTGGTATGCATGCCATGGGTTGACCACCCCGGTCTAGGGCCTATAGCAGTGGGAATGACCTGGGTCTCCCATAGACATCAGGGCTGGAAGGGACCTCGGAAGATCGAGTCCAGCCCTCCGCCCAAAGGGCAGGAAGTCAGCTGGGGTCATAGGATCCCAGCAAGATAAGCATCCAATTTGCTCTTGAAGGTGTTCAGAGTAGGTGCCAGAACCACCTCCGCTGGCAGACTGTTCCAGACCTTGGGGGCTCGGACAGTAAAGAAATTCTTCCTTATGTCCAGCCTGAAACGGTCTTGCAGGAGTTTGTGACTGCTCGACCTCGTCATCCCTTGGGGCGCTCTGGTGAACAAACACTCCCCCAGATCCTGGTGGTTATCCCGTTAAACTTGTAGGTGGCCATCAGATCACCCCTGAGCCTACGCTTTTCCAGGCTAAAGAGTCCCATGGCTCTCAGCCTGTCGTCGTAAGGTCTGTTTTCCTGACAGACCTCTCTCGCCAGAATGTTATTCCTTTCTTTTTGATGTTATCTGCCTCTGGTAAAGTACTTAGGCCTTGTTTGGCTTTTCCTTTAAGATAAACATTGTGCATCTGTGTTCTGTCTTTTCCTGCACTTTTGAATTGTTGTTGGCTAAACCCCATGTTCAAAGATATTCCTTTTTGGTTTTTTTAACTGACCTGGTAAATCTGGCATGGAGAATTCCCCTCCCTTGTATTGTTAATTGATCTGGGCCACAACTTGGCTAGAGTGTAATGCTAGTACATTAATTCTGAACTTGTCCTTAATTCTTTTATGCCAGAGGACTATGTGGATTGGAGTAAATGATTGGGGGGTGGAATATTTAAAAAAAAAATTTTTTTAAGAAAAAGTACAAAAAGAACAGTAAATAAAGTCAGATTGAATGAGTGTTATGCTTTATGTCTCTGGTAGTGTTCCATTAACTCTGCGTTGCTGAAAGGTTCTGAGCCTTTTGTACAACTACTGTCTAGAATACCGAACTCTTCTTATTTTCAGGGTATTACTCTTTATTTTGAAATGCTGAAGTACTTCCAATATTTAAGGGAAAAAATTGAGAACCTATTGGAAAAACTGTTATGCCAGCAGTATGGAGTACATAGATTAGCCAGTGCACAAGGAATCGTAGGCTCATAAAACCTGTGGAAAAGTCCTGTATGCTTAATTCAGTCTTAGATTGTCCAACCCCAGGTCAAACTTAGAAACTTCCTTCCTCCTATAACATACTGCCCTAGCTGCAATCAGAAGAAGCTATCAAGATGGACTCTCCTTGTTACAAAAAAACCAAGAGGGGAATATGGAGCGGAAGTTATAGTATTTGCCATTTTGGTCTACGGTCTCTGAAATAGTCCGATTTGGAGGGTTTTGACGCATGCTACAGAAGCAGTTTCATTGACAGGAGGTATAGTTTAGGTTGAGAAAGATGCTGCTCTTTCCCAGAAACATTTTGTGTCCAAATGTTACGGGAAGTTTTTTGTGGCTAGGAGTCTTTTTGAAGCATAGGCCTATCTGTTAGATCAGCTAAAGCTAGATCCATTTGGGCGTTGCAACACTAGTCTCTTAGGTGATCTGCCAACAGGTATGTTAACTGTTCATATACTGCCCATGTAAAAACAAAGCAAAGTAAGAGAAAATGAATAGAACAGTCTGTTTTAAAGAGAAGAAAAGCAACTGAAAGCAGGGTGGATAAAAATGAATGATTTAAAAAAAATTTGGATATTTTAAAATTTAAATCAGATTTTTAAAATTAAATCTTTTTAAAGATTTAAAAAAAAAATCCTATATGAAGATGGTTTTAATTTAAGATATGTTAGAGCTCAGAGATATCATGAAACAGGGATTCTAACTTCTAATTATATACTATTTGAGACAATATATTCATGTAACTTTTTTTAGAAAAGTTTTATAAATGGGTCACAACAGGCCATGGACTGCATTAAGGGGCCAGTCTTATGGGGTTCCCAGACGTTCCTCTATAGATTAGTAAGGATTAAACAAAACACTCTACCTCAATGGACTCGGTGTTCAGTGTAGAAGATCCCATTAAACATCTCTGTGATGCTTAGTTTTAGTTTTCAAGCTGTGCATTTGTGTCTCCAGAGATAACAACATCCTTGTTAACAGCAGTATATGGAGATGAGAGATAACATACTTGATTACCTACTCATCAGCCCTGTTGCCTCTCTGAAGTTTGTATACACAGAATCAAGCCCTTACCTCTCTCTAAAAGTGCAAAGTTTCAAGAAGTTAAAAGAATACAGGATTGTTGGGGGTGGAGTAGATTTGGGCAAGGTGGAGGGGTCTGGAGATGAATGCAAGGAGGGAGGGGCAGTAGAAACAAAAGAGAAACATTTTGAGCGGAATATTCCAGAAGTTTTGAAGGATTAAGTTTCTGGGTATAACCTGTCCATTGATTTGAAATCTAGTGAGGGAATGGTATTGTAGAAGGGCAAGCCTCTCATGGTGGCAGGCTTTCTTGGGTTAATAGCCTGTCTGCCAACCAGCAGAATTCACAGATCCAAGTTACATGCCCAGCTAACCTTCAGTGCAGGAGAAGAGTTAGTGATATAAGGGAGGGATTCACAGAAACCAGCAAACTGAACAGCAAGGTGCCTAATGTATTCAATAGGAAATGTAAGTATGGCTGATGAGTTGCCATAAGCCCTGTCTTTTAAAAAGAGGGAGAGGCACTTAATTTAAATCAGCCATGAGCCCTCTCGTGGTGTTAGGGCTGGCTTAGGAACCTTTCTCATTTAATAATTAGAGCGAATTCTCATTTGAGATACCAAGTAGAGTTGTGGGTAGGGCACTTTGGGGTGGAGAGGGGAGAAGCCTCTCTTCAAAGCCTTGCTCCTCCTGTGCTGGAGCAGGGACTTGAACTCCTACATTTCACATAAGTACCCCAATCACCAGGCTATAATCTCTGTCTTTTTTTCTTCCGCTTTCATTCTAGGGCCAGGGAAAGAGAAGCTTCACAACACGAGGGGCTGACTAGACTAGTCAGTAGTTTCGAATCTGGGTCCCACATCCAGGGGGGTATCCCATATCCTAAATGAGTTTTCAGAGCCATGCTGCAGCTTTCTGTACCCAAGCTAGGTTGTTCAGTTAACTGTGGTATCTCTGCGTGGTACCACGTCATGCAGTGTGCATCCCTTTATGGATCCAGCTCCCTAGACATTTTTGTATCAATGTTCTTTTTTTCATGTTTAAATCGGGAGTCGGGGGGTGGGGGAATGCAACAGGAGCAAAATCAGTCTGATTGTACAGAAATGACTTAAAGCTATAGAACTCCAAAGAGAATGAGAGGTTATAAAATTATCCCGTAGATCTCTGTAGCAGGAGTATAATCTTTAGGACTTTTCCATAAGAGTAGAAAGCTTGCTGTGTACCTTGAGCTTGTCTGCAGGAGCATGGCGTGTTTTTCCCCCCTACACAACTCTTTATTTTTATATGATTGTACCCTATTGGATATTAAATAAACATATTCACTATAGAAAACCATGCAATACACTAGAAAATAAAGAGCTCTGCCTTTCCTGTGGTGCCAGAATGCCTATATAAATAGTTGCCTATGTGAGCAAAGAAGTAATAGTAATAGTAATTTAACCACTAGGAAATGCATGCTACGAGCTATTGGTATCAGAAGAAATGGGCTAAAAATAAGTGAGTCCCTTCTAGTGTTATGGTGGTGGGGAACTGATAAAGATTCTCCCTTCCCCCCCCACCTTACATTTTCTGTCCTGCATTTAAGGGTCTTATTGAATGGGATTTACAGGTTTTAACCTGCCAGGAATAAACTTAAACTAAAAAAAATTCCTTCCACCCAATAAATATACTTCAGTAAGTGCTGGAAGGCATTGTTTAAGTGCTGAGCACAGCCTTCTTCCTGCAGAAGGACAGAGGGGAGCACTGCAATATGAGAAAAATCCCACTTGTAGAATATATGTGCTTTTATTTCAAAGACAGAACACTAAAAAGATTTGCTTTCAGTGCTAAATATGTCAGTATTGTAAAAAGCCAGCAACCCACCTTGTTTTTACGTGTTTAAAGAATTGTTCATATGCTTTGCCTTATTGAATTATGATTAATTATATGTCACAATTCAATGAGAAACAACACATGAAGGCTACATATATAGACTAACTTGAAATTTAAAACCAGGTAAAGGAAAAAAAGGTGTCTGCTGGCATCATTGCAAAATAATGCTAGAGAACCCGGCATGGGAAGGGCACAGCATGAGGGGAAACCAGCCAGGAGGATTACGGTATCTTAGAACTTCTTTGCCTCGGGCTTAGTCTAGTGGCTGAAGGAACAAATAATTCCCTGTTCTTTCTGTGGGGAGTTGCTCAAACTTTTGCTGTTGCTCTGGAGAGATGGGGTTGTAGATCGGGTGCCGTGCCAATGGGCTGAGTGGTGAAAGTCGAGCATTTGGGTCACCACCTTCTCTGGTCTCCCATCTGCCCCCCATTGATCTCTGTCACACCCTCCTACTGGAATAGCACAACTCAGGACAGGCTAAAGGAAAATGTACGTTACATCAATATCTGGGCTAGATGGGCTGAACTCCACAAAGATTTTTACTCGACATTACGTTGACGCCATGTAGTTAAGTCTTATTTTAGACTGACACGCTGTCCTTCCTTAATGTGTCGGATTATTAAAATGGAACTTTTTTTAAACATCTACTTCATTTAAGTGGATATTTACTGGGGTTTTGTTTGTTTTTCTATGTCTGTCTTGGCATTTCTAAAGTGCCTATTGCTGCAGGGTCTCAGTCCGAACAAATCTTTATCCATAAGATCAGTCCACCCCCCCCCCCCCCCAACCCTGTTTGTTCAGCTGAACTTCAAAAACCAATGATGCCCCTTTCTGTTTCTGGAGTCAGGATTTCGGGTTGCAAACACTGCAGTGGAATTCATTTGTGTATGTGTATTTTTCACCTTTTGTATTGAAAGAAAATGAAGCCTTTTAACTGGCTTTAAGACTTATTTCTCAGAAAAGATGGATAGATTTAAGACTTATTTCTCAGAAAATATAGATACAGAACTGAGTTGATATGATAGTATTCTTTTAATACTTTCACTATCCAGTTCCACAACATAATTTCTCTTTAATTAGGCCCCGTGTTCTTGTGCCTCCCTTTATCGTGTATGCCTATGCCTTTATAAAATATTTCTTTGTAGCCGTTTTACTTCTCAAGATGTTGAGCCCTTGTGCCCTCTTTTTACAATGCTGGGGGAGGTTAAAAATGCTGACCTGCAGCCTGTATTTTAAATTCTCTTTGAGAATTTTTTTTAGTCGCTCTCCCCACCTCCCCAAATTTAATATTTTCAAAACAGTTTGCAGCACAACACAATTCACTACTACTGAGAAGTTCTTATTTAGGAATGAAATAAAATCTGGTTCAAGACATTGAGATCTTGGTGTTGTCCTATTTACTAAACACTGGGGAAGTAGATTAGCTGGGCAACAGGCACAGACCTTACCTGTACAGGCAGTAAACTTGGATCCAGTCTTCACAGGCTTGTGTGAACTAGATATTTCCACTGGACATGCTTAGCTTCTTGACACGGGCATTATATTGTATTGGGATAACTATCATTATTACATTAGCATAATCCTTTCCATGCCAGTAAAATGATACCTATCCCTTCAAGAACCCTTTACATTACTTGGGAAGATTTTTATACATGGCTAAGCGAGGGGGGGTTCACAGGGAGTAAAGTTGAAGGGTGAGGTTGTGATTCTTTGTGGTGTTTTCTTTTGTGGACTGGCAACTAATTACCCTGCCTATTGCCTGACCCCAGGTGGGTTCTGTCTCTTCTCCCCTATTCTTGAGGCGTTCCTAAATCAGTCCCGTGTCAGAGAACAGATCAATGTATGTATATATGTGTAAGAGAGAGAGATTTGTTTGGAGAGTGCAAGTTGTATTTTGTTTTCCTCTTCAAATAACAGCTATTGCCTTGTGATATACAGCAAAATGTATTTCTTCTTCCCTAGGTTGCGGTGGCATTTTATAGCCTCCTTAATTTTGTGTAAGCATGATCTAATGTGGGTTGACTTGCCAAAAACATAACAAATGGTGAAGGCATTTATTAATCATTCTTTTCTCCTCTCTTCATTAAATTGCCATAATTAGTGCAAGATGAGCCTTCATATTAACAAGCGAAAAAAAAAAAAAAAGAAAGAAAAATGCAGACAGCAAGATTAAAGCCTAGTCAGAATTGAAAGCTATAACGTGAGTGTTGATAAGATAGATTTGAAGAGGGAGGCCATGGCATCATTGTTGCACTATTAAATTTTGCTCCCAAAACAGTAGCATGTAAAGCTCCACCTATGTGGCTAATCATGTTTGCATTGTTAAACATTTCCATAGCACAGCAGTGTTCACAGTGCTGCTTTAGATTAGATTAGCAACATACTGCGTTGAATAGATAGCATTTGAGTACCAAAGTGTCAAATGACACCGCCAGAAAAGAAACAGACTGAAGCAGAGTCTCTTTCGCCTCTTCCCTCCAAGACCCCCAATGCTGCAGGCCTGTCTCTAGGAAGCTATTTAGACTCTTATTTTTTGAGGGTTAACAGCTCTGTGGGCTGCCTTGAAAAGCTGTTCTGGAAAGAAAAAAACTTCTTTCCTGATTGGAAGGAGATCAGTTTCGCGTCCTCGTAAATGTTAATTTTAAAAACAACCCTGCAATCGAAGCCCAGCAAATCTTGTCTATCCTATAAAGAGAAGATTTTACTGGTGTCCAGTTGCATA
Organism: Crocodylus siamensis; assembly: GCF_052110815.1. Taxonomy (NCBI): domain Eukaryota; kingdom Metazoa; phylum Chordata; order Crocodylia; family Crocodylidae; genus Crocodylus; species Crocodylus siamensis. The sequence continues at coordinate 11,749,392 of NC_143395.1, read as the reverse complement.
ACAATTTTATGAGCAAATCCTGGGTGCGCTGTCTCGCTAGCCTAAAATGCAGCACTAGGTTATTAAAGAGAAGAATGACTTTTTTCACACACGGACTTGAGTCCCAATTAGAGAGAGATTTTTCTGGATATAAATAACAGGGAAGGTGGTCCCAAAGCCAGTCTGGTAGTATGTAGTGCAACTACGCTATCTTTCTGTATAGCAGTAGGGCCCATACCGATGGAACTGTATTTTTCAGAGGAAATTGCCATTTGAATGTTTTTACACGTGTCTTGAGTCCTTGCTGTGTTGATTGCCATGTTGTAGGGCTGTGTTTTGTTGTTATCTGCTGTCACGCACACAGTTCTACCACATGCATTGCCATGGGTGGAGGGGTGGTTTCAAGCATGAGGTATCCATTACTTTTTTTATTGTTAAAACTCTGTTTTGGAGAAAAAATGGTTTTATGGGCCAATTATAATAGTTCTTCAGTCAGAAGTTCGGAGTTCTTGTTCTGACTGTTTGTCACACAAATGTTCTTTCAGCATATTAACAGATGTCATGACTCAGGCAAGCAAACACTCAATTATTAATGACTTATCTACAAAGAAAAATAATTTAAAAACAAGCAATAGAGCACTTAATTAAGAGTTGGTAACTGAGCTTCTGCTGTCTCATGGAGAGCTTCCAAGAACAATTACACCTTCTAGCAGAGTGAGACCTGTTTTGCTCAGCGATGAGTCCTCCTTGCAGAAAGTTGCTCATATCCAGAGAGATGGACAGACTCTGCCTAGTGATTTTATACAGAAATGGTAACTGCGAGTTTAAACAGAGCTTGTCCATTGTTGTAAAAGACTAGGGAGGGAAATCGGATTAATTTACTCGGGTGTTACAGATAACCCAAAACTGTTTATATGCAACCAAAGAATGTTTTATTCTAGAACCAGGTTTTCCCTTTTGCTCTTTCCTTTAACTTCAGTCAGGCTCACAATAAGGTAAAAGAGATATCACTTATGATGTCATGCCCCAGATCTTGCTGCCTGCTACCAGAGGTCCCAAGTTCCTTTTCCTTGTCTCCAAAATTGAACAAAACGTAAGTGCTCTATGAGTTCCCAGAAGTGGTGTAAACAGCCAAATACCTTCTTAAATAAAAGATGCCTAGAAAACTAAGAGGATTTTAAAAAATCAGAATTGAAGAGTTAAGTAGGCTAAAAACTCCCCTGCCTCCTCCAGGTAAGCCCCAAGCTCTTTGAGGCAGTTGTGGATCCTTGCATCAGTAGCTTGCCAGGCCTATTTGCTTCTCTGGTCACTTTTCTTATTGAGCACTTCCAAGTCCCAGTGCCTGTGTTGGGGGACCATCAGTAATTTCACATCTCTACTTTCTCAGCCGTCTGCCTGCAATTTTTTAAAATCCTTTTGACCCTTCAAGTTGTTTTAGTTAGCCAGAAGTAATTTTATTAGCTAATAAATTTAGGCTCTTAGATGGGGGTGATGGCTTTTGCCTGTGTGCTACCTAGGGGACATATATTCCTTTTTATTTCTTTGGTCAAACTATTTTTTATCTCCATGCTCTTAACAAATATTAATCCACAGTCACCTTTTGGCATTCCCACTCGTGGGCTTCTCTCTGTATTATATTGATGCAGCTTCATTTTTATCTGAAGTTTGTGCCTCTTGTTCTGCTCTCTCTTCCCACAAGTTTGCTCTCGCTGTCCCTCTCTGTCTTTCTCAGAAGTGTCAGACCTGGAATTCTCAAACTTTTCCACAGCTGTGAACCAACCCAGTCCAACCTATTTATAATCTCTACCTCATCTCCTTTCCCTTTTCTCTAGAAAATATGTAGCATTTCTATGGTAACTATAGTAGTTATCACTGTAATATGGAAATCTGATATTGGTGGTGTGCTTGTTATATCTTATTGCAATTTGCAAGGTCAAAACAAGGATGAGAGCCAATGTTGTGTGCCCAACAAACTCTGCAGACCAGTTTGAGCATTGTTAAATGGGACAAGGCCATTCTTTTTGTCATTCCTTTAAACTTGCAGTAAATTCTATTTTCGCAGTCCTGTGTGTTTGAAATGATTTCAGCTGATAGTATCAGAGTCATCAGGTAAGTGATCTTAGTATTAACTTCTGTGATTATACTATTAGCAACTTTTATCAACATTTCCACAGGAAATTCTGTAAGTGGAATCCAGTTAGTTCAATTAGCTGAAATCCAATTAGTTGGAAGAAGACACTTGAGATCTTCCCATGTGTTTTAATCCATAGACTTGCTTAGAGTGACTTGAGATGGGATGCTCAGTGGAAATTAAGAATATTAGATCTCACACAATCCCTCTATTTTAATTAAATTACTCTGTCTCTTCCTTTTGGAGAAATAAGTTGCCAAGTGTTCGTGTTTCATGAGAGAAATTGCTAATGAATCTTAAGTTTGAGAATATTTTGGTGTTCTCAGTTAAAATCATGTTGATAATCGCTACAAACTTGGCAGCACCTATGCAAAAATTTGTCATCAGCTGAAGTTGGCTGCTAGTGAAGCTGTCTCTAACTTTTCACAAAAAAAAAAAATCAGTGGAAGATTTTGTTTTTTTTGTGGTGCAAGATTCTCGTCCTTTCTTCTTGCCCCTTTCAAGAACGTGGGAGAGGAGTGTTGTTATGACTGTCTTGGTTGTCAAATGCAGGTTATCAGCTTCTTGCAGCCTGGCTCGTGTCATAAAGAGTCTCAAAAAACTCTGGAAGGCAAAAGAGGGTATAAAAGTTTACTGAAACGGAGAACAGTCCTTTTTCTGGGGAAGGGGATAGATTGCCTCTGGAGATTGGTGCTTAATGCATCTTGACTGGTTTAGTTCCTCATGGACTCATCGCATGTACGACACTGCTGCAATGACAGGGGCAGAGCAGTAAATTGTAGGAAGTAGAAAATATGCAGAGTGATCTTTGCAGACATTACTGTCAAATGTTTTTATTAAAAGTCTTTGTCCTTACCCTGCAAGGAATGACCTCATGCAATTCAGTGTTTGTCTCCCTCTCCACCCCCCCACGCCCCCAAATTTCTTATTCGGTTTGCTTGACACAGAAAAACACAAGTTTTATACCCAGTGCTAAGAGCAACCTAGGCTTCAAGGATTAAGGCAAGTTCTGTGTCTTAGCCACAGTCGCCAGTAAAAGTGCAGCACATCAAACATTTTCTTCATCTACTCGCGCAGTCCCATCAAAGCTTATCAATTGCAGCAGGTAGCGGAGGAAATCTTACTGGCTTCTCATGTGCTTGGCTGCATTTGGAGGCTTTGGGATTGATCCCTGAAGTCCTGTTACTCTAGGTTCTGAAATACAGCCTCCCTTTCTATAAGCCGTTTTGATGGTCGTGGTCAGCAGGGCCTGCATGGCTAGCAGTGACTGCGTTGTCTACTGAGAGAGAGTCCCAGCATCTGGTTTCCCCATTGTACCAGTAGAACTGCTCTGAATATCATGTTGCTCCTTCTGCTCTTGAGCTTGATGTAAAATAGGTGGGAGGTTGTTCAGGTGGTTTCTGTTTGCCTACTTTAGTAGATAAGCACCTCTTCAAGTTGACTGGGTCAAATATATAAATGCCATATACTTTCCTAAGAACACTTCAGAATTGGAATTTTTTATAAATCAAAATTCATCTGTGTAATGGCATTTCCTTCTGTAGGGGCCTGAAGTGGATTGATTGCATTGCAGCTCTGACACTGCAAGACACAATTTTGGTTCCTTTATACAAAGTTATGAATGCATAATATGCATGGGATGCTGGTTGTACACACTTGCGGCTGCTCATAGTTTTGGCCCCAAGGCCCTGCACCGCCTCCTCCAGGCTGGGGTCCGATCCCAGTTGGATGGGGGTGGTGCGATTTCCCTGGGGCCCAATCCCAGTGCACAGGGGCTGGGGTGGGGGTGGTGCAGAGTCCAGTCCTGGCTGGGTGGAAGTGGTACAGGGTCTCATGACCCCCCCCCCCCCCCCACCTGACTGGGATCAGGAGTCCTGCACCACCCCTACCCCCCAGAATTGGGCTCTGGGGGCCCTGCCCAGCCCCCTTGTGCAGGGATCAGACCCCATGCTGCCTTTTACAGCCCATCTAGCGTACCAGGTCACAACCTACAGGGCTCCCCACACATTCTGGGGATCCCTGCAGGTTGGATGCAGTGGTGCCAGGGGCCCTACCTGGCCTGCAGGCTGGGGGCTGAGCAGGAATAGGTTAAAATGTATTCTGCATAGATACAGTATCATTATGTGTGTTCTTCTGTATGTTTGTCAGGGTAGATTTTTCTATCTTTAGTGCTTCTGCAGCTGAATGTTATAAAGCCTTAAGTAAAATATCATCTGCATTTCTAACCTTACCCAACAGTTAACTCGCTTTCAAGCGCCATACTCCTGACTAGTGCTGAAATTTATCAGAAGCCATGATTGAAAGTAACAGCTTGTCATTGTGGATGATTAATGGCGATGCCACCTGCCACAGAGCCTCATAAGTGGTAGCAGCAATCCAAACTGGAGTGCTCTTTTAGCTGAGCCTGAATTCAGGTTACAGATGTTGTGCATGTGAATTTTTATTTTATTTTGTTCTGACGAGAGGCTACAGCTGAGAGAAATGTGTAGACATGCCTTTAAAAACAAAAAAGAAGGAACAGAACCAAAAATTGCCTGCACTGGATGCTCCCTAGCTAAAGGATGTGTCAGGGCATATCAGGGGATGCAATCTTATTTGTTTCATTTGTGTCTAATAGATGATATAAACAAATGAACACACTGTGACAAATGTAGGTTCTTGCTAGTTTGAGAGACCCTGTAAGGAGCTTCTTTAAATTATGCAGCAATCCCCGGTTCCTTGTTCAGAGGAAATCAGTTGTAAAGAGAGTAATATATAAATATCCTTGATAGAAATCGCATATGGGCCGAGGAGAAGCATAAGGAATCTATTAACTGCTTAAGAAGTTGGGAAAAAAAAAAGAGACTTGCATCTGGTTGGGAAGAATCTATGAGGGTGACCAGAGAGGGAAACATTTCAAATATAGCAGTATTTTGAGCTTTCCTGCTGGCAGAGACAATTTTGCTTAGAAGCCCTGTTCTGTGACTCAGGGCTGTGTTGTAGACTGGCAGGGTGAGGGGTGTGAGTTTAAGACTTCAGGTGGGTCCCTGAAGTGCAGCCGGACACAGTAGCCCTTGCGGGCTCAAAAACACTTTGTCCTGGGGCTGGTTTTGTTCGATATCTGCATCAGTGATCTGGAAGATGGGATGGAGCGCACCCTCAGCTAGTTTGAGAATAACAGCAAACCAGGGGGGGGCAAGGAGTCAGAGATCCTTAGACAGATTGGAGATTGGAGATTGGAGGACTGGAGTACTGCGTCCAGTTCTGGGCGCCACACTTCAAGAGGGACGTTGACAATATGGAAAGAGTTCAGAGGAGGGCCACTCGTATGATCAGGGGTCAGCAGGGCAGGCCTTATGAGGAGAGGCTACGGGACCTGAACCTGTTTAGCCTCCACAAGAGAAGGTTAAGGGGGGACCTTGTGGCCTGCTACAAACTGGTCAGGGGGGATCAGCAGGTATTGGGGGAGTCCCTGTTCCCCCGTGCGCTGCCAGGAGTGACCAGGAATAACGGTCACAAACTGGCGGAGGGTAAGTTTAGATTAGATATTAGGAGGCGCTACTTCACAGTCAGGGTGGCTAGGGCCTGGAACCAGCTTCCAGGGGAAGTGGTGCAGGCTCCTAGCCTGGGGATTTTTAAAAGGAAGTTAGATGAGCACCTTGCCGGGGTCATCTGACCCCGGTGCTCTTTCCTGCTAAGGCAGGGGGTCGGACTAGATGATCTACCTAGGTCCCTTCCGACTCTAGCTACTATGAAACTATGAAACTATGAAAAGAAATCTTATGAGGTTCAATAAGGAGAAGTGCAGAGTCCTGCACTTGGGACAGAACAATCCCACGCACCATACAGGCTGGGGGCTGACTGGCTGGGCAGCAGCTCTGCAGAAAAGGACCTGGGGGTTACAGTGGACAACAAGCTGGATATGAGGCAGCAGCGTGCTCTTGTTGGGAAGAAGGCTAATGGCATCCTGGGCTGCATGCAGCTGTAGGAGTGTTGCCACCAGCAGATCGAGGGAAGCGATTCTTTGCCTCTGTTTTGCACTGGTGAGGCCACGTCTGGAGTACAGTGTTCAGTTTTGGACCCCCACTACAGAAAGGATGTGGAGAAATTGGAGAGACTCTGGGGAGGGCAGCGATAATGGTTAGAGGCCTGGGGAACATGACTTCTGAGGGAAGTGGGCTTATTTTGTCTGGAGAAGGTACGACTGAGGGGGGATTTGATAGCAGCCTTCAACTAACTACCTGAAGCGGGGGGATTACAAAGAGGATGGAGCTGGACTGTCCTCAGTGGTGGCAGATGACAGAACAAGGAGCAATAGGCTCCAGTTACAACAAGGGAAGTTTAGGTTAGGTGGTAGGAAAAACTTTCCAATGAGAAGGGTAGTAAAGCACTGGAACAGGTTACCCAGAGAGTTTGTGGGATTTCTACCAGTGGAGGTTTTGAAGACCTGGTTAGCCAAAGCATTGGCTGGGATGATCAAGTTGGACAAGGTCCTGTTTTGAGCAGGGGGGTTGGACTGGATGACCTCCTGAGGTCCCTTCCAACCCTCATTTTCTGCAATTCTGTGATTCTCACATTTGTGACACCTGACAGTAGACAACTCTTGTGTGAGGTTAGTCTATACGCTTTTATCTTCTTTTAAGCAACACTTGCTCATGTTCTGTATTTAAATTGGCTTGGCAGTTTAATCCAGCATGCTAACAGTTCTTAAAAAACCATCAGTCTCTAGGTTGTGGTCCTATCAGAGGTAGAATTGAGGCTGAGGTAGGTAGCTGTTCAGCTAGAAGGATGGAAGATTTTGGCACAGAATGACTGTGTCATTGTTTATGGTGAGGAGTATAGGCCCTGTCTGGTGCTCTGGGTTGAGTAAAAGGTTAACATTTCCTTTTAAATGATAATAAAAATATCACTTTCCAGCGCTTATCTCTTGAATGCAATAGCTTGGAATTAACATCATTGTTTGTCTTCAAAAAATGTTAACACCATTATTTTGCATTACATCCTGATGTGACAGTATAATAGGACCACTGTGTCCAACCTTATCCCCCTCTTCCTACATACTGTAGCAATGCTATCTATTGAGCTCACGAGAGAGGCAAATACAGTAACTTTCACCTGCAAATACTCTTACTCTGGCAGACAGGCACCTCTGCAGTGGACATAGTGGTCTCTTTGACGACTTTGCTTTAAGGAGATCTGACATGCTTGAGCCCTCCATTTCCTACCACTTCCACGATGTCTTAGGAGTAATGTAGCTAAAAGTGCAGGCAGGGAATATAATGTGTAGTGAAATATTTGATCTGATTTGCCTCTCAGATTTACATTTGTGGGGGAGGAAATGTAGGAAAATGTTCTGATGATGGAAAAGCTTATTTTTATTTATAGACTGATATTACTGAAATATCTGAGAGCTCTGCATTACGTTAGCAAATTCATTCCCTGCTTTTTGAGAAGAAAGGGAATATATTGATCCACATTTTGCAGTTGGGGAACTGAGTCACAGAGGGATCGACTTGTTCTTGGCTTTATACTGTCTGACCTTTGCACAAAATCCAGATCTACTGAGCCCAAGTCTAGAACCTTTCTGTACAGGAAAAATAAGTCCTTGAAGGTTCAAGTAACTGGATTAGCATGATTTTGAGGCTACTTGGGCATAGAGCCCTTTAAGGGAAAGGGCTGTTCTTTCTGATAAATCCTGAGCTAGAGGCTGTAATGCATTTGGTAATACTCCAGTAATATTGTTGGGGTTTTTATTCGTTTAGAGTACATTCAATTTTGAGCAGTTTTTATGGGAGCAATTCAATTGTTGCTCTTTATTAATGCTAAAAAGCATCTCATTCTGCATCTGTAAAATGGGAAGTATGGTATGAAATTCTTAAGTCATTGAAGGCAATCACGATTGACATCAGTGGGTCTAGAATTTCACCTACTGATTTACAATGGTGTTCTTATTTGTGACATACTCAGATGTTGCTGAACAATGCTGACAAGTCTACAAACCGGGGAGGGGAAATCACTTTGCAGTTTCAGTGGCATGCAGTAAATTAAATATGTGGTCATGTAGAATTTGAGTGGGGAGTGTATAAGGTTGTGCAAATGGCTTTTAATGGTGTTTGCTAAATACTTAATCTCCTTTAGCATTGTTTTTCTTTAGGGCCAACTCTAATGCCCACTTTTCTTAAAAGCAAAAAATAATTTACTTGTATGCCACATGTATCTTTTCCCCAAAATCAGCCTGTCAAAGTTGGGGTGTGTATCTGAAGTGAGGAAACTCGTTTTTGTTCAGTGATAGAAGCATGGAGACGCTGTGCCAGCATAGCTGGGGCTTCTCTCTCTGCCAGCAAGCAGCAGGAGTACAGTGTTAACCCTCTCTCAGCCACTGCTGAATTGGCAGTAGCACTCGGCTGAGTAGCCAAAATCTGCTACCAGTTCCTAGCGGGCTGTAAGAGGGTTAACATTGTAGTTTGTCTCTGAAGCAGCCACTGAGCTGACTGAGGGCAAGTGACCTGTATGTGACTGTGCCAAAAGGTGGCATTGCATTCAACAGGTCGTCTTCTGGTTTTTGCTTCAAGGTTATTTGCCTCTCTTACTGATAAATACTTTCATTCATGTTGGTTTTATGGAGCCAGCACAGCTTTGAAAGAGAGAGCTGGATGCTGTCCTGCTGCAGCATAATAATCAGAATTATTGACTGCACTGCCAAATTCTGCATCAGTGACATCTGTGCAACCCCATTGAAGATGATGTCTGCACAGGTGTCACTGAAGGTAGAATTTGGCGTGGAGGACTGTTATTACTGCTGGTGATGGACAAGAAGGAAGCAGCCCGGTTTGATTTTTCAGGGTGATATTGCAGGGTTGGCAGCTGGGGAATGGAGGAGAGGATCTTCGATTTGTAAACTCTGCAGACTTAAGATCAGAGCATTGAGATGCAATAAGTGGGGGACCCCACTAGGTATTTTGTTTGCTTTAATCCTCTTAGATCCTTAAAAGTGTAGGAAAGAAAAAAAAAAAGCGGGGGGGGGGGAAGCCCCATGCCTTTGCTTGCTGCATATGGATACAGTATCTTTGTGATAATTAGAATGAAGGAACCATAGCTGATGAAACAAATGCCCTGTTAATTTTTGGCTTGCCATGTACTAGAGGCTTCTCTAGGGATGCAGAAAAGACTTCCAGCTGTCCAATTAGATATCAAAATTTTTGAAAATTAAGAATAATGATGATGATGATAATAATTCTTCACTCCAAATTACCTCAGAGCACTTTGCAAGGTATAAATAGGTGCATGTCATATCATCAAGAAAGCTGAAGAGCAGATGCCTTCAGGGCAAAACAAGGTAGCTTTTAAATAGGGTAACATTTTAGGGCAGGAAAAGAAGAATATCATGCCTGACTGCAACTTTGAAACTAAGTAGGAATAATAGGTCCTCGGGTCATAGTTTTAAGGGAATGTATTTATTCAAGGAACTGGTTCCAGGGTCAATGTCACTACACTGGGTGTGTGTGTGCGTGCTCGCGTGTGATTTTTTTTTTTTTTTTTTTAAATATATATTTATGTTGCTGTGTGTAATATCTATACATCTACTCTTTGTTCAGTTCCACCTCTGTCCCATCCTCCCTTCCTCACAACCCCCTCACCGCAGTAGTTGCAGACCATTACATTGAACCATTCTGCATTTCTTCCCAACATGTGTGATATTTCTGGGTTTTTCTTTTTTTGCTTGTGTTTTGTGTTGTTTTTTGTGTTTTCTCACCACGCCAAAAAAAAAAAAAAAAGTGAAAGGGTTATCCCTTTGGAAAGCACATCAATCGTTTGTTTGTTTGTTTTGTTTTTGTTTTTTAACCTGGAGTTATTTTACACGTTCCTTGCAACTGAGGGAAGAAAATAGCACCCACAAAACTCAAACAGAGGCTTTTCAAGGCTGGAGTTCCAGGGGAAAAGAAAACGTCTCAAGTTGGCATGCTCAAATTATTCTGGCAGTTGACGGGTGTGTTTATTGTGTTTTGACATCAGATGCTCTGGATTATTGAAAACAGGTGAAATGCACAAATTATAGAATTTTTTTTTATTTTAACAAACAGGATGGTGACTATATATGGATGTGGTCATGCTACTAAATATGTAATTTCATAAAAAGATTGAGGTAGAGACTGGAATGGATTTTTTTTTTTTCTGGATGTAGAATTTTTTTCCCCTGGTCTTCATGGATGAATTCAACAGGTATTGGCACTGCACCTGAATTTATGCCAAGAACAGATTCAAGCCAGAGAGTCTAGCAGGGAAAAAAGCTTTCCCGGGGCCTCCACAGATTCTAAAAGTAACTGCATGGCTCTGAATACATTTGTAAGATCTCGCTGCCTACTCGTTCAGTTAGAGAGCTTGTTATACTGGATACTGCCATCTGGTGACTCATAATTGTAGAAGGCTGAGGCTGTTGAGCATCTTGCATGCAGAACAACGCTGGATTTGGGTATGTTTAACTTTTCTTGTTTGATGGCTTGCTCCCTTCGGCAGGAAGGCTTTACGAAGAGAACTGCGAGACCCACATACAAAGTGACAACTTGGGCTGTTTGTGAAACACATCTAAGAGATGCACTCTCTCACTGGAGTGACTGATGCACCAGATTCCTCATGGCTCTCTCCGTGCAGCTGCTTTTTCTTTGTATTTTGCCTTAGGATGTAGGTTTGGCAAGCAACCAAGTATAAGTCGTCTTTTTCTTTCTTTTTTTTTTTTTTTTTTTTTTTTTTTTTTGTTAAATGTAATCTTTCTGGATGAAATAATATGAATGTAAATTAATTAAACTAACAAGGTACACTATACTCCCTATAATTCTCAGTTAGGTAATTACAAATTTCAAGCAGTGAATCTTTATCTTAGGCTGCAAACAGATGTCACATTTGTCTCAAGATCAACCATTTTATCCAGGGACAAAGAGCTGTCACTTTAAATACAGTCTCCAGGGGTGCACTTGGCAGCCCCTGATATTGGGAGATGTGGACAGGGACAAGAGAAATGTTCTGGGGTGGATTATTTTTGGAGAAACTAGATGATAGCAGACAGAACAACCTCAGCAAGTTCTAGAGCAGGGACCATAGGAAAATGGTGTAATCTGTCTGTCTATAGTACTAATTCTGGACATTTTTTCTAGTTCCCTACTCTAACCCTCTCGTGCTCCCCACCTTGCAGGTCCTTTACCTCAGCCTCTTTCCTCCTAGTTGCCTCATTTCCAACCTTCCTTCTTCCCAGTTGCCCTTTTCTTGGGACCCAGTTTCCTTTAATGTCTGTCTGCCTTCCTTTGTCCTCCTGTTTTTAGCTCATCCCTTCCTAGCAATCTCTCCCTGCCCACCCAAGAACAAATGAAGCACAAAACCGACGTAAGCAAGAAGAACGGCACCAGCGTGATGTTTGTTGCCGTCTCCTTTGTGCATGTTTCATCCTTTCCATTGTCTTTTATATGTCTTTGTTTGCGTGGATTGACAGGGAAGGGACTGTCTGACTGTGTGCACAGGACCTGGCACAACAGAACCTCGCTCTCGGTTGATCCCCGATTTTGTTTCACTGCTGAAATGGAGAGGACCAAGTACCACTTAATACCTCTAGAGGAGAACAAATCCAGCATTGCATCTTTTTCAGCACTTTCGCCATTAGACATCCCCTAATTGTCCTGAAGTTTCTCTTAAGGGAGTAAATAATCTTGTGTTTGCAAATGGTATTGTTGCTTATCTTCATCAACCTGTTCTATGCTCGGAGCAGGATAGAGAGGACCTTAACTTTCACTTCTGTCAGAGTGGTGATTGAGATGATAAAAAAAATGATTGGCAAGCAGATACTTAAACACAGTTATTTGGGTGGTGGTGTGTGGTTAGCTGTTGTTTTTAAGGTTTACATAGATTTCCAGAAAATCACTGGAGCTGCTGAAGTCTGTCATTCCTTGATGGTATTTTTGAGAAGTTGTGTTTTGGACTAGCCAGTGCTCATTGTTCCCCTAGGACACGAGAAGTGCTATAATCATAAAAATTACTTTTGGTTTGGGGGGAGTAGGGGAAAGAGAGTAACTCACTGCCAGAATGCTGAGTTAAAATTTTATTGCATTGCACTGAAGAGAAGCACCAGTTAATCTTCTTTTTAAACGACTTTTCAAATTGTGCTGCTACAGCCAGACTGGATCTTACTAATTTAATGTCTGGACATTTTTTGAAATGGGAAACTATTCTTTCCTCCAGCTATTTTCAGTGAACCAGTTCCTAGAATTTTATACAGAAAGGAGAATATTTAGGTCATATGAAGTAGGCTGTAGAAAGCTTGTTTTAGATGTACTGTAAATATCATAGCAACAGTTATGAAAGAGGAAAAATAGTTGCCTCTCATGGTACTACACATCTAATGGCTCAGCTAAGATATTAATTAAAATTATATGAAATGCTGAACATTGCTGTATTATGTTGTGCACCAATACAGATGTCTCGCCCAATTTTTTTATAGGAGAAGGAATGGTGATAGGCTTGCCCTGAGTGTGTCTGGAAAGGGAGAAGAAATATTGGTAACTTTTGGGAGCCTTCCATTGACATAATGGGAAGAGAAGAAGCTTTTAAAATAAAATAATCACTGAAAGCAAAAATGGGAGAGAATTTCAGTTTCAAAAAGGATTTTTTTACTAATTTAAATGTGAATGTTTGCTTGTATAGTCAAGGAGTGATAGGTAGATAAGTTTGTAATGTGTAATACAGTGAGATCTAATACAGTGTGTAAAGCGTTCTGAGACTTAAAGGCTAAAGCAATACGGGCCAAGTGTCTATACAGAAAACCAATGACCGACCCTTTGTCGATCTGCAGCTTCCCATTCTGTCTCTCGGGCACCACTCTTGCATTTCTTCATTGCAGCAGCTGCACAGGCTGAGTTGAAGCTTAATTTTTTCCAGCGATGGCCAGCTAGTTTCCCAGCACTGCATCGCATTGTCATGCTGTGGCACCGAGGTGGTTGCTTCAAGTCTTAAGGCCACTGGTAAGACCTCACCTGAAACTCCGTGTACCCTTCTTATCATCCATGTTCAAGAGAAATGCATTTCAGCTGGAACAGGTGTGGTTTGGTGTACTTAACATGCAGATGCAACCAGGGTGGTATGCTGATGGGTAGACTTCTAGGAGCTAGAGGCTGTAATTTTAAATTATCCTTTGGGCTGGGATTCTGCTTCACAGAACAAGAAGCAGAGCTCTGTTTGCTTTTATTTCTTTGTACCTGCTGTGAGTACTGAAGAACAAGGAGTTATGGGACTGAAAGATGAATGGGTTTAAACATATTTTCAGTAAGGCAAAATAAAAACTCTGAAACAAAATGTAATTTTTTTTCACATATGGAAAATGATCTAATCAGGAAAAAAGATTTCAGCAAGAAACAAAATTGTTTGAAAATAGCGCATTTATGTCATAGTATAACAAAACACAGTTGTGGCTTACCTTTTCTGTTCCAGCACTCCATACAGTGATGGGATTGTAAATGTCTCTCTGTGCTAAATGTATGCAAACCAAATTGTAGGAAGCGATGATTTAAAACAACAACAGTCTTTCATCTTTGGCGAAACCAACAAATATTATAAAATCTAAATTGTCTGGAAGAAGTAGTTTATCTTCAGCTCCTGACAGCGTTCAGCTTGTGAAATATATAAAATATGCTCAATTCCAGCTTTTCAGTCAAGAATTAATGAGATGCTCAGAGGGAAATCTTTTGACTGCCTTATATAAATTGTAAAAATGGGTCACTGTATTGTCACAAATAAACTATTTTTCAACTTTTGATCCATTTTATAGCCAATCATTTTTTTTCTCAGGTGAAGAACAGGCCCGCATATTTAGCCTCTTAAAAATGTTAATTTTGAACTGCAACATCAAATCGGTTGGGAGGGGGTGTAGTTAGTTTTGTGATTTGTGGGGAATGAGGACTCATCTGTCCGCAGCGCCACTCAAGCAGGGCAACAATTGGGCTCCCCAGGGGGGTCAAGTGATACAGCCGCACAGTTGAAGCCTTGGCTTTTAATTTATGATCTTGACATTACAAGTGTTTTTGTTAGATGCACATTGGGCATCTCAGAAGTTTTATATATTGCAGAGACCAATAAGTGAACCAATCCCCTGTGAGGTTGCATTGATTTCTCCTATGTGCCGACCCTCACCCCTATTCCCTCCTCTAATAGCAGTCTTTCTAGTTGCTCATATCTTAGGCAATACTTCCTTTGAGCGGCTGTACTGCGCATTGGTCAGAACTTTTTTCTCCTGATCTCCAATTCACATTTTCCTGGTCACAGGTTTTTCCAGATGGAAAAAGGCTTTATTGCCACATGCACCATTTTCTTACCTTATCTTTCTTGTTTATACTGGTATGGGGTAAAATTTTAATTTTTTTCTTAAAGGCTATTCTTTTTAAAAAATTCTGAAATGGAAAATCATCTCTGGTGTATACTAGAGCTTCCTGTACCCAAACGGGCATTGCCTGATCAAATATAATGTAGGACAGATTGCTCAATGGGAGTTGGGCATTGATGCTGGATTAAGTTCCCTGAAAAAAGAGAGTGTGCCCTTTGTGCTTCCCTCGCTTAAGGAACTGATTCTCAGCCTTGATGGTCTCAAGGCACCCTTCAGAAAATGCCAGGTGTTATATTTCTGTAGTCAAAAGACAAATGGAAACAAATAGAGCAATTTTTCTGTTGCAAAGAACTTGAAAAGACCACAACGCGTCAGAATGTTTTTAACACCACGGATTCCTGTTTGAAATCTCTGGGTTTATCTTGTGAATCATATTTGCACACCTAGCTGTGCTAACATTGCATAACACCTTTGAAAGGACCTAAGCACCCCCCTAGTTGAGGATCACTGGCTTAGCAACTGGTGTTTTGCCATTTTAAACAATTTACACTAAAAAAAAGTGGTGTGTCACTGATTACTCCTCCAACGTGAAATGGGTCTATAATACACTTGTCATCATCCTGCTCAATAGTAGCTGATTCTACTATAGCTTATATTGCAGTAGCACTTAAGTACCCCAGCCAGTGGCATAAATAGGAGAGGGCAATAGGGACAACTTCTTCGGATTCTGATTTAGGTGGGAGTGGGGGGAAAACTTGCTACTAGCCGTCGCCCCTTTGCATTTACAATTGTGGCAGGAACCAGAAGTTGCTGCTTCTGCTTTGCCCTGGCTCCTGGCTGTGTACTACACTGCTGACCCCAACAAATAGAAAGGCCCCATTATACTAGATATCCTTTAATAAAGCGACTGTCTCTAGGTTTCTGAAAAGGGAGTGGAAATGAAGACATACACATCTTGGGTGCGACTTGCCCAGTATCTTACCAGTCTATTTGGGTCCTAGTGCAGTAGACAATCTGAAATATTTCCCATACCATTCTATATTGCTTCAGGCATGAACAGGTCTCTGCTACCTTTGTTTGATTTGGGACTGCTATTTGCATGACCATGTATTAAGTTCTATGTTTTTTTTCCTCTGATGGTACCGTTCAACAGAATTATTCTTTCAATGGAGCCCTTCTGCCACACCAAGTGGGAAGCTGGAGGAACATGCAGATGTTGTGGTTTTGGTCTTAGTACAAGTGACAGATATTTTCCATTCTTTCTGGATAACTCTGAAGATAGGAAGTTCAGTTTTCTCACTGATTCCAGTATTTGTCATAGGATTAATTCCATTTAATATACTGCATTTTCCTGAGGCTGTCCTTTTTTTAAGAAACGTAGATATTTGACTATCTTTTGGGGGTTTCAGTTTTTCTATCTATATGTTAAAATAGAAATAACATTTGAGTTGAAGATTCAAAGCTTGGTCTTTAAGCTAGCGATGCAGCTGTCACATTGCCAGTTTGATGTTCTTTCCTTCTGGTTACTTCTGTTTGCTTGCACATTACTGCCAGGTGGTATGAGTGGCTTGCCTCTTGCATTCCTTTTCCCTTCCAATATAATGCTTTAGTTGCAAGGTGCTAGGGTCTCAGTTATAATTGTTAATGCCGGACTGAATTGGTTTTCAGATTCTTTGCTGTTTAAATGGTTGCTTGGAAGAGTTATATCAAGACTGTCCAACTTTTGGCATGGCCAGGGGATGCACACCATATGGGCCATATACTATGGGTGCAGGCTCCAGGGACCATCCCTTGCTCCCCACTGCTGCCTGTGGGTCCCCCTGCCCCTGGGTCCTTCCCTACTATGTAGCAGTGGGAGAAGCAGGCTGCAGAGGCCTGTGAACCATATGCTGGCACCTCGTGGGCCACATGTGGCCTGTGGGTGCCAGTTGTATGGCCCTGAGTTATGTTGTTGGTGCAATCTGAAAACTCCTGTTGCTATTAAAGCATATGCTTGTATGTCAATCTATACCATTTATTCTAATGAAGTACATGGCAGTGCTGAGTTGTGGAGATGTGAGAATTCATTCTTGTTTGACACCACTATCTTTAAAACATTTGCTCATATGCGTGTTTGCTTTAGCTCTGAAAGTTGCACCTTGATGATGATCATTTTTGTTGGCTTGCCGTGAAACTTGAAGATGTTCCAGAGGGAACAGTATCAGAGGTTGCCAAATACTTTAAAATCCTAGGAAGCTTGAGTGCTTTTGCCATTTGATGTGATTTTCAGGTTTCTAGAAGTCAAAATTTAACAAAACTTCTACCTCCTGTTATCAAGACTGCTCTTTTACTGTTTTTACAGTGGTTAAGATGATACTACAGAAAGCTGTGTCTCCCTTTCATCTTTAGTGACATTACCAATGTATTTCCTCATGGTCTCTCTCACTGACATTTTTTTCATTGTCTTACACCAGTAGTACTCTACCTTTTGGCTCCACGTGCTAGATGAGTGGGGTGGGCAGATTAAACCCCACACACCAGGCTTGGGCTCTGAGGCCTGGCACCATCCCCTCTGCCTCGCACTCCAGGAGCAGCCCATGGGACTGGCTGTCCCTGTGCATCAGGTTTGGTCCCTGGAGACTTGATTAACACCCTTTCCCACTCCAGGATGCTGGGATTGGTTTCCAAGGGCCCGATACCACTCCCTCCCATTGGAATTGGTCATAAGAGCTGAGGTAGAGCAGGGCAATCCCCTGCTCTACCCCAGCACACTGGGATTGGGTCCTGTGGAGATGACACCACCTCCTCCCAGCCCCCATACTGGGATTGGGCCCTGGGATTCAGCACCCATACTGGAATTGGGTTCTCAGTCCCTGTGTGTTGGTATTAGGCCCTGGGGCCCAATACCACTCCTGCCCAGCCCCGAATGTTGGGTTCAGGCTTCCAATCTCACGCACACAGCCTCCGGCTTCCCATGGGTCCACAAGTTTGGTGATGAGGGAGTGTTACTATCTCTCTCCCATGATCAAATGTCCAGAGACCTATAGGGAGCCCCTTAAACCAGATGATGCACAGCCATGGGTGACATCTGGCCCATGGGCTGGGGTTTGAGTACCCCGTCTCAGTTTGTTATTTGGTATATTTTCTGAAATAGCTATTCTGTTGGATTTCTGTATGTCTATGAATTTTGTGCAGGGGGTTGGACCAGTTGACTCTTGACGTTCCTTCCAACTCTATGGTTTTATGATTCTGTCACTTCTTTTCATTAAGATGGGAGATGGTTGAGCTAACACTTAAGCTGCAGCCTGGAAAATGTGTGCATTGCTGCCCTGGCACATCGCTGTGTAGCACCCAAGGCAGGAATCCACTAGGTAGTGCTGCCTTTTTAAAGACTAAATAATTTCTGTTTCTCCTCTATCTTTGAAATGTGACTTCTAATTACCTGCCATCTACTTTTAAAGAGTTGCACTGACAATAAATTCCTTCAACCCCATCATAATTTTGTTACCTTTCTCCAAATCCCTTACCACTTTTCTGATACGAAGAACAGGTGCTGTCAGCGGGTATATAGCAATGAACTATCAGTTCCTGGTGTCAAAATACCTTTGCTTACGAAGTCCTAAATCATATTGACTTGTGGTAATCTAGCATTGCATTGTAATGTTGTATTGCATGCCAATTTTTAATTTGTAGTCTGACAACACCTCTGTCTCTCTTGGCATTACTAAGGTCCAGATTCCTCTCCTTTTGAATGCCTCTGTGGTTGTATGTAGAACTCTGTCTTTTTATCGCTGTGAAGCTATGCTCTGATTACACACATACGGGGTTCCTTTTTGCTTGTTTCATGTCACTAGGTGATAAAATGCATGTATATACATCTGAGGTTTATCCCCAATACTGTCTTAAGCAGTGTTCTAGGAAATATATAATTTGGGTAAGGAAAGGGGGTAAGGAACACTTTACCGAACTTTGCTATTTGTTACATTGTGAGCCTTTTTTTGCATCCCTTGTTTGAAGTAGGTTAAATCCGGGCAGCCTTTCATGAGCTCCCAAGAGGCAATTGCTGTGAACAGCAAGATGCTACATTTTCACAGGTTCGCACCTGGTAAGAGGAGAAAGTGGTGCTGTGTACTTTGATATTATCTTGTAGGTCTCAATGGCTCATTTCAAGTAGCCAGTCCATATTGTACAACTGTTTGGAGTGTCTCTAGCTGTTGTTGTTGGTTGTGTAGGGCTTGTACCTTTTTGAGATCACTTGAAGTTGTCTGGAAGATGTTGAAGACTCGAGCTTAAATAAACCAATCAATGAAACACAATAATTTGTGATTAAAAAAATAACAGAAGAAAATAGTTTTTATTCTCCTACTGGGGGGTACAATAAGGGATATTGTTTTCTCTTAATAAAGTTTGACTCAGGCAAATGGTGTTTTGATGTATAAAATATTAACAGGTCTTACCTTTCAAAGAATACCAGATTTAACATTCTTAAATCAACTGCAAATATTTTTTAAATAAACTACAAGATATTTCTCTGGCTGCTTCTCTTTCTCTTGCAAAGAAACAATTACTCCTAAGTAAGTCTCAGACCTGATCCAAAATCTGTTGTAGTCAATGGGAAGACTCTTCTAACATCAGTGAGTGTGGTATAGGTTTTGGAAGACTACAAATAACAGGGTGAATTAATGAGTAAATGAGTGTGGGGTTGCATAAGCAGGGAGAAATGGAAGTACTAATCATTTTTGGTTTTTGCTTTTTGTAATCTCAGCACAGGAACAGCATAGATTTGATGTGCAATATGAAAAAAATGATAAAATATGAACGAGGTTTCATTGTCTATGGAGTGCGCGCGCGCGCGTGTGTGTGTGTGTGTGTCTGTCCTTATTGGCATTTTTTCCTGGAGATTTAAAGGTGAAGAGGTGGAAAGTTTAACACTCGTTTTATAATCAGCAAAGTCTTTTAATAGAACTACTTCCATTAAATTATAGATTTCTACCACAGCAGAACTAAATGCAACAAACTTCAGTATTGTTTTCAAAATGCTTTCTTTCACTGTTGTGTGTTTTTCAGTAATACTGCACTGATTTCTGGGTTGAGCTAGGCTTTTATCATGCGACAAACAAAATTAGGCGACAATTCAGGAAAGCACTTATCATTAAGTCTCATTGCAGTCTGTGGGACTTAAGCCTGTGATTTTGTGCTCTGGTGACTAAAGGCAAGCCTACAAAAGTGCTGTTGAGAGAGGTGCTAGGAAATCTAGATTATTTTCTACTCCATGACCTCCTACTAGTTAACTTGCATATTTGTTTCATATGCAAGTCAGCTGGGAGTCTAGTATAACCATAACGTTATCGCCCTGGAGATCAGAGTTCAAGTTTCTAATAGGTTCTTTCATTCCCAGTTGGGAGTGCTATGGAGGCACTGCAGGGAGGGGGGGGCAGGTCTTCCAGCTTTGCAGTGATGCTTAGGAAAAAAGAGGTTTAGCACTAACTGGCTCCAGAGGGAGTTTTGCTCAATCCTCATTGTCAGGAGATGGTTGCTGTGACATGGAGTCTGCAGGGCGAGGGGAGGAAGGAGCCTCCAGGCTCAGAGGACCTAGGAGGCAAATCAGAATGTTCTGTAGGAGCTTTTAAATGTATTGTAAGAAGGATGTGGTGGTAATGACCCAACTTCACCAACTGGGAAATTTCCTAAGCAGTCCTAGCCGTTGGAACATAGGCTTGACAAAGGAAACTCATTCCTTTCCTTTGGAGCTTGTATACAGTACAGGAAATGAAATGGAAATAGGCAGAATCAGATCTTGGAGTCGGACCCTATGAAGGGACTTAGGCACCCGGGTCGCAAAATTTACATCTGCAAAATCCATGCCTGGCTGCCTAGCCCAAGAAGCATCTGAAATGTGTAGGTGAACAAAATGTTGACATTTGAAGTGATCTCCCCACAGACTGTTATAAAGCCTGGGGGTTAAGGAACTTTCCTGGAAGGTGTCATTTAATATTCCTTCTGAACAAAGTGACTCTTAATATTGGGGGGCGGGGACTCACTATCACCCTGTTTTTTTAAGGAAAGGACTGACCTTTCCTCTGCTCTTCAAAGAAGAGGCTCGGGCACCTCTCTTACAGAGAAGGACCAGAGCTGTGAATCCAGCCCATAGTAGCCATATCTCACAGGATGCCATGACTTAAGATTTGCCCTCCCTTTGGTGTTTTTCATGTTGTTTAGCTCAGGCAGTTACACGTTCCACTGTGTGCATCCCATTCCTAGATCACAGCATGTGCGTGTATTACCATGACTTTTAAAACCAAGTGGGAATTTAGTGACTTGGCTACTTTGTGGTAAAGGGAGTGGTCTTACTCCATGGTAGATGAAGGTTAACCTGTGGCGGCTTACCTATTGATTAGAAGGCTAAGCTCATCCCAAAGTAAAAGTTGCACACTGCAAAATAGCTGGTGTGCTGTAAATCTCTGCCTCTCCTGCCTCCTGAGAAGGTGTTCATTTGCCCAAGCCCTTAGGTGCTTAAACTCCCCAGCATTGTAACAGGAGCTCAGGAGACTAACTTGGATATTGTAAATTTTGCAAAGTGGCTAGACTCTTCAAAATTAATCCCTGCAATCCCCTTTGGGGAATTAACCCCTACAGAACGATCCTACAGAATATCTTCTCTTTAGGTCCCTGTAGGTACTGAATTATTTTTATGGCACTTTTTAAAGTTTCTTTTTGGTGTTAACATTAGGGTGCCTGCTCCAACACACATTGTAATTGCAGTATGTTGGAACAGACTTGATCAATTTGAGTCTGCTGGAGCCTGCTAATTAGCATGCTTCAGCAGTCTTGGCGTCTTGTGTGTTCAGCATCCCTAGGCCTCAAAATGGCGGCAGGGGTGCTTTAACTAAAGCTCATCAAATGAGCTTTAGTTACAGTACCACCACCGCCACTGTTTTGAAGTGCGGAACACTGAATACATGAGACACTGCGGGTGCTGTAATTAGAGTGGCTCTTCAGCTCCCAAGCACCACTGCAATTAAAGCACCCCACCCTCAGAGCTTGTGTAAAGATGCCTTAAATGTCTCCTTAATGCAATGGTCTCCCAAGCACCTAAATATTTAATTGCCGGGGCAATACTGATTCGTTTTTAAGCCATTTTGGAGTACTCCGTTCACCTCCGTAACCTTAAGTTACATGAGAATTAGGAGGTAGTGGCATGAGTTAATTTAGTCAACTACTCCTGATCCAAGCGATTAAATGTTACTGTAAATTTTTAAGCAGAATCCATTGCTGCAATTCCCCATCAAAGAAAACCTTGTGAAGTTGACTGAATAAGGTTTAGGGAAAGTGTTCTCCTGGGGACACTGATTAGTTCATACTTAAGTAATATCTGTCCCTTCCCCCTTCCCCAGCACCTCTAAACCTGCAACAACACAAATTGCTCCTGTGGGAGCTGAGGATCAAGGGGATATTTCAGTCCTTTGTAGTAGGCAAATATCACAAACAGTATGTTGGTTGGCTCTTTATAATTCTATTTTTGCTTGCACAGAGGTATAGACTTTTATGGTTCCTTTAATAAAACTTAAAGTAGGTCCTAAGGCCCACCACTTCATCCTTTTAACTAATGTAAACCTTGGTTTCCAGAGTTTTAATTACAGTGGCTGTTCCCATTAGGTGGTCTTGTTTCATGGCAGGATGTTAGACAGCTCTCTTGCTCTAAGTCATTTATGTGGACTGCGGGTATGTCTGTCAAACCATAATGAGCAATGAAAGAATGAAGAATGTTAATTTAACTGATGCTGCTTTTGCTGTTAACGGTAAGTACCACCAGCTGCACCTCATAAACATTGCTGTTTGCCTGCCTGAGCTTAGCTATTCAGTGAGGTCTGGCTTGATTGATAGAGGCAGAATTAGAATGATGGGCTGTGCGTAGCAACTTTTCTGTACTGCTACTTCTGTGGATGTTTTTTTATTGTAAGAGACAGCTCCTAAATTTTAATTGCTTTTCAAACTAGTAAGTGCTGCTTGTGTCAAATGCTGATAATTGGTTTATGACATAGAGGTATTATAAATTAAGGAGAGGTCAGCACAGATAATTTGCATGTTACCTACTGGAGGAAAAAAGGTTTTGTTGAAGTGACACTTTGCTTCTAGGAGAACTTCACATTTATGTGCTAGTTTCCTGTCTTCATGCATGGTTTCTTGAACAATGGATCCTATTAGGGAAAGATTGTCTTGAGCCATGATAGTATAGTAAGTTTCCTTATAATTAGCAAACTTAGTGAATAATGTAAAACTCTATAAAGAACTGATTTCAAGCCCATTAAACATCTTATGGTAGCCTTCAAAATAAAGCTGTCCACTTCTGTATACCCTTCAGGTTTCATATGCATTAAGCAAAATGTGCACTTTGTTCCTGTTGGTCATGTTATCGTTACATCAGTCGGTTACAGCACAGGACTGAACACAGGCTGTTGTACTCTGGTGTTGCCACTCCTTAAGAATGTCTTTACCTGTCTTTGGTCATTAGCCATTGCCTCCTATCTGGTAGAAACTACTTTTCATTTATACCACCTCCCGTGCTTTCCTTCTTGTTGTTAAACCCTGATCTTTCTGATCCGTCCTTATCTTTCATGTGGCCCATTCTTACGTTTTCCTGTTAGACCCACTTAGTTTTATGATGGTGACTTGTTAGAAGTTTATTTCACATTTTATTCTGTTTCCTTATGTCTTGGTGTATTGATTTTAAATCTTTGATTTTAAAGTACAATTTAAATCAACAAGCAGAAAAACTTTATTTATATAATCGATTTGTACTTTTTTGGTTATTTTTCCCAAAGAAAGTCTGTTCTCATTTTGTTCTCATTCAAACACGCTGACTTGCAAATAAGCATTGTTTTTATACTAAATTTGGTATGTTTTAGCTACCTGGAAGAATAAGTTCTATTTGCACACATTTTATTATGCAGTTCATAATAGTTTAGCATATATTTATTTTGACATTTTTGATTATGTAGCAAATGGAAAAAGGCATATTTTATTTGGGATGGAAATTCAATTTCAAATGCATAAAACAATAATTAGTTTTCATTATTTAAGTAGATATAGGAGAACATATTTATTAAAACATTTTTTGCATGAAGCTAACTGTATTAAGCAAAAGAAATATTATCAGTAGTTAGTGAGTTGATGTTTTCTAGTCATCAAGATTCAAGTTTTCAAAGGTATTTCAAGGTGCTGATAGATGCAGATGGATAAAATATTAGCATATTCCAAAAATACTCAAGTCGGTTAGGTAACTAGTAGGACTTCTGAAATGTACCTGAGCAATGGCTAATGAGAGCTTCGCGCAAAGTTGCTTAAATACCTTTTGAAGATCTGGGTTCAAATCGCATTGAAATCAATGGGGAATTAGGCACCAAAATATCTGAGACTCTGGGAATGTCTACATGAGGTGTTTACTGCAGAGTAGAATAATTAGCTTTCCAGTAAATGTGGTCTACATGTGCAGGGCTATGAGGCTGGAGTAAACTAAAGTCTGCAGCAGGGTAGTACTTGTAAATACTTGTATTTACAGGGTATTTACAAGTACTACCTTGCCACAGAGTGTTTTTGCGCTGCAGCAATCCATGTGTAGACACTGACGTGGCTGACTGGAGCAGGAGGGTGCTTCAGTGTGGGGGGTGCCTGCCAGCTAGCCTTGCACTGGAGCACACTCATTTCCCAGCAAGCCCCTTCACACCATGTTAAGCCAGGCTGGAGTAGCCCCAGGCTAGCAGACTGAACTTGTGAATCCCCTCCTAGCCAGGACTGCTCCAACCTGGTTCAGGGTGCTGTGGTCCTGGACATGCGTTTAAACAGCATGCCTGGGAGCAGTAAATTCCAGCACAGTAAGTGCCAGAGTTTTTAATTCTTCAAATTATTTACACGCACAGACATTCCCTCCTGTGTTTGGCAAGTGTTTGGAGAATCCCGCTAATGTGTCTGCCTAGATCTTTAGGCATATAAAGCCTTTTGAAAACTTAACTCACCCGTCCCATCCCGGTCCCGTCCTGTCCTGGTTCTCTCTCCCCTGGCCCCCCTGCCCCAATCTCCACCAGCTTTCATATTTATAGATTTTGGTGGATCTCATTTTCTTTCACCTGTTTCTTATTCATAGATTGGAAAAAGAAGTCAAAGTCCAAATGAATTAATCCAATTTTTTTAAAAGATGCCTTGCAGTACTTGCTAGCTATGCAGAAACCAGTGGAAGGCTAACAGTTGTTTTTGTCTTGTTTTGTTTTTTGCAGAAACTAAAAGTAGTGGAAAATGTAAACATAGGTATATCCTGTTTCTATAAAGACTAAAAACAGAATAGCTGCATACTTATTGCAGCCTGTAGTATTGAGACCTGCTTAATGAACTTGAATTGATATCAGAAGTTAAACCTCTTTTCATCCTGATTCTATATATAATTTAACTTTTTCCATTTTGAGAAGGGCTCCTTAATAGAGCATTTCATTTATTTATATTTAAGTGACTGTTTGAGCTTCAATGCTGTCATAAGTTCAAATTTAATTAAAAAAATAAAAATGTATTTACTTAAAATTATTCTGTGTAAACCAGAGTTTTTGATCTACCTGGGAATGAGTGTGAATAGACTTGCTTACTGGTGTGGTGTTTTGACCAGGATGCCGTTTAAGGAAAAGAATACAATTTGTAATTTCAGCTTTTTGGCAAAAGTCAGTCATTTCCATTCTTCTAATGCCCATTTTGAATTGTGGCTAGTTTTTTAGTATTTATTAACAGTGATTATTTTTCATAGACAAATCAATGTGCCATCATTAATAGGAGTATTATTTTATTTTGTTTGTTAATATCTCCCATCACACCAGTGACACACAAGAGTGCATAGCATAGCCTCTAGCTTTTCCCTCATCTCATATTGTGCCAGAGCAGAAAGAAGAATCTGGGGTGTATTCTGAGGAGTATAGTTGGTTTCTCCATGCAGTAGTCGTGTGAAGTAGCCAGAACAAAGGAAACAGACTGTCAGATGGAGGAAATACTAGGGAGAGGAAAAGATGGAATAAAGAGAAAAGCAGGTTTGTGGAATGCTGGTTCTGTTACCAAGAGGCAGTCCATCTCTTCTAGGCTCGGAAAGAACTTCTTCAGTATTCACAGGGACCGAAGTTCCAGCAATAAAAGACTAGTTAAATAGTTTTGATTTATTAGTTATGGGAAGCTTGAGAACACTGGAGAAACCCCTGACTTGGATGCATAACTGTATACAGCTATACTTGTTACTGGTTTGAAGATGGATTCTGATCTAGGGGCTTCCTTGTGAAGGGAATGTTCAGCCTACAGTATCTGGTGGCTTCTTGACCAGGAAGGAAGGTCCTAGATTCCATATGGTAAAAAAACTTTGGGACTAAAAAATCAATCCAGTTTTGTCCATCTTAGTAAATGGGGACTGTTGACCAAGGTTACTTGGAGGGAAAAAAGCTGAACAATACACTACTCACTTCCTACACCTGGCTCAGAGCTCTGATTTTTATTCCATGTGACTTAACTTTTGAACCTACATTTTAAAAAGCTTACAGGCGCCGGAGGACACTTAATCTGTAGCCTGTTGAGCCTTTTGCCAAAGTGGTACTTCCCTGGCTGCCTGTAAGTCGCATGCCAGGATCAGAATGTTGAAATCCCTGCCTTCCCATCCAGAGCTCATTGTGTTTCACTGGTGTTGCTGTCCTTAATTTCCTTCTTTTACTTGTGTTTTTATTTATTTATTTATTTTGCAGCGTTGATCTAAATTTTTGGCCATGGTGACAGGCCCTCACGCACTGTACAAGCCAATTGAGGTGCCCTACTGCCATGGTTGTGCTGCACCTGAGCCTACCATACCTGCCACGACTGGTTGTTAATGGTACCTTTTGAGGTGGTGCTCCATGGTTCCTTTACAGACTCGGGGACACCTGTCTCAGCACATTTTCTGTGGGGCTTCTCCTCCCCCACACCCCATCCATTTCTGCTCGGGTGTTGTGGTGAATCCAGGCAGCACCTTGATGTAGTTGCAGGTTTCATCCTTTGCGTGGTAGTTTGACAAGGAGAGGTGCTGCAGGGGTCTTGCCACCATTCTGTCACGCTCAGAAAATTGTGACATAAAAACTTGAAAGAGCTGGGTCTGAGTGGTGGGCAGGGCAATGTTGCCCCCATGCCAAGCAACAGCATAGGAGATTGAGGGTCCACTATACCCTTCATTTCCCTTCTGTGCTTTGTTCCATTCTGGGCTGGCTGGCCTCTTGTCATGGGTCCTTCCCATTTGCCTGCCAGGCAAGGTATGCCAAGGCTCCATGGCGCTCTATGCTGTGCCTGTTTGGGGCCTAGTGCTGCATCTGCCCCTGTCGGCACGCTTTGGGTGTCTTTGGGTCCTCCCTCTGAGGCCTATAGGGTCTATGGGTCTTCCCTCCAAGGCTTGTTGTTGTGCAGGGCCCACTGGGCTGTGCTCTCACCTCACCTGTGGATTTCTGGGCAGTTCTTCAGCCACTGTGGTGGGCGAGCTCACCAGTGTGCTGAGTTGTCCATTGGTGGGTTTGAGTAGTTTGGCGTTGCCCCCAGTCTTTGGTCTTCTGCAGGTGACGGGTCCTGTTGGCTCCATTTGGGCAGTCCAGTTCCAAAACATGTAGCTGGTTCCCAACCAGCCCTGGGGGGTACGCCTGGGTTTTCCCTGATTACCTCCTTGCTGAGGCATGCATGCTCCACTTCCTTGGACCTGCTGGCCATCAGGAGAAGAGCTGGGCTGCTTCTGGGGGTGGAGGGTGTTGGCTCCATCTCCAATGTCCGGACATGCCCCATGTTTGCATCAGCCTCCTGGCCCACTTTAAACACATGACCTCTGGGCCCCATGCCAATTAGATGCAGGCCCTCCAGCCGCGTAATGTCAGGTACTTAACTTGCAGCCCAGCCATCTGCCCTGCAGCATCAAGGTAAGCCAGCAGGGCCCTGTCACAGCCACCAATATATCTCCTGTAACACAAGTGCCTAGTAACTAGTTTAAATATTCTGTCTTTAAAATATGGTGAAGGAGATGAAGAGAATGCTTTAATTTCTGATAACATACAAGATACAACTATTAACTTTAGGCAGGCTGCATTAGACAACAAACAAGCAAAATCTTCATTTTCAGCAACTCCATTAGTGTACTCTTTTTCATCAGGATTCCAGATAGACCACTTACTGTACTTCTAACCATTATTTTCTCACCTAGTTTGCTCAGTACTGACAGATAATAGATGATCCCATTACATATAAATTTGACACCGCATCCACGAAGATGTGAAAATTGGAGTCTCTCATCATGATTTAAAATGTGCGCTCACTTGCTTAAATGAAGTATGAGAGTCTCCTTTGGAGATAAAGTAGGCCAAATTGCTGGAAAGGCGTCTTCAGTGTCACGCAGGTTAATGTAGATATATTATGTATTTATGTAGTCCATAGGAGGATAACTTTTTAGCAAATGATTTGGGCTGAATGTGCACTTGATCAGGGACCCTCATTAATAACTCAGGGCCACACTCTTCTTGTTTTGTGAAGTCACCCCTGTAATTGCTACGATTAATTCTCCATCTGTCCCATGACAATTGGGAAGGAGGATCCTGAGAGAGAAGTTTGCCATGTTTCAGGCACTGAATCAGGATCCCGGTGATGTCAGATTAAACTCTTGTCTATGTTGCTGGTTACCTGTGTAAACTTGAGCAAGCAACTTGAATCTCTTCCGCCTCCATTCTGTGTGTACAGTATGGGTGCCATGCTGCTTTGTTCCACCTTGGTTCTTTCTTTACAAAGCTGTAAGAGCCTCTCTTACCGTGTGTGCGAACAGTACCTAATGCAGTAGGAAGCCAGAGTTGGTTGGGGGTTTCTAGGCACTACTCAAATAATAAATTATTGCTTCTGTATTAAAACCTCTCCTTCTCCCTTCCCCTCCTTCCCGCCCCCTCCACTTCTCATGTGAACTGAAAGACTTTTGGGTTCAAATGTAAAAGGGTTTATTGACATGTTCTTGGGACTTAATCCAAAGAAAGGAAGAAGTGACAGAATCTTTGCACCATCGCTAGAACTCATCCTCCCCATCCTTTGCCTTTTTGCCCTTCTGTCTGCCATTGTGTGGATGGAGCAGGAGCTGTTCAACGGGGCTGAGGACTGTATACACTCTGGGCTACGTGCTGCCCTGCACTGCACCATGCAGGCAACACCTGCCACGCTGTGCAGCAGGTTCCTTCCCTCCCACCCCCACCTTCCCTGACTAGACCACATCAGCATCTCCATACACTGCACTCACTGTATTCCCTCCATCCCATACCGCTGTATTGGTGCTTCCAGGCTGTACGGAGGCCCTCAATCCCCCAAGTCCTCTGGCTGCAGGCTCCTTCAACCACCTTGTCCCTTCCCCTGAGATGGAGGAAGGGGGATCCTGGAGACTTTGGTGGCACAAGCAGCAACTTGAAAGCAGTGAGGGAAATGGCAACCATATCGGGAGACCAGGGACCACTGTTTAATTCTTGGGGGCCACATGTGGTCTGAAGGCTGTTAGCTGGACAGCCCTGGTTTGGAGCATGGACTGTTGCATCACGGGCATGTGAGATGAGACTGTCACTAACTCTCCTGGATCTAGCAGACTTCCATGAGACTACGCAGTTTTGCAATGCAATGGAATAATTTAGCTTTAGATATCTTCCTACTAACTGTATCCCTCTGGCATGATATTCCTGTTATCTGGGTCATCAGTGGAGAAGGAGGGTAGTCTGTGAACTGCTTTGTGGTGCATGCTAGTCACATGAATCAAGTCTAGTGTTCTGAGGCTTTCTGATTTTAAATAATAAATCACCCTGCCTGAGCTAGAGAGCATGTAGCATTAGCCTTATCGATTTAGGTATTATCCAAACTAATTTTTTAATTAATACCTTTGGGTGCCTATAGACATGCTCCAGCTCATTCTAATGAGAATATGTTGGAGTAGATTCGATTAATCGAGTCTGCTGGGGTGTTCTAATTAGAACATTGCAGGATACCTTACCAGCACGTGTATTAAGAGTTACGTGTTTCAGAATGGCCGCGGGGGTACTTTCAATTAAAATTCATTGAATGAGTTTTAGTTAAAGTGCTCCTACGGCCATTTTGAAATGCAGAGCACTTAATACATGTGACAGTGAGGCATATTAATTAGAGCAGCTCTCCAGGAACCTCTATAATTAAAACGCCTCTCCCCACCCCCGAGCACATTTATAGGCACCCTTCATGATCAACAAACCAGTGTTAGAATAGACATGAGAGGACTGTTCTTTCTCTCTCCCTCGATAAACCCAGCATACATTTCTGTATCAAGGGAAATTTTGTAGTTTTTCCTGCTTAATTATTAGTATCTCCCTAGATAAAGCAAGAGGCAAGGATTTTTTTTTTTTAATGTTATCTTTTGTAGGACCAAGTATGTATTTAGCCAAGCTTTTAATTACAAAGTGACTTGAGGAAGGGTGCTTTGTGTCTGAAAGTTTTACTAATATCTATTACTGATATTAAAAAATAAAATCACACAAAACCTTGTGTATCACATCATTTTCTGAACCAATGCAGCTACAACACTTCATCCCTAGATGAAGCAGTGAGAATGTTGCTAATAAGACAGGTAAAATGTCCTAGCAGGCCATGACCCTTCAACTTTGGTAAATCATCTTATAAACTTAAAGGGTCAGATTGGTTATCTAAGGACTGCCAGGCTATTGTAATAGCTTAAGTACGTGATAAAAGCCACTTGGCATTTATGTCAAAGTACAATAGTTGGCATTCTTGGCTTTAATCTTTAAGTGACTGTAAATGCTCTGAAGTAGTGTTGCTTTTCCCACAGTTCCATTACATAAAACTACTGTAATTTTTTTGTATGATGCTGGCCTAGTATGGTGTTAGAAAAACGAGAAGAAAATGTCTAACAGCTGCATCTTAATATGGTGGAGGGAGGGCTGGGAGGGGCCCTGCTGTGCATTTTCTCTGTTCATCCTTCCTTCGCAGTCCTTTTGCTGTCCCCTCTAGACCAACTGTCCTATGCATGCATTAACTCCTTCAGCTGCTGTTTTATAGATATTTGGAAACAGAGGGGCTAAACCAGCCTGTTTCTTGCCTCATTTATTTTTTTAAGTGGCATTTATTTTTATTTAGACTTCATTTACATGCATTGAAACCAGAACAAGCACTTAAAGTGCAAGTTGATTTGTAAGGACTACCTAGTGATGAAAGTTGCCTCAGCACCAATGGAAAGGCCTTGAAACCTATGCTTTTATATGTAGTCCAGTTCTTTTCCAGATAGGGTGAGCAGTTGAATGGCACATCTTCCTTAATTGAATGAATTGTACAGCAGTCATGCCTACTAAAATCAGCAGTTTTCAAGAGAAGAAATTCTTGATGTCAGCAAATAGAATCCTAATTGTTGTCATAGAATCCAAAATTGTGACTGCTTGTTTGACTGTCAGGTGACTGCTTGCTCCTGTGTACAAACAACTTCCTACTTTTTTAACTCCTGAAGGCTCTTCAGAAGGGGAAGAGAGGAAGAGGTTTCTCTGTCCACAGATTTGACCACAAGTGCTCTTAATATGTGATTGGGGACAAAAATAAATTGTCCCCAATCTCCTAAATGCTTTAGTATGCATCCTAAATCCCCACGTCCCGCCTCTGATACTGGCTAAAAGTTCTCCGAGGCAGAACTACCACACAGATCCCTGAAACCCATCAGCCTGACATGGATTCCAGATAAAACAATGGAACAGCTGATAAAGGACTCATAGAATTTTAGGAGAGAAATATATTTAATGCCAATCAATCAGTTATGGGTTTATGGGAAATAGATACTGTCAAAGTAACTTGATATCTTTCTGAAAAAATGACAATTTCAGCTGATAAAGATAAGAGGGCTGATGCATTTTGCTATCAAAGGGCACTTACCCTTGTAAATGTAGTGTTTTGATTTAAGGAACTACAACAAACATCATACTTTTGAAATGAATTAAATACCAGCTAACCGACAGGTCTTGAAATGTAATTGTAAATGGGGAATCATCACTGAGCAGGTGTGCTTTTCTAGTGGGGTCCCACAGGGATCACTTCCTTGGTTAATTAACATTTTATCGTCGCTGATTTGGTGGGGGAACCATAAAATGGCTTGTACAGCTTGCATATGACAGAGCTTGGAAAAGGAAATGATGAATGGGACAAGTCACTGATACAGAGCAATCTGAACTCGTTGGTAAGATGGGTAAAGCCACAAATTCCAACTCTTTGGCAATCTGAACTCTTTGGTAAGATGAGCTATGTATATGGACAAATAAGGACATAATTTTCTGTTACAAGTGAATTGTAGGAGGGGGAAAATAGGTTTGTTCTGATTTTGCTTACTTACTATACATGAAGTTGGCCTGAAAAAGGTGACAGTAAAAAATTTTGGCCTTTTTTATTTACAATAAATTTTTGGTCTCTTCTATGCTTTTAAACCATGTCATGTGGTGATTGAAGAGTTTGTAAGAACTTGACAGCTTGGTGAGAAGAACCTGAAAGCTAAACAGCTTAGTGAGGAAGATACTACTCAGTGTCTCTGAAACATTTTGACCCTAATCAAGCCAAACCCTTGCAGCCATTTTAGAGAAAGGGCATCCTTGGTAAAGATTCAGCAGTCCCTGCTGTAACTGAGGGATAAGAGAGCTCTCAAATCCTATGCATCTGAGATCCTTGCCAAGACTCTCCTTCACTCTTAGCAAGACTCACCAAGTCTTCCAGGAAAGCCATGGATTTTTAGTGAACCACAAATTAGTTCCTGGTACTTCAGGATAGCCTGACATAAAATGTTGTTACTGGATGTGTCTACACGAGATGCTAAGGTGATGTAGAGTTGGCGGGCACTGTGACACTGCTACTCCTGCATAGTAGCAATGAGCTACTGTACACTAGCTCATTGCTACTGTGAAGTAGGGTTGGAAATGACCTATGCACTGCTGGGACTGCAGTATCAACTATGCAGTGGGGTTTGCATGTAGACATACCCGAGAACACTTATGCACTTAATATCACCTGTTGCAACTGTATAACCTCCTAAACAGCAGACCTTCCTGTATGTAAACTTGCTTCTGAATGTTTTACAGATCTTTCCCTGGAGCTCCACATCACAACATTGTTTATAGATCCTTTTCCTGGGAATTTTCTTTTCTTTTGTTTGTTTTCGTTTCGGGTTTTGTTGTTTTTGAGAAGTACGTTTTAGATGTCTAGAAGTCATCTTTACAATTATCATCATTGTCTTCTAGAAGTATTGACTTCTTACAGAAAACAAGTATTTCTAGATCATTAAATTTTTTCTTGTGCTTTAGTTTACTTTAATTTGGCTCTTCTAGGGCAAGCAATGACAGAGAAGTTGCAGGTTATTTAAAGTTGTATGTTGAAGTTTGATAACCACTTGATGACATCCAGGTCAGCTAAGTGGATTGCTTCAATCTCTCCATGATATACAAGTTCAGGGCAGGAGTTTGCAATGTGGCTCGTTGACTGCATGTCACTGCATATGCAGTTTGGCCCCTCTTTGTTCCATAAATAGGCACACCTTCTCTGTCCCATACAAATGCAGTTCAGCGTGGTCCAATATTTATGTTGCAGACAGAAACCCGAAAGCTCGATGTTTGGATTTATGACCAATTATTGTTGCACACTGTTGTTGCAGACCAGATTTCATGCCAGGGGCTCTTGGCATCCAGACTGTTCGCTGAAAGTTGGAGCACTTATAACCAGAAAGGTTTCCTTGACTTAAGTCTACATCTTGGTGAGTGGACGATGTCTTCATACAACAGAAGTTCAGGGTCAGCCATGATCTTTTCATATTCTCAAAGTACGATTTAATCTCTTCTCACCATGGGGGGAGCTATAGTCTATAACACTGGGAGCCATGGAAGTGGCATGGATTTTAGAGCACCACTTACTGCTTGCATGGCAGGGTTTACCAGATGGGAAGACAGTATTTAGCTGTAGAGAGTACCAGGGCATGGGTTGATCTATGGAAGGTAAGAGCATCACTTCCCCAGGATTCATAGATGCTAGGGTCGGAAGGGACCTCAGTAGGTCATCAAGTCCAACCTCCTGGCCTGGACAGGAAAGATCACTGGGATCAGATGAGCCCAGCTAGGTACTTGTCCAGTCTCTTCTTGAAGACCCCCATGGTAGGGGAGAGCACCACCTCCCTTGGAAGCCCATTCCAGGTTCTGGCAACCCTTGCTGTGAAGTTCTTTTTAATGTCTAACCTAAATTTGCTCTCCATCAATTTGTGGCCATTGTTCCTAGTTACTTCAGGGGGTGCCCTGGTAAATAGAACATCTCCTATTCCCTGCTGCCCTCCCCTGATGAATTTATAGGCAGCCATAAGATCACCCTTTAGCCTTCTCTTACAGAGGCTGAAGAGATTTAGGTCCCTCAGTCTCTCTTTGTAGGGGCCTTGCCTGCAGGCCTCTGACCATACGAATGGCCTCCTCTGAACCCTCTCAAGATTTTCCACATCCCTCTTGAAGTTCAGTGCCCAAAACTGGATGCAGTACTACAACTGCAGCCTGACCAGTGCCGCATGGTGGGGAGCATCACTCCCCTGGACCTGTTCGTCATGCATCTGCTAATGCATGATAAAATGTAGTTAGCCTTGTTGATCATGTCATTACATTGATGACTCATGTTCATCTTGGAGTCAACTATGACCTCATGATCCCTTTCTGCTGCTGTGCTGCTGAGAAGGTCATCCCCCCAGCCTGGAAGTGTGCTGGTGGTACTTTTTGCCCAGGTGCAGCACTTTGCACTTGTCTTTGTTGAACTGCATCCTATTTCATTTTGCCCATTTTTCCAACCTGTCCAGATCTGTTTCCTACCCTCTGGTGTGTTAACTTTGATATCATCTGCGAATTTGGACAGGGTGCTCTCCATGCCCTTGTCCAAGTCACTGATGAAGACACTGAATAGCACCAGTCCAAGGACTGAGCCTTGCGGGACTCCACTGCCTACGTATTTCCAGACTGATATCGACCCATCCACCACCAGTCTCTGGGTGTGACCCCTAAGCCAATTTGCCACTCACCTGACTATGTAGTCACCTACATCACAGCCTGTCAGTTTATTTATGAGAACAGAATGAGATGTTCCAGTGAGCTTCTCTGTATTGTTAATCCTTGTCGCTGTCTTTTTGCAAGTAATTTCAAGGTGCTGGTGGTAACTGACAGTTTGGTCTGGAGTGACTTCAAGGTACTGTGGATGTTTTTCATGTGTTATTTTAGTTCTACAAAACTGTACATTTAGAGTTGTATTGGCCTGAGAGTTGTTAAGGTGGGATGAGGAAATGGCTGTCTTAGCTGCATTAGGCTTCAAATGCCAAGTTCAGAAATAGTCCTCTAGGGTTTGCAGATCATTTTCAAGGAATTTTTCTGTTGGTTTGAAACAATCACCTTATGTGGCCAATGCAGTATTATCAGCATAAATAAATTTACGCGATGCTGGCAGCAGGATGTCACTGGTGTATAAGTTGAAAAGAATCGGAGAAATAACATACCCCTGAGGGAAACAGTCCTTTAGCACTTGCTGGTTGCTCAAATTCTTGTCAAGGTGTACCCACAATTTACGGCTTCATAGGAACGCATTTGTTAGTGCAAGAGTTGGTTTGTACTTGATGACATATGCCAACCTTAGCAAAAGTCCTTTTCTCCAAACAGTGGCATATGCAGAGGAAAGACCTATAAATACTGTGTTTTTTTTTTTTCAATTTGTGCTGAAATTATAGCTGGTCTGGCATCAGTATAGCTGGTCATGCTAATACCTGGTCACCAGCTTCTGTTTGTCTGAAAGCTGGCTTGCTCTTTGGGTATGATGACTTCCAGGGTAGGTTTCAGGCAGGTACGGATTAACGGCTCCATAAGTTTATAAGTTGTGGACAGAAGAGAAATTGCCCTGTAGTTTTTTTGGGTCATCAGCAAGCTTTCCAGGTGTTCTGATTGTGATGACCTTCACCTTTTTCCACTCTTTAGGGAACTGACTGGTGTGTGTATATTGCTGAAAAGATTTGCAAGCCAAGCCTATGAGTGGTCCCAGGTTCCTAAGTAACTCTGGGAATACTCCATCAGAGCCAGTCACTTCCCCAGACGCTGTGGCTGCAAGCCCTTTGTCTACTTCCTCCAGCATGAAAGGGAATAAGAAAGAGGGGAAGGGCGGAAGGCTGAATTAATCTGCCGTGGCTCTTTATGGATGCGCTGCCTGACTGTTTTGACTATATTTGAAATAGTAACAAGGACGGAGATGATGGAATCAGGTGTCACTTGAGGCAGTTGGTTGCGGTGCCAAGAGACAGAAGAGAATAACAACCTGCTCGCGGCCTTCCCTGCTAAATGCGGAAGTACAATAAATGTTTCATCACTCTGGCGGCTGAACTTCAGTCTTCAAACTCATGGCCACCAAAGCAACAACATAAACAGCTCGTTTCAGGGCCAAATGAATCATAACATTGGACCCTTGCTGTGGATTATACAAGTTGACATGGAGGGACAATTTATTGCAAAGAATGCAGTAATGTGTAGACTGTTGAAAACAAATGACGTCAATGGCTTGACACTACAGGAAACCTGTGTATTGGCTCCCAGACTCTGTACTAAGATCCCTTGTTATACTCTAGTTGTTTCACGATACCATCCTAAACATGGCCTTGCATCATATGTCCATAAGGACTTGCGTGTCCCATGATAAAAATGGCATTCTGCTTGCAGCAGAAATAAATTGTACTTTCTGAATTTCCCCATGTGCAACCAATGTCATGCACGTAGGACTTCAGCTTCCTGTGATCAAATCCAAGCCAAAAAGTCACTGGAGCTTTCGGAAGGTGGATTAGACAGCTTATACTGTGTATATTGAAGAAAATCATTTATTTGTATTCAAATTTTAGCCTCAAACTATAGCCATTTTGTCGGCCTAGTGATGAAAGCAGCAAATGGCTTCTGAAAAAGATACATATGCCATGTTGGTCATCAGAAACTGAAAGCCTCTTCAAACCTGTACCAAAAGGACAAAAAAGCCAAGGCAGTAGCTCTCCTAAAGTCATTGAACTCAGAGTGGGTCATTTAATAATCATTAGCAATGTTTCAGTGGTTGAAGAAAAGAGAAAGGTAATAATATTTCCTGCCTTAGGGACAATCTCCTATGGAGGTCTGTGCCCAATCTTTTCTATTGATGTGCAGTATTGTACAATTGGCTGGGTGTATTGGAGTAATAACTTTCATTTTAAAGCATCATTTGTAGGCCACTTGAGGTAGGGTACCAAAGCAGACGTATCATTGTTCCACTGTCAAATCACCAGTCCTCTCCCTGTAGAAATAAGCACCTGGAATAAATCCCTGGTACCTTGACGTATTCTAGCAAGATGCCTTTAAAAATAAACAAGCAGAAAAACAAGAAACAAAACCGTAAGTGAATATTATTTTTCCTGTAAAAGATTCTGGCAAACTTTGCTCAAATAGTAATTCATTGCTTTTGAGTCTGTGAAAAATAGCTTTGTTTACAATCTGATATTTTTAATAGCATATTTCAGTGTTTCCATTTAAACTTAGAAGTGACATCTTTGTTTTCCTATTTAAAAAGCAGCATAATCCAGATGTCTGTCAAAGGAGTTGTTGATGTAGCATTTTGTGAGTAATCCTTCTGTTTTGAGTTTATTTTTGTTTTGTCAGAAATGTTTGCCAAGCTCTTATGGACTCCCTGTGAATATTATTGATGTATACTCCCGTTTTAAGAAATGATTATCCATGCAGGAATACAATCTGAACAGTCGGTTGTAAGCCATGAATATTTTTTAAAAGCTAGGAAATGCATTAAGAGGTGTTTAATTTGTGTTTATGTAACAGGATAGAGGGATGCTGAACTGTTACTTCTATCCCATTCTTTCTCCAGCTCACTTTAACTGTGTTGGAACACAGGTATGAGCTTGTTCTTTCATAGGACTTTTCAGAAAACGTTACGTAGAGTTAAGCATTAAGGCAACTTCATGTTTGTTTGTAAAACCATGATAAATAGGTGTCAACCAACCTCAATCAAGTTTTCTAAGGGCAAGTGTCCAACAGTTTCTTAGCAAATAAACATTTTAATGTACCCAAAACCTTGTTGATAATAAAAAAAAAAAAAAAATACTGGAAGTATTACGAATAACTCTGGAACAAAATCTGTTCAACAACAAATCTATGGATGTTCTCCATGCACACTTCACTCCTTGTGCTGCTGTATATTTAGGATTTAAAATTCAAGGTTTCAATGTAACATTTCCACTTTAGCATGTGCACATAATCACATTCACCTTTTGCTCTTCCTTCAGAGATGATTTTTAAGTCTCAGCAGTGTGATGCTGATGTGGTGTGTGTCACCCAGGCTCTTCAGAGTTCGAGAAGAATT
This sequence comes from Crocodylus siamensis, assembly GCF_052110815.1. Taxonomy (NCBI): domain Eukaryota; kingdom Metazoa; phylum Chordata; order Crocodylia; family Crocodylidae; genus Crocodylus; species Crocodylus siamensis. The sequence goes on along the minus strand of NC_143395.1, from coordinate 11,711,527 downwards.
GCATCATCCGAGTCCTTCAGTCCTTTCAGAGCCCACAAAGCTCCTGATAACAGGGGTCTTCACAGCTAGCACACTCCAGCTCTTGGTCCTCAGTTGATGGTAAAGCAAAAAATCTGTATCCATTCCTTGGATGTCTGTGTGAGGTTCTTGTTCTGCTGGGCATTCTTCCTCTTCCTCCCAACCACAAGCCCAGCTAAAAAAGGAAATAATTCATAACTCTCTCCTAATTCAGATCTGCCCTGTTGTTCTTTCTTAATTGAGACAAGCCCGGTTTAAAGAAGTTGGCTGCAAGTTAGATGCAGGTTCCGTAAGCTCTTTAGTTTTTAGAGGAGACCGTCAGCCCCAAAACAGTCCCTCCAAACCTGTTAAAACCATGCTGGTAGGAAACTGCCTCTGCTACCAGTCTGCCTACACGGTCAGTTCAGGTTTTCTTATAAGGTACTTCCCATGACTTGGAGGATAACTGTGGTTCTGGTTACAATTTATTCTTTTTCTGCCTATTGTGACTTCAGTATTTTCTCTAGTGAGAAGCATTAGGCTTGCAAACCATTGCTTTCCTAGTGTCCATTCCTATGTGCTCAAGGAACAAATTTTCCTTACCTTAACCTAGTACCCCTCTCTTTTTCTGGTGTAGTTATCCTTCCTTCACCTGCACAGATGGAGGCCCCTGAAGACCTCATGGGGTAGCTCAGGTTGTGAAGACTGCAAAGGAGTATCTACACCTAGGCTTGTGTACATCTTGTAGCAGTCTGCACCTAGCACGGTAGCCACCCCCATTAATGAGGCAATGCTAGATTCTGCAAGGATTGTATAGCAGACTCCCCTGTAAAGGTTTGTCAAATGATAGCAAAATTGGTCCTGTAACATGGAGTTTATTCTTATTGCTACCTCTCAATCCCTTTTTGGTCATAGCTGCCACAAAGAAGGATAAGTGGTGCTGTAACATCCAAAAAGATGGAGTTAAGGGGCCTGGATTTGCAGGTGTGGGGAGAATGACTTGCTCCTCCATTAGTGTAGCTAGCCACCAGATACTGTTGGCACACTCTGATTTCAGAATCTCTGAGCACCTGGCATCCTTTACCTACACACCATCATCAGTCTCACTGATGGTCTTTTCTGCTTCGGGGCAAAACCTTGCTTCCAGCCCCATTGAATATAGATGAGGAAAATATCTGTCAGTGGCTTTGATTGTTACACTAAACTCATCTTGGCTGCAGGGCTCTGCTTTTCTGTGCTGATAAGACTACAGGGCAGGTCCTTCCCTTGGAGGTGGCAGAGTTTTCAGTTTGTGGAAGTCTAGTCCAGCTCATGCGTGTAGATATAGGTACTAAGATTTGTTGCTGGGGACTGTCGCGATGAACCCGGCAGAGCTGGCAAGCCAAGCTCGGGGTCGCGGTCATGGTGGATTGGCCGGGTGGTGGCTATTGGCGCAGACAAGTAGGATTAGCGGCTTTGGAGTCTGAGAAGTACCCAGGTGTATTGGTTTAACAAAGATGGTTTATTTTACTCATGCTTTGAAGCGGAGGCACACAGTTGCTTTCTTCGGTTACAGTAATAACGCACAGACAACAAAGGGGGTCTGTTGGCCCATGAGGTTCAGTCCGAAGACCTAGTCCCAGGGCTGGTCAACAGCTCATTAACGGATGTAACATAAAACGAACTGTAACGCGTAGGTAACGAGTCGCGTGATGCCAGTCCACAGCAATGGATAAATCGGGTGGTCGAATACGAAAAGCCAAGGTCGGTAGCCAGAAGATGAAGCCGCAAAGATGTCAGGTTAGAGGGTTAAGCCGGGTCGTAGTCGAAGAAGGAAGCCGAGGTCGATGGTCTGGAGCTGGATTAAACAAAGTCCAGAGGGTGATCCGAAATCGTAAGCCGTTAGTCCGTTCAAAGGTAAATCAGGAGCCAGATGAGTACAATCGAGACCGTGGTGCAGCAAGCGATACGAAGAGCAACTATCAATGAAGTCGAAGGAGGAGATCAATAGGCCCTGAAGCCTGACTCAGAGACAGTCCCTGCGGCAGCAGCCTCTGTCTCCAGTCCACGCGATCTCCCCCCCGAGGGCGGGGCTCACAGAACTTTTATATCAATTTAGTGGCCAATCAGAGTGCTCTCCGCAGAGAAATTTCTAGTCTGATTACCTCATGTCAGGTTCTGACTGAGCATGCTCTCAGTCAGGAGCTGACACAGTCTGAGCATGTGTCTGTGGGGAAAGTAGGTCAACAATGATTGACAGCTCCGCAGGTCACCCAGGGGGCACGGACTGGGTGAGCCTTGGAAATTTCCACTCACAGCTTCAACCGCGCATGTCAGTTTAACCTCTGCTGTGCTGGCAGCATATACTCAAAGTTTTTTCCATGACAGGGACCTTGCTGATTTTTATTCTGCACTTTTCTTACTCTGGGAGTCACCCCCCTCTGTCATTTTGCTTCCATGTATTCTCATACCTTGGTATTCTAGTGGCTGCTGTTAAGGCCAGCAAATCAATTCGAGTATGAAGCGGCGCAGTATGGGACAGCAATGGCAGGCTTGCCAGAGGAAGATGATTTCATTTGAAAAACAGATGCACGTTTACAACACGTTTTTTCTGGACTAACTCGTGAAATGAACTGAATCCATTTTCAAAGTTGATTAGCCAGTTTTCAAAAACCAGCCAACATTTTTAAAAAAAAATTGTGTTAGGTTATGGCATTGTAACTGAAGAAGGACAAACAAATGTTAACCTTCGTCACCTTCAACCCATGTAGATGCTTGTGTGCTTTAAAATGAGTTGCCGCCCAATATCTTGTATGTTCCCAGTAACTGGGTACGTGAGTGCTAAGTGACAGTCAAGTGACTAACACACACACAGATGCTTATTGTCTAATCATTCATCAAACAGTGGCCACTGGACTGTTGTTGCAAAGTCGTCCATGTCTTTAAAAAAAAAAAAAAAAAAAAAGTAATACCTAATTGAGAAGAAAATGAAACAAGAAGAAAACTCAAATACCTCTCCCTTGTCTTCTGACTCTCATTTGACAGTTATTGTAGTTTAGTGAATTTAGAATTGTATTTTTCTTTCCCCCCTAATATGTCATATAGATTAACCACCACTAAGTTTGGGTATAATGATGGAAAAACCCTCTAAGTAGTTTCTCTCCCCCCCCCCCAGGTCTGTGAATAGTGGCAATTTAAGCACACCCTCTAATCCTGTTTTTGTGTTGCCCCACATAGCACTTTTGACTTCTTTGGGACAATGGGTGGTGGAAAGGCTGAGCCGGCAAAGATTTGAGCCTAAACCCCTCTTTGTATACCATTTTCATGGTGAAGGATTACTACTTTTCTCATTTTTTTGCCCCCCTTCAAGCTGCCTGTATCCAGCTGTGACAGCCACTTTGTCTCCCCCCCCATCTAGTCTAAAGATTGAAGTAGTACTCTGTGATAGCTTTGATCTTTGAGAGGAGAAAAAGATATGGAGTTTCCATAAAGACAAGCTAATGGCACCATATGAGCTGGCTTATGGCGAATGATGGACTATGATCTGCTTGAGAGGGCCAAAGGCATTTCTTTTTTATGTGTTTGCCTTGCAAGTGGAGTTCTGAGGTAGTCCCTGAAATCTGGACTTCTCCACGGAGAGGTTTTCCAATTCAACTATTACCCAGCTATTACTTCTCAAGCTGAAACATGATAATGATATTTCTTGTACTTTGTAAAAGATACCTCTCTTGGTCCCTATTCTACTCCCAAGCTTCTATACAGAAAAATAGCCCATTTTTGTTTCAGGCCGTGTTGTTTCTCTTCAACATCCCCCTCCCCGCCCTTCCTTCCCCAACCCCGGTTCTCCTTGTCACAAGCCTAAAAATATTAGAGAAACCAGAAATAAAAAGTTTTAACAATATTTGAAGTATCAGGATATTGGCCATGATTGTCCCCCTGCTATACCAGTGGCAGTTTAGGGTGTTATTTCTTGTGTTGTGCCTGAGTTGAGTGTAGTTTTCTAGGAGGTTAGACCATGGGTTTCTGCAGGATGGTTTGGATATGGATGATCCTGCCTCTGGCAGGACATTGGGTTAGGTGACCTTCCAGCCCTACTTTGCTATGACCCTATGAAACCTCTTAAGGGTTGATCGGCGATACAGAACATCTGTTTCAAAGAGCGAGCACCAAAAAGCCTTCAGCTGAAACTGACAGAGGTGGGAGTGGTTTTGGTAGTGATGTGCATTAGGAGTCTTGTTACATTCATGCTTCTTCCTCCAGTCCTTTCTTCAGTGTTCATGTTTATATGGTTTGTATTATGCTGAGGAGCAATCCTGCAATTGGCTGTTTGGAGCTCCACTGACTTCCCTGGGGTCCATGTGGCCAGAAGTGGGACTTTCAATTTATAAATTTTGGGTATTTTCATAGTTTTTGAGGCAACAGGCTCTTACTTTTAATACCCAGAGTTTCCTAATAAAATAATACGACTCTCCCATGAACCAAAAAATGTTTGTTTGTAAAACTGTGTTAACAGTGTTCTCTGTAACGATGCATCCTGCCTTGGGAGTCATTGGTGGTTCTTATGAATGGTAATCTCTTCACGGTATGTACAGTTTGCCACCTACTTGCATCACTCTCTTTGACTTCCCTTAAAGGAGCTATAACATAGGCCAGTGGATATGGCTTTGGAGTAGGACTTGGGTGAACTGGGTTCTGTTCCCTGGTGTGCCACTGATTTGTAGCATGACCTTGGAGATGACACTTCTTCTGTCACCTGTATTTGTGTCTTTCACTTCCTGTCCTTTGCTGTTTCTGCTTGTTTGTAAACTCTTTAGGGCAGAGACCGTCTCCTTAATACGTACTGTGGTTGGGACTAGTAGGGACTGCTCCTGTTACACAAACAGTAATTAATATCAAACACGGGTCCTGGGGATCTTGCAGTATGGAACTGTGGAGCTCCAAATAGTGACCTTGGCACAGCTTATAAGTAGAATTGCTTAACCTTTTTTTTTCTTTTTTCTTTTTTTTTTTTTTTTACACTGGCTCTAAATGTATATGAAGTGTAAGTCATGTCTGTCAGTATAAAGAGAAAAAAATTAAGTTGAGGTATCTGGGGGAAAGAACCACTGATTACATTGTTCAAGGGAAGCATGCTGTAAATTTGGAATTAATTTATAGTAACTCATTTACCTGTCTGGGGCTCTCTTGTCAGTGTAAAAACCCTTTCCATATAGCCTGAAACTCAGCTGCTAAAAATGTGAAATCAATAGTTAGTGTTATACTCAGTTAAAAAAATCATATTGATTCTCAGATAATGACAGCAGTTCGTTCTTGCAGGAATGCATGCCACTTCCTGTCATGAAGATTGCTTTCACGTATATTAAGTCTGAGAGGGGGAGCATAGATATAAAACTGCTTTTCTATAATGAATAGTTGCTTTAGTCTGGGCATTAAAACTAGATATATTTTTTTTAATTTATCTCCTGGGTTTATTTTTTTTTTTTTCATTTCACAGACAAACTCTGCTAGCAAGAACTTGCCTCTAATGTCATATAGCCTTGAGCTACTGCTGCTGATACTCATACTACTGCTCTCCTTTGTAGCAGTTGGTTAAACAGAATATTGTCACCAGGCCCCGTATTTTTTTCCCCATCTTGATTAGAAGGTTAACACTGTGTTATCTTGGGTATTAGATGCTAGCTGCTAAACCCTAAGAATTTACCAGGACTCCGGCTGTCCAAGCTTCATGGCAGATTTTTGTCACTTCTAGGGGATTAAAGTTCTTCATGCCGATCATGGTGGCATTTGACTTCTTCCATTGTGGAGCTATTTTTTACTTGTTTGGTGGCTCATTCAAAGTCTCTTATTAAATATAGATTACTTCATCTTCAGATAGAAAATAGCCTTTCTTTTTCCTTCAGCTCTTTCTAGGTAGTCTGGTTTCCCAGAAAACTTCCGCTAAATGCAAGGGCTTGCTGTCCAGTGGTATATTTGCTGTATCATCAGAGACTGAATTTGACAGAGATTCTGGAAATATTAAGGTAAGTGTGTAATTATATATGTCGGTTTCCTGATGGAGTCCCCTTTTAGGGCCTTCTTGGGTTTCTCATTCATGACCTCTTATCATTTAGCATAAGCACAATCTGGGCCTGATTTTGTTCTACCTTTCGATAACGGCAGCAAACCCATGCTGGAGCAGATGCAATTGAACTGCTGTGTTGCAATATAAGAAATGAAGGAGTTGGGTAAACACTGTTTCTGAAAATACTACCATGCATTGCCATTTTTAAAAAATTTTCTAGACCAATTCAAAATAGTAAAGCCACTGCCAATACTAAACATTCCTAGAACCAGCCCTGCCACTGTAAGTCACTTGTTCAGCAATGGATCTGTTTAATTTATACAATGGATCTGTTTAATTTGTTTTAATTTATACCTATATACTTGTCCTTGTATGTGCTTCTTCATATATTACAAACAGAAAAAGTATGTTAAAGGAATTGCTGTCAAATTTGTAACATCAAGCACTTGGAATCAGAAAATGACAGAATTAAGGTTGCCTAACATTTAAAAAACAGCAAGCTGGGGGAAAAATTAGAGTTTTGGTATGTTGCATCATACTGACAACCACGTGGGTGATCAGGATTTGGAACGTTTATCTAAATCTACCCCTCAGCACCTCTGCCACTTGTGCTAAGTTGGCTGCTAAGAGGATGAGTATTCATCCTTTGTCAGGGGTATTAAACATACAACCCGTGGGCCAGGTCTGATCCATTGGATTGTTGCGTTGGCTGGAGCTGCTGTGCTGGCCTGGCTCTGGAACCCAGGGGTTTAATACTGCAACCACTTGGCCCTCCTTTTACCTGTAGCAGTATTCAGGTGTCAGTGCAGTTAAAATCAGCAGCAGGGAGGTGAAGAGGGGTGAGCAAGGATAGCATTGAACTCCTGGGCGTTGAGCCAGAGGATCCAGTAGCTGCAGGGGTTCATACTACTGCTGCTGGCTGCACCATCAGAGGTGCCTTGTTTAGCCTGTGAGAAACCTGCTTTCTGGTCCTGGCCTGCAGGGCCAAATGAGTTTGACACTCCTGTGTCGCAGGGCACTAAGGTGCCTGCTCCTTTAAGGGCTGAAACCGCCTAGGGAGAGAGCCCTAGCAGTCAGGCAGGGACATCACAGGTGCAGGTTACTGTGGCAGCAGGCCGAAGGAGGGAATTAGCCTGTACCTGTAGCCAGTAAGCTGACCGGAAGAAGCAGGGCCCTGGGCCCATATAAACCCCAGGGCCAAGGTTCCCTCTAAGGTGTGCGCGGCCGCGGCCACGCACAACTAAAAGTGTAGCTGTGCAGGCCTTTTCAAGGCCGTGCACCAGAAGAGGAGCTGTAATTCAGCTCCTAGGCAAGGTGGGGACGGGAGCCTGGTGTGGGCTCTGCTGGGTCCAAGGAAGTGCTCCGCTTCTCTGCATCAGAGCCGGGGAGTGGACCACTTCCCCAGAGCCAGCAGAGCCCACACCATCCTCCATCCCTGCCTTGCCTCATCTCGGGGAGGAGCCGCTGCCTGCCCCAGTGAGGCTCCACTGGCTCCGGGACACCGCTTCGCTCCCCAGCATGGCCTCGGGGAGCAAGGAGGCATGTGGCGTCAGGGCCAGGGTGCGGAGCAGTGTCCCAGAGCTGGTGGAGCCTCACTGGGGCAGGCAGTGGCTCCTCCCTGAGATGAGGCAAGGCAGGGATGGAGGCTGGCTTGGGCTCTGCTGGCTCCGGGGAAGTGCTCCACTCCCTAGCCCTGATGTGGGGGAGCAGAGCACTTCCCCGGAGCCTGCGCCAGCCCCAGCCTCTGGCCCCCAGCTTCTCGGCGTCGCCCCCAGCTGGACTGAGGCGGCATATGGACTGCTACTCCTTAGAGGAAACATTGTCCAGGGCTGGGACTAGACAGTCGGTTCCCTGCCAGCAGCCAAAGGGGAAGGAGCCTCCAGGGAGGAATTGCCCAGAGATGCTGCAGCTGCCTGGTATGCAGCACTTAAGACTAATGGGGATCCAGGAACTCACCAGGTACCCTTGACTACTAGGCACTTAGTGCCAGGGAGGAAGTTTGACTCTTTTAAAGGGGCAGAGCACACCCTGAACTTTTTGTGGTACGTTATAGCTCAGGGGCTCATATTTTCATGCTGTCTTATAACTCCAGAGGATCGGGCTGAGGCTGATGGGGAAGGAGGAGGTCTCATTGGGGCCCACTACAGTGTGGGGACCTCAGCACGAGTGCAGGCACTGGATTTGGGGTAAACAGACCCCAGTGCCAGGGGGCAGCGAGAGAGAGAGAGAGACAGGGCTGTGGAGAGCTCGGCGCCAAGAGAGAGACAGGGCTGTGGAGAGCCCAGTGACGACCAAAAGCCAAGCTAAATTAAGGCCTTCGAGGGACAATGAGTGAATTCCAACTACAAGGCCTGGGGCCTGCTAAAGGGGTGGTTTGGAGCCACGCATCTAGCCCGTGAGACTAAGGATGTCCCGAGAAGCATTCATTTTGGAGTGGGACCCAAAAGGGGTCCAGGAACCCACAGGGTTCAGTGGGGTCCATCAGGACTGTGCCCAAAATACAACTTGAGGGTAGCCTCCCTATTTACTATAGTACTCCAAGATGTGGCAGGAACGAAAGAGGGTGCCCATTGGGCAGGATTGGCATGGTTAAGGGGACCTAGAGGTATCATGGCCATCCCTGAAGTCCCTGTCCTGTGACTTTCTGCTCTGTGATGCTTTGCTGGATGTCCTGAGACCCGAAGAAGTCAGGAAGACCTACCTGAAAGGCGGGATGAGAGGGACGCCGCAGCGGAGGGAGAACTCACGCGGCTCGTTAGCCGCGTCTATGTACAGCTGAGGCCGGCAGCTGACGATGACGTCGGATGCCGGCCGGGGGATTTAAAAATGGCAGCCGCTGCTTCAGAGGCGGCGGATGGTGAGGGGAATGAACGGCTGTCTGAGCCGTCCCCGACACGAGCCCAGCGGGACAGACAGCGAAGAGCCAGTGTGCCAGGTAGGATGGTGGCATGGAGAGAAGGAATGACGACGGGATCACCAGAGGATAGACCCCGAGGGGTCAGATCGGGTGAGACACGGAACATTGAGACTGCCTAGGACGATTCAGCACACCATGAAGTAAGTGCTGAGGCGGTGGGTGCGGGGATCGCTGAAGAGGAGCGACAGACCAAAGGATCACTTGGTGGGAGAGAGAGATCGGGGCGGGATCGCCGCTGAGAATAGAGGATGTCGAGTGAAGGATAAGGGGGCAGCACTAAATATCCAGGAGGCGTTCCTCCTGGGCACAATTATAGGGTGCTGGTGGTGGGTCGGTGAGGTAGTCGGCACAGAAGAACCCCTTGGAAGAGGCACGTAGATCAGGGTGTATAGGGTGATGGTTCGGTGGTAGTATCTATTGCAGTAGAGTTAAGGCATCTATACAGGTGGGTGTGAAGGGCCCGACGTCAGGGCCGGGGTGACCCAAGGGCTTTGAGTAAAACCCAAAGACACAGGTCACTAGAGAAGTCTGCGGGATCATCACAGAGCAGGCACAGGGAAGTGGAGGCCGCAGGTGGCGTGAGGCCGGGGTGTAGGGGTGGCAGGAGCCCCGTGTGTAACCAACGAGGCAGACCCGGGCCACCGAGGGACCTGTGAACTAGTCCCGCCCCACTAGTGTAACAGCAAGTTGTGGCTGGTGAAAGGCGGGGTCGGTGACACAGGAAGATGAACGACCACAGTAACACCCACGCCCGGTGAAGAGGGTGGTCACCGACACGAATAGCCAGACACCTAGTAGTGATACTCAAAGGCCCGTTGGGAACACTTAGCAAATCTAGGCTGACAGCACATGAAAGTCGAGTCTTGGGCTACATTTGCATTTTGGGTTGTAGAGGGAAATGTGTGATCTCTGGGTACAGTCTCTCATTCTCTCACCCCTGTCCCATGCCAGAAAATCTCTGCTGAAGTTGGGCAGATTTTCACATGGATGGTATGCCCTGACACCAAGCTTACCTGTCTACCAAATTACAAGCCCTTGCTTTAAAATATGGGGATGATTGTTAAAAAATTGCTAGAATGTTGTTTTTTTTTTAACAAGGACAAAATAACTTTTTTTTTCCCCTTTTGTCCTTGGAAATGGCTAGATTATTTTGTCTGCCTTTAAAAGGAAAAACAAGCTAAAAATAAATCCAGCTTGAGGCAGATAAAATTTCAGTGCAAACTGATTAAAGTTTTGGCAAAGTTATAAGCACCTGAAAACTGGGTCCTGCAGTGGGAAGTGTCAGGCAACCTTCATAATAGGCCATTACAGGTGGTTCATTTTGCGATGTGTCCACACAAATATACCAACATGTTATATTTCTGAGACTAATGTCTTTGAGGCTCTCCTAATACAACTGTTTTATAGCTTCTTAATGCTGCTTTTTTTTCAATATACCATCCCCAAGCATAAGCATGTGTCCACATATAGTAAGTATCTGCATGTGCTTGTGTTTGCACAATATTCAAAACTGCAAGATGCAATGGAAACATTTGCATATGATTAAATGTTATTAGCAGCATAGAGAAAAAGATGAAATGCTATTATAACCCATATAATACATACGTTTTGTGTATGCCTTTAAATACAAACTATTGTTGGAAAAAGATTCAGAATTGTGAACAAGGTATTTTGTTTTATAAACTGCTACTTTTTATTACATTAATTAGTGAGTGTGTGTGTGTGTGTATGTATGTAGTGCTATGATGCAAATTTCAAACAAATGTCATTCTGTTTTGGGTGTAATAAAATCAGTATTCCCAAAACAACTTGAAGTAACTTGAAAATGAATCATTTTTTCTGTATGTCTTGGTTGAGTGTGTATTGGGGGCCCACCCAGGGAATGGACCAGAAGGGATGCTATCTGAAATTTTGCCTGACTGGGGTGTGTCAAGTGATTACATGGCCACTGGAGAGAGGAAGACATCTGTTCCTGCATGCCTTGCTGTTTAGTTCATTGGTGGGAGGGGAAGTGAAGGGACACAGAGAGGAATCCGTGTTGCAATGCTTGGATAATAATAACAACTGAGTCTGGCCAGTATGGTTGAAGCTCATGTTGGAGGTCCTTTTGTTTTGGGTTGAAATACAAGACTGAGCAAGCATGTAGTTGTGAAGAGGGAGTCTGGTGTGGAGAGTTAAATATAGTAAGGTGGAAAGAATAGTGAAGAAAAGGAAAGAGTATCTACATGAGAAGTAGAAAGGAAGAGAAAATGCGTAGAAGAGAGAAGGAAGACCTGGCTTGTACCGAGGAATTTTTAAGCGTAATGAAATTTGCTGTCCAATCCACGAGGACAAAAATCTATGGCAGTACAGCATACATACCACTGAAATGCACAGAATTTATTTTCTGTGGTGTGTAACATCACAAGCTAGATTCAATAGGCATGCTGCAGCGTTGTAACTTTCAAAGAATTATGAAAGTATGCACCTTCTTCGTTTTGCTGCGTCTAGGGTGGCACTAAGTTGGTTAATTAGCAGCATAGAGAAAAAGATGAAATGCTGATGAAGTATCGATGTTGGTTGATCAAGTATCCTCAGTATATTGATAGGGTTTTTTTGCGGGGGGGGGCAGGGAAATGTCCTGTGCCCATAGTTGGTTATAGGTAGAAGTCTACTCAAATTGTGGAAAAACTAAACCATTTTTGTGGGGCTGACATGGCATAAATAGCAAATTCCTTGCATATTTCCTGGATGTGCTCCGGCAGCCCCGCCTCTCAGCACTGATTTGGTGGAGAAGCCCGGCAGGGGGAGAAGACATGAGGGGGTGCCCTCTGTCTTGTCAGCTGCCTTTCATGCCACTGTGCCAGCTGGGGTCTTCCAACTCCCCACCCAGTAGGCTGCAAGGCAAGGCTGCAGCAGCAGCAGCAGCAAGGAATGCTAACTCCCCCACTGGGGAGCCAGCATTTAATTTTATTAAGTTTTTTAAAATTGATTTTTGCAGACAATCTCAAATTACATGGTTTCTGTGGAATCGCAGTTTGAGTGGACCCTTAGTTATATGAAATTTTTTGTGGTTTTGTTAGAGCAAATTATAATCAGTAATTACCATGTGTGCATTTTTAATGGGTCTGAAAGGTGACGTCCTTTAGTTGTGGATTACTTATCCCCCAATGCTGACTTTCAACAAGAATCAGAAATGTTTTCTAAAGAAGCCCAGGCTCTAATTTAAATTGATTTCCTCTAGTATGGCTCTTCTCAGCTGCTGTGAATGGGTTTTGAGCATGATTGACATTTGCTTTTTTTTTTTTTTTTTTTTTACCTGTTTTCAGACGTTCCCAGTCTCCATTGCTCCAAAAGAAATACCGTTGTAACCTGTCATCTTATGGGTGAAGGGAAGCATTGTCCTAAGCCCCATAAATCCCAGTTGTGGTGCAGAATATACAAACACAATTTTCCTGTCCTCTGTAGGCAATTACATGGGAACCTTTGGTCTCTGACATCAGTTTTCACTATATGTAGCACCTATTTGGGGGGGTTGCAGGGTAGAGAAGTAATTTAATATGGAGGAAATGAGTTTGGCAGCAGTTACTGTAATGCAGTTGTTTTAATAACTCTGGCTCCTCCAGCACAGCAGATTGATTGCTTTTCAGAGTACTTGTTACCAGGGGAAAGTATATGGAAGGCATGTGAGCTGCAAGACTTCAACTTACCACATGCTATTAGATGCTTGGAACCTTACTACTAAAACAATGCGTTTATTAGCAGTATATTGAGCTGGAAGTCTCTGCATTGGTTCATATCTAATGGCACACTGTATAACAGCTGATAAAGACTGACAATACAGTGAGGAAGCAGGAGGACTTCTGGAACGTTTTCCCTGCTCAGTTCCCAACATATGGGAGGGAGAAGCCAGAGATGTAAGAACACTACTTGAATATAATCTTGCTTTAAAACTTCTGTTCTGAATTTTAGGTAATTTTAAAGTAAAGATTTCAGTTTTCATTGTTTCATTCAGCTGGGGAAGGAAGAAAATAAAATTGAAGTGGGAAAGGTTGGCTGTTCACAAGGCTTGTGGCTATACTACTTTCCTGGGATTTCAAAAGACACACATTTGAGATGCAGCAGAGAAATTCAGGGGTAACTTTCCTGCACTTTGTGTGAGAGTTTCTTATTATGAAGAGTTCAGAGTTATTTTTTTTAAAAAGAAATTGCATAAGAGTTTGCACAGTAACTCATGGTTTTTTATGCCCTTTAGTAAAATGCAATGCAAACACAATAATTCATGGTGTTTTATGCCCTTTAGTAAAATACAGTGCAACCAGATGTGCCCATAAGCCTACTAAACGTTACATCAGTTGAAAAAGAATCCTCCATATAAATGGAGAAAATTGCATAACTGTCCAGTTGCATTATTTCAGAAAGTGAGGTGATTTTTTTTTTTTTTCTTTTCCCATTGAGACCAGGAACAGCTAATGTTGATGTACTATGGTTAATCAGGCCCAGGAGAATCCTCTAAGTGGAAAGAAGAACATTTACTTAAGCATATGGTCCCATTGATTTGATACTTCTTTTCATATGGTTTCCATAGGAAGTACTTGCTGGCTAGCCTTCTGGCTAAAGCAAGAGTTGGTAGCAGCACATGGGTTCTTTTCCAAACTCTGTAGCAATTCTCCTTGGTCATCTCTGTGCTTCAGCTTCATCATATGAAATTAAGACTATTTACAAGAGTACTGAGAGACCTACAGTAACCATTGCAAGCACTTAATTTGTTGGGAGAAAGCTGTTGTAAAAAGGGCAAAATATATATGTTTATAATATAAAATATGTACTTGTACCTGGACAAGGATCCATGTGTTATCTTTCCACTGTTAGGAGGTTGTTTTTAAACCAGAGAAGTATAGTTTCTAATGTTTTGCGTTGCCATACAAATTAGATGCTTTTATCTAAATTACTTGCTGGAAATCAAAGGAAAGACACACAAGGGTTGCTAGGATGCCCTCACCTTGCATATTCTGGAAACAAAGCTTGCAAAAAAACCCCCCGTTTTTTGTTTGTTTTTTTTTTAAATTAGTTCTTTGTACAAAATTCATTAAGATGTTGGATTTGTTTTTTCTTTTTTTCTTTTGCCTTTAATGATGATGATGATGAAGAAGAATATTTAAGACCGAGGTGAGTTGTTGATGGTGTATGAGCATCAGAACATGTTGCTCAGATGGCACATTTTGTTAATTACAGAAGAAATTGTTTACTGGAAAGGCTTTGTATACACAAATTATATGGGACTTTGCTGCACAGATTAAGGAAAACATATCCAATTAATGAGTTGGCCAGAACTGCAAATGTATGAAAAGGTGGGATAGAGGGGTGCCATGTTATATTTGTTCCTTAGCATCTTAGCCCTCATAATAGCAAAGCATTTGAGAATGTTCTTCTCTTTAAGCATGCAGGTAGTTGCGCTGCTGTCAGTGCAGCTCCTACATAAAGGTAGGCTTCTGCTTAAGGGCCTTAGGTGATAAAAGCCTTTGAGCTAGGACATTGCCTTCACATGCATTGGTAAAACACCTAGCACAGCGGACACTATTGTAGTATAGCTATTAAGTAACTAGACACCATTTATTCTTTGTTTTGAAATGTTAATATGTCTATTCATTCTGACTCTAACCCTGCAAACTTGTGTCTGACTGCATGTGAGTAGCCTCACTTACTGGTTGTGAACATGCTTAAGTCTTTGCAGGTTTGGGACTTCTGAGTAGTGATCCAGATGCTATAGCACCATTTCAGCAGCATGTTCTCAGTCCTTTTCAGGAATAGACCATGTACACAGAGCAATAGTTGTTCACCAGTGTCAAAGCAGGTTTGAAAGTGCAGGATAATTCTTATACTATCCTTATATCCAAGATTCTGACTTAAGTGTGTGTGTGTGTGTGTGTGTGAGAGAGAGAGAGAGAGAGTTTGAGAGGTTTATGCATCTATTTCTAAAATTTAATATTTAAAGACCTATGGATTCTGGTCTGATGAAATGAGTCAGTTAAACCATACTGTATATTTCGACACAAAATTACACAGACTAAAATGAAAATCAGTATGACAGGAGGAGCAGATTCTTCTATTTCATGTATATTTGAAAGCTACAGAAGTGGCTGTTAAAGTCAGATGGCACAGACTTGTCAAACCGTTCAAGAAGGAAAATATCATTGTTGGATGGAATTAATTTGCAGCATCTCATTTACCATTTTGAGGTTTTTGTTATGAATTCCCCTCCTATGCAGTCTGAAATGCCAAGTGAGAAAATGTTTCAGAGTGGTAATATAATATATTAAGAAAATGTTATTGATCACAGTATGCTGTTACTGGAAGATGGCTTTTTCTACTGGAACACAAGGGACTTTCTCGTGTTATGATAGGAAAATATATTGTAACATGCAGACAGTATTGTTGTAAAGGTCAGAGTATCTTTTGCACTAAATTTCCTTTTGACAATGAGTTTCTCTGCAACAAGCAAAATATCAACAGTCAACAATAAAGAGAACTGGGATTTTAAGCTTAAAAAAAGGTTGCATACAATAAAGAAATAACGTCATAAATGACAGCAGTGAGAATTATTTCCACCATCATTTGGGAAATTAGACTAAAAGGCATTACAGTAAAACCCATTGATGTGCCTGTGGACTATTGTGAAATACTGAAGATGGCTTAGAACCAATTTATATGTATTCTTTAATCATATATATGGATACTTATACAACTGCACAAAATTTTCTATCCATAATAAAACAATATAATCTTCTTCAATATCTTGTTTTAAAATTACTTCCATTTAATAACCTGACTAGTATAAAAATTAAGCATAAGCTCTTTGTTGCACCCAGAAGGCTTACTAGAGGTGGGTGTATGTGATTGAAGACATGTATCTATATATGGCTGATATGTATATGCTACTGCTTCATAAAGCATGGAGTTGCAAGCAATTTTAGTCTGTAATAAGTTGCCTGATGTGTGCAAAATCTTTTAAATATATCTGATTTAGAGAGGTCTTTCACAGCATAACCAATGACGCTGAGCATCTTAACATATCTATATCTATCTTCAGCCATATTTAACTGTTGCCTCATGCTGGATGTGTCTACATGTGCAGTTAATGTGCCTGAATTTTCTACACAGAAAATTCAGGTGTATTAAACTGGGCCCCCGCTCACATCTGTATGTGCACCCGTTGGGAGCAAACTTGTTCCCAATGGGAGCAGTTCAGTTTAGGGCTGCCCCACTGCAGCATCCAGTGGGAGCTTCAGGCTCCACTGGGTATGAGCCCTGGGCTGGCAGGGGGCATAGGGGCTGGTCCCAAACTCCATAAGACAGGGGAGAGCTTTCCTGGCTACCAGGCAGCTGCTTTTCAGCCACATAGAGACTGGGACCTGTTCGTATCTCCACTTAGCTGGAAGGCAGCTGCCTAGCAGCTGAGACAGCTCCCCCAGCCATGTGGAGATTAGGATCCATCGCAGTCTACACGTGGCTGGGAGGCAGTGTCCCACCAAACCAGGGCAGCTCTCCCAGCCGCCTGTGGCCCTCTGCTGCTTAAGCTGACTGTGAGCAATTTGGTCCTGGTGAGCATTTACACGAGCACTTTGTCACATTAGTTTAATGCCCTGGTTTCTACAGCCCATTAATGTAATCTACTGTGAAGTAATTGCCATGCACACGTAGGTGCTGGCACTTTACTGCATGTTAGACTAATCTAACGCACAGTAAAGTGTCTCTTATAGATGGAACTGTTGAGTTTTATAATTAGAAGTGCAAAAGTAGTCACATTGCTAACATGTCACTTAACCAACTCTGCAAAAAATGTCATGCAAGACATAATTTCACCAAATGTGTTGTTTGTATACAATGAGTAATAGCTACGTGGTGCATTTGAATTTAAACCAAAACCACACGCCCACTTCCACTGAGCAAGCATGGGTCTTTTTTGGTAAGCAAAGAAAATAGCATTCTCAATGTTTGTTTGTTTTTGTCCTGCTTCACCTCCAACACATGCCTCTAGTGGTTTCTTTCATCTCTGCTGCAATAAATTGTCACTACAATGGATCTGTGGATATCAGCCGGACTGGAAAAATTCATCTCTGGCGCAGCAGCTGAGTACCAAATCATTCACAGTTTCCATATCTAAAAATGACTTCTTCAAGAATGACTTCTGAGCCTAGAATAGATGCCAGTTGTTTTCTCTTGGAATATTATATTAATATTCTTTCCTGTTTTTACCACTTTAGAACTATTCCTGAAACTTTTAAAATTAAATTGTCTGGGAGGTTTTATTCTTGATACCCTTGCCACAATTCTTAATTCACATAGTGAAGATTGCTTGGAGAAGTAAAAAAAAAACTTAGGCTTGTTTATAAGGAGGCAGTCAGCATGAAGAATACAACGGCATTTTACACCCATGCTCCAGGGGGAGGCACTTGAATTAGAACGGCTCCGAGAGCTGCTGTAATTAAAATGCCGGAATCGTCACGTGTACCAGCATCCTTGCACTGAAAAATGGTGGCGGGAGCACTTTAAAGCTCATCAGATAAGCTTTAGTTAAAGTGCTCCTGAGTCTGCTCTGATGCTCCATAATTGCAATGCATTGGAGCAGCCTTGCTGCACATGTATAGGCACCCTAAATTTTCAGATACCCCCTTTCCAGGGAGTCTATAAATACTTCCAATGCTAGCTTTTTTTTTTTTTTGCTTTTTTCCTTGTTCTATTGACTTGACTTGGATTACTGTTACAGTCTATTACAACAACAAGCAAGAGCTCAAATGTAAGAGCACTGGGGATTTTCCACAAGAACTCTGTATTGACTGTACTTCATCCAAGAACGTGGCCATCACCTCAACTTTCTCATGTTTTTAAAAGAACAAGCCTCAAAATTAAATCCAAGTTCATAGATCACACCTGAGACCGAGTCGGTTTCAGTTCAAACTGCATTTCAATTTTCCAAGCTTTTCATAAAGATTGTATGTAAGGGATATATGCATTATATTCAAACTGCAAGGGAATTGTAGGTTGGTGGACTAGGGTTAATTGCATTGGAGTTTCCCCATAGTGCAATGGCAACAGAAAGAGCCATTTCTGTTGAGGTTAAAACTCTTCCTTAATGTTCACCATAACAGCAAGTAATTGGGATATCAGTGTACCTATCAATCAACCAACACTGGCAATCAGCCTGCCAGAAGCCAAAAACCACAACCCCTGGGTTGGGACTCTAGTTCACAACTCTCACAGAAGCCACCAGTCGATCATCAGTATCACTTCCTACCCTTCCCAGCAGGCAGTCCTTGGTGGCCGCAAATACAAACAGTAACTAGATGGTGCTTTGCTTTTGAATCCTAATGGGATCTTAGTGCAAGGTGAGTTGGCCTAGAATGAAGGTGGGCAAAATACAGCCTGCCAAATAACTTTATCTGGCCCATGGCTGCTCCTCTCATGGAGAATTGTACCTGGCCTGCAGCTGCCCTGGCCTTCAGTGCTTCTCGCTCTTCCACAGGCCAGACAGCCACAGCATCAGCCAGTCCCCTCATTGGCCACCCTGCCCTGTCCAGTCCCCCAGTGTAAGCTCTAAAGCAGGGGGCACCGGGGCTGGGGGACTGGTGAGGCTGTCTGCTCCGACCCTGTGCTCACTCCCAGTGACTCAACACTCGGGTAAGGGTTTCTCCACTTGTGGGGGAAGGGATGCAGGGGGAAGAGGGCCAGGAGCTGCAGGGTATCTGGGCTGTGTTCCCACACGCCACTTTAAGCTGCGCTGTGTGGATGCAGCTGGAGCAGCTCCTCCCCAACCCCAACTGGCTGGCATGTATCCGAGTTGGGTAGGAGCTGTGCCGGTGCACCCACGTGGCTCGAGTCAGGGCCCGGGAATACAGCGCGACACCAACCCAGCTGCATGCTGGGGACTCGGGGCAGGGGAAAGGGGTACAAGGAGAAGTGGAGAACAAAGGTTAGGTTCCCCTAACTTTTGTTCTCTCTGGTCAGGGATGGCCAATTATTTGGGCCAGAGGGCCACTTAGGGTGTTTGGGTGAGCTGTCCCCTCTGCAACAGCTCGCCCAAACTCCCTAAGTGGCTCTCCGGCCCAAATAATTGCCCACCCCTGGCCTGGAATCTGATCAGCAATTCCAGGAGCCCAGACCGCCCAAGATAAATCAACATTTGACACAGCAAGCCTACCCACTTTTTGGAGATTTAACAGAAAATTGCACTAATCTACTTATTCTCCACATGCAGGAAACCTCTTGTGCAAGAACACTTTTGCAGATTAGTATGACATGGGCAGGAGATGGCTGGCAGCGTGTTAGTCTCAGCTGTCCACTTTAAGACTAGGTAGAATTTCATCACATGATATGTCAGAACCTGCTCTATAAACACAGCTGTTCAGTGTTTCCTATAAACCTTTTGTGACTGGCTATTCAGAACAGTGTTTAAAATACCATTTGAATCAGCTAAATCTGACTAGCACTGTAGATGAACTTTAGTGCATCGTTAGATGTGACTGTAAAAAGATGAATTATTTAAACATAAATGCTTTTAGTTTCCATGTTTCTATGTTCATGGAGTTGAGGGAGTGCAGAAAGGGGAGGGGAAGAAGAAAGCCAGTGGGAGACCACTTTGAGCTACTTAAATCATAGCTAAATTGTTTTGTCTGTTTTTTGGATTAGAGCTTGGTGGATGTCGTAAACATATACATATTTTACACTTTGTATATTATTTTGTACTGAATGTGAAAATTCAGCTTTAAGCAGAAAATTAGACAATTTGTAAAACCATCTTCGTGCTTCTCTGAGAGAGGTTGGTACGGTATAATGATAAGAACCTTTAATTGTTACATGCCAAAGCCTGTATTTCTGCTTACTGATATGTGAGCAAAGACATTTACATTGGGTGTCTCTGAAGAGATACAGTCTTTTAAGCATGCAAAAGGATTTCTGATCTTCCACTGGTTATAGGAATTAAAAAACTGCTTTCTATACAGCCCAGATAAATTGGGAGATGCAGAATCCCTCATCTTTGGCTGCAGTAAAGTTATAGTGGGCGGATCGTAGCGAGATTAGAATCTTCCATTGCTTAGTCATAAGCCAGTCAGAACTGTTTTACATCCCTGTGACTGATAAATCTACACAGGCTAGATTTGAATAATGGAATTGCCATTAATATCTAATATAAAAAGATGATTGGTTGTGTATTTGATTTATGAGAAGTTGGAACTAGTGAAGTACGCTGGATGAGCGTGGAGATGTTTGTGCTACTAAGCCTCGAAAAGCGAGGTATAACATGACCTTGTTATGCTCTGTAGATATTTAAAATGGCAAAAACAAAGGTTTATACTACAGTGAATCCTGCTTGAGCGATTCTGGTACTTTTGGCAATGGCTTTGCATCGTTACACAACTGCAGGCCTTCACCATTTTAAATCAAGGCTGACAAGTCACCATTTAGCTACTGCCTGATATGGGATTATCAGCTTTGAATCAAAGGATGTACACAGGCTATAGAGGATAACATTTTCGAATATATTAGGATTTGAAAGTATGCAGGTTGTTCTTCATCAGTTCCTAATGCAAGAATGATATTTCTTCCTAATTTATGTGCAAATGGGCTTCCAAAATCTGTTACTCTTCGCTGAGATTTTTGTCAGTTATCTTTTTTCTTTGTCAAATTACTCCTGTTTGCTAATAACTGTTAAATTGCACTTAAGCTCAGCACTTCCTTGATTTATCTTGCCTGCAGTAGCTAAGAGTGACTCTGTGTATCATTTGGCTGCTTTGCAAACATGCTGATCAGAAGATATGCAGGTGTGCTTTAATTTTTTGGAATGTTCTGGAAATTATGTTTGATTTTTGGAGAATATTTCCTTGTTGATTTAAATCAGATGAATTTCTCAGGGATGGAGAGAGGGTTTTGTGGGGGTGGAGGTGGGGGAAGAGTCTAACATAAATACGGCATTCATCATTCCGTGATATTTATCTGAAGGATATGGGAGTTCAGTAAAATGCGTTTGGAGCTTGGTTATTTACGTGTTCAGCGTTAGGTGGGTTGTCTGCCGAGTAGTTCTATGTTATGACGTGTTTGTGGGAATAAATAAATTGGTGAATTTATCCTTTCCCCTTTGCATTCAAGTGGAGTAGATTGTCGGGTTGGCAGTATAGGAAGCCTTTTTGGCGGGGGTCTAATGACATTGGTAATAATTCATGCTGTCTGTTGCATTCCTAGGACAACTTGTTTGTCAGAAATATATTTTTCATGAGTTTGGGGCAAGTTCTTTTTGGAAAAGAAAGTTTATCAGTGTCTCCGAAAGTCCCCTCCCAACCCCTTTCAAAATAAGCTCTGTATTTATAGCAACCTATTTGTAGAAGCAAAAAAGCCCCCCAAAACCTAGTGTCATCTAGTAAACCTTTCATATCCAAATATCCCTCACTCAGGCTGAACTGACTACATAACTTTTTTGTTATGTTGGAAGGACATGTTTTTAATATTAAGAAAATGCAGACGAATAACTGTATCAATATGCTTCATGGGCTTGAACCAACATGATCCATGCATTCAAATTATAGCAGCTTTATCTAGTGTGAATGAGATGCTACTTACATTTGCAGGTAAAAAATCGACAACTATTAATTTGGCAGAATTATTTATTTCCTACTGATGATACTTCCAGTGTATCTAATCAGAGTGCTCATGAATAGAAATGAAACAATTTAAATAGAGACACTGTACATTGTATGATCTTGTTTTCGCAAACTGTTCCATAATGCAGCGAATAAATTTATCTGTTCTGAAAAGACTTTTGCAAAAATCATACACAGTGCTTTCACCTCTATTATTTAATATGGCTGTTTTATAACTCTTGTAAGTTGGTGATTTCTGCTTCTGCTACAGATTCCTGGAAAAAAAAAAATCTTCATTTTAGGGAAGGAGGGAGGCATAATTATGATAGTTTATCTTAAAATGCAGCTGGATGCATCAGGATCACTTCAGTGGAATGAGTGCTAGAAAATCATTATTTGTCTTGGCTCAAGTCTGGCCAGCACCGCCCAGATGTAACTTGCAGAGGACATCCTCGGAGTGGCCTTCTCCTCCCACTCCTATATGAAAAGATGGAAGAGGGTCTACAAAGTAGCAGATTGCCTTGAAAGGTCCTACATGTGCCTGCTCAGAGGGTGAGGTGGAAACTTAGCGGGCTGGGGGAGAAGCGGGTGGGCAAGAGGTTATGATTGTCATTCTCTGTCATCTCCAGACCTCGCCCAAATCCCTGGAAAAGGTTGGGATGGAAGTAGTGAGGAAGAAAGCCTTGGGCTTATGACAGCGACACATGACATAAAGTGGTGTGATGTGTCTCCGTTTCCCTTGAGATGCCATGTTGCTGATTGACAAGATTTCTGCATGTTGTTATCTGCCAAGCATTCACAGTAGTGAAGTCACAGCCCTTGAGATGGCAGCTTCCAGGCTGAAAACAAAGTAAATCAGGGAATCCTGTTGCTTACTGCTATAGTTAGAGGTGGTCAAGTTTTACAACATTTAACTTTTCTGCAAAATTAATCATTCAGAGTTCAGCTTTAGACTTAGCATTTTGCTAATGCTGGAACAGCTGTCTTAGCAACCCCTGCTGCAGGCAGAACATGTATAACTAGCACAGTATAGTTCACTCTGTTCTTACAACTGGGTGGAAAACCCACCGTGCTTTATATTATCTTCCCTTTTAAAAGCACTGTGACATGCAGTTATCCATGCCATGTTAGTCCAGCTCCTGGTAACCAGACTGTCTCTTCCTCTAACCCCAGTATCTTATATTACTGTAATTAATTCCTGGGTATTTTAGTGCAAGTGCTGGTTGCCTGAGCCGTTATAGAAACCTCTTTAAGGATCCTGCAGTATGAGAGACGGTATGACTTTAAGGAGATGAAAAGTCAGCCTCTCTAATCCTCAGGAAAGGGTTGTGCACAACCCAACTGAAACCGGCTGCTGCTTTAATATTCCACCTTTTTTTAGACTCTTGGAATTTTAATCCCAAAATGAATTTCCACACTGACATGTGCTTGAAAACTTTTCTGGCAGCCAGAATCTCCTAATCTTTTACATTTCTTTCGATTAGCAGTGTTTACTAATCCTAACACCAGACCCAGCACCAACTGTTAACCGCACTTCTTGTTTTACAGCTAAACTAATCCTTCTAGCAGTCTGAGACCAGCAATTATATTTATCACTTTGAAATTGTCAACTGTAAGATGTTGTGGCAGTTCTCGGGTTGTTTTTCTTTTTCCTTTCCCTTGTCAGAGGCTGATAAATGCAGCGATTAGTACGAGATTATTTTGTATATGATGAATGCAACAAAAGTGAAAAATAGTCTCTCTTGTATGGAAGGAAGGAGCTCACTTTCTACCTGCATTTATGATTAGTAGCAAAATGTGCTGCTTTGGTGGCAGTCGCCTCCCCCCACAACCCACCTATTAATATATCTGTTAGTAAGCTAATGCTGTTAGGTTATAAAGGCTGTTTAGTGTACTAGGAAAGATAAGACAGCTGTCAAATCCATCCAGCTCCCAACAAATATCTTTTGATTCTGGCAAATGTTCTGTGCATGTTTGTCCACCCAGCAGCAAGAGAGGTTTTTTTTTCTTTTCTCAGTCATGTTGAACTACCTAGATGAACTAAGAGTAAAGAAGCTGCTATTATATATCTTTTTTTGCATGGAAATTTGTGTAGGTGTATAAAATAGCTAAAGGGGCTGTTCTGAATTTACATTTGATGAGAGAGAGAGACGTACAGAAAGAGAAAGCGCTGCAGTCACAGACTGGTGACGGAATGCCATTCTCTTAAATTGTTTTCAAGATGCACCGAAAATAACAGCAAAGAGAAATTAAACCCGGAATAAGGAGTTGCATTTCTGTGTAATCAGAGTTGATGTTGCTGGCAGTTTTTCCTGAATGTTTCTTCTGCCTTTGTTGTCAGACACAACTCTTCCCAAATCAATGTGTAATTTTTTTGTTCCTGTTACCTCTGTGATGGCGTTTCAGGTTTTAAAAAGGAGAAAAATGCAAAGCTGTCTGCAAATCAAAATGAAGGTTGGGACTGAAATTCATTCTTGTTTTAATCAGCTTTCCAACATGTAGTACTGTTTAAACACACAATGACCTTAACTTGTTGCTACCGGTACAGGCTCCCTAGTGGGAAGAACGGGACATTGGACACTAAATCTCTACATTAGTATCTCTCTTCTGAGCCAGAGTTTGCAGTGCATGCTGGCATCTGAAAATCAGTTAAGTTAAAGTGTTCAGCTGCCCACAAATGTTGGGTGTCCATCTGTGGGTACCCAAAATTGGGTCCTTTTACTTTCCCCTACACAGGTTTTGAACACTTGAAGTTTCTTTAGTTTTGGGGTCTCCTGTTTCTGTAAAGTTGGCCAGAGTTACCACATCTTGAGCACACAGTCATGATAGCCCATTTCTCTCCCAACCCACGCGTGCATGCACGTGTCCCTGCCCTCCTATAATATGTCTTTGTGTTCCCTTTTCCTCTATAAAGGCTCAGCGTATTGTTCAGAGGAGGCAGGGCACCTGAATGGTTATCCAAGGCTCCTGAGAGCTGATCACTCTGGAAATCTAAGTTGGAGAAGTTGCAGTAGCCTGTGCTAAGGTGGAACTGCCATGCTGTTTAGTTAGTTCATTGCTGTATGGTTTGTTTTTTGCAGTTTTTTTTTTTTTAAAGTTGCTCTTACACATCAGCTTTTTCAGAGGTTGCAAGGTACAGTGTGCTGCAGCCCAGAATCCAACTTTAGTCAGTCTCCTGCAGAGGAAAACCTGCACCCCTGTCTGGCCCTCGGTAGAAGCTCGGCAGGCGGTGGGGGCAATGAACCCTCTTACTACCCTGAATAGCAAGCAGTTGCAGCTGTGAAAGGAGAAGATGAAGTGAGAGCTGAGCTGAGGAAACTGTAACTTTAGAACCAGGATTAACTCTCCATCTAGACAAGACTCCTTAGTTGCTATGTGTGCAGTATGCAGCATGGCATAGAAATGAGGTGCTAGCAACCCACCTGTTGGTAGAATAGACACGAACGTTCAGAGTCCTAACGCTGAAATATTTACTATGCGTTTCAGTGGAAGAGGACTTTTAAGGAGTTTAAAAGAGAGAAGGACAAGGAAGCGACTGTGAAGACTGAAAGTCAGGATTAAAACCTATCTGCTTCCCATCCTTTACTTCATAAAGCGCGTAAATTCTAGTATACAACTGAAAACAACAATGGAGGGGAGGACAAATTGCTAAAAAGGCAGAATAACTCTGAGAAAACACATTGCGCGGTAGGGTGAAAGTTTCAAAACCCCTAAATCTCATTTGGTTTCTGAGACCTAAATTCCATGTGACTTATGTGCTTTTGAAATAATTTCCCTTAATCTTTTCTTGGTCAAGTTCCCAAAGACTCTTGGAGAGCTTAAATAAGATTGAAAGCATCTCTGCCCATGCTGTCTTATTTTCTCTGCATTCATTGTTTCATCCAGGTGTTTTACACACATAGCACCTATGTAGAGTATAGAAAAAGAGCTCTAGATTCTGAAGATGAAAGGGAAACCCTACTTATCAAGCATTTCTCTACTTTAACAAAGTGGGAATATCTGTTCCTTTGAAGTC
This sequence comes from Crocodylus siamensis, assembly GCF_052110815.1. Classification (NCBI taxonomy): domain Eukaryota; kingdom Metazoa; phylum Chordata; order Crocodylia; family Crocodylidae; genus Crocodylus; species Crocodylus siamensis. Next base: position 11,685,947 of record NC_143395.1, on the reverse strand, counting down.
TCACAACAGAAAATCATGTTGAAACTTGATTAATATAAAAGAAATTGGTTCTTCCATTACCTTCCTCTTTCAGCCCCAGCTTTGAGTTCCAACTACCCAACATGCATGTTGGGCTGATGCCCCCATTACTGTGCTCCTGCTTTTATCCATCTGGTGAGAAATTATTTTCTACAATATATACTGTAAAAATCAATATGATGGTGGATGGAGATGAGAGAGCCTAATACCTAAAGATCAGTGATGCATTAGGTACAAGTTTGCACACTTTTTGGGGAGAAGGCTAGCAACATACTTGGCTGCATTCGTAGGCGTGTCGCCAGCAGATTGAGAGAAGTGATTCTTCTCCTCTATTCGGCATTGGTGAGGCCATGTCTGGAGTAACGTATTCAGTTTTGGCCCCCCACTACAGAAAGGATGCGGACAAATTGGAGAGAGTTCAGAAGAGGACAGTGAAAATGGTTGGGGGGTTGGGAGATATGACTTGTGAGGAGAGGCTGAGGGAACTGGCTTAATTTAGTTTGGAGTAGAGAAGACTGAGAGGGGATTTAATAGCAGCCTTCAACTGCCTGAAGTGGGGTTCAAAAGAAGATGGAGCTGGACCATTCTCTGTGGTGACAGAACAAAGAGCAATGGTGTCAAGTTGCAGCAAGGGAAGTTTAGGTTGGATATTAAGAATAATTTTCCATGAGAAGGGCAGCAAAACACTGGAACAGGTTGCCCAAAGGTGGTGGCAGGTAGTTGGACTAGATCCTGAGGTCCTTTTTGCGACCATAATTTTCTATGATTCTTTGATTTATCTCTACATTGGATTTGATCTTAGTCTGCTACAAATTTTGACTTCGTTACTTATATACATGCTGGTTTTTTTTGGTAATTTAAACAGCTACAATTGATCACAGTTGACAGGGTCAATCAGTGTTGATATTACAAAGCAATGAGTGGACGTAGCTGTAGACAACACCTGTTTAAGGAAATGTTGTTACACATGGTGACAGTCCAAAAGCTTATATCCCATAATGCAAGGACTTCATTCTTCTTGCCCCACAATCAACTTGCTCAATATTTTGCTAACTTGACAATCTACAGCCATTATGTACCAGGGCTTCCACCAATGGCAGTAGCATTAGTACTGAGTGGTAAAGCTAAAAGGGAAAAAGATAATGATAAAAAGCTTAGCTGCTGGAGGAAGGAGGCTGAGTTTAACAGGAATCAAGATTCCTCAAATGCGGAACTTTTAGGATCCATTCTTGTGAACCTCAGGCACAAAATAACAATTTTGAGTCATTGCACTTCTTGGCAAAGTTTAACCTGAAATGTATCTATCTACCAAATTTATGTTCACTTTACCAGTATGATTTGGGTATTTGTACTGCCGGAGGAGCCAGTGTAGACATCCGAACACTGGTGCGTAACTTGGAAAGTGCATAGGTGCTCAAGCAGAGTTTTAGCTTCTAGAAACCTAGGGACTCATTGTACCAGCCCAAAAATCTATTTCAAGGTCTGTCGGCTTTGAGGATTCAACAAGCTGCCAATGTCTCCTTTTTAAACGTGGCTGTGAAAATAATTGTGAATGATTAATTTTAATTATAGCTGGCTAGGAGTAGATCCTTGAATAATGATGTGTGGATGGATTTCAAATAAAATATGTCTAAGACCTGTCTGAAGTAGGGGTTCTTGAGCTTCCAGAATGTGGACTGTGCTATTTTAGGAGGATGTCTCGCGCGCCTACCTTTCCTGTCATTCATAATCACTTCACACTCTTGTGGCAGCTACAGCAATTGCCTATATGGAGAGAAGTGTCAGAGAGTGCTTTAGAGAGTCTTAGCATTTTGAACTTTTTGAAAAAATAATCCTACCAGTGACTTCAGCTCTTTTTAAGGCCCTCTTCTCAGTTGTTTGATTTCTGTGTCCTGCAGACATGCAGAGAGCACCCCGTAACCAGCCATAGACAAAATTTTTAGCAGTCCCCAGGTCTGAAATATTCTAATCACCAAAGAAATCTGCTCTTAGAAAGTGTACTTCTAACACTTAAAATCTTGAAGTACAGTCTGACCACCACTCTGCTTGTGTCTAGGTGCCCACCAATATTTAATGTATTTATCCTCACTTCACCCCTGTGAATCACAGAACTACTGTCCCCCATATTGTAAAGAAGGGGAAACCAAGGTAAAGAGAATAAAACTCCTGTTTTTCAAAGTGGGATTTTCAAAGGTGCCTAACTCCTGTTGGCTTCAAGCAACTGGCCCAGAGTCACAAAGGATATTTGTGGAAGAGTAGGAAGGGTATCCAGGTCTCCCACAACTGAGAATAACTGTCCTGTCACTGAACCATCCTTCTCCCAAGTGGTTGCGCACAGATTTTATTCTGTGTTTAAAATGGGGTATTCAGTGAGAGGCAGTATTATCTAATAGGACATTGCCAGTCCTGACCCACTAAAATCAAGGAGTCGTCTTAAATTATTTAGAACTAGTATTATACCCATGGATTGTATTCCCAATCCTTCCATTGAGCTCCTGCGTGATCTTGGGCAGATCATATGATCTCCCAGGACCTCTGTTTCCACACATCGCCTTTTGTCTTAACTATTTAGTTTGTAAGGTCTCTGAGGGAGGTCCCATTTCTTATTATCCTTTTGTACAGTAACCCTGTATGCTTGGACAAGGCCACATTGGGCCAAAATGTCAAGTGTTCAGGTATAAAGTCATATGCAACACCAAAACTCTCTTGTCTTGAAATGTCTGCACACTCACACAGGTATGTAATCTCAGCACTTGAACTGTCATTTGGTCCAGATCTGTAGTACTAATAATCGAGTCTAGATCAGTGGGGTGGAGGTTTTGTTTTTCATCCATAAGACAAGGAATATTGCCAAAGTCAAAAGTCACTTCAGGTCAGCCTCATGTGAGAAACTCTTTGTTTCTGAAGAGAGATTTAGAGGCCAAAACTTTGGAACTGAAATGCTTTGCTCCAATATGGCCCTAAATGATAGCAGTTATTGCAACTTGTTACACTATCTAGATAATCTATATAGGCTCCATCAAGGCTGGTGTTCAGATATTTATAGATTTACCCTTCCTATGCCTATCTGTGAAGTAGGGAGCTATTCTTGTTCCCCAGGAAGTTTATGGGGAGAGAGCAGACAGCCAGGGAATAGAAAGCACCACTGCATTGCAGCCTAGTGCTTTAACCTTAAGATCATTGCTCCTTTCCCAGCATACTGTGAAGGCAGGTTTCACTGCTCTGCTGATTGTGCTCACATTAGCAGACCCATAATACTTGCCATTTCATAGCCACTAGTTGCCAACTGCCTTCAGAATAGGAAACCGCTCTGGACTATTAGATGTTGCCCCATGGACAGAGTTGGAAAATGCCAACTTTCTAACGGCAGTTACTATGAGATTAATTTATTCTTCCTTCCTTTAACTACCATGCACAGGAAGAAGCAGGATACAATGACCATAAGAGAACTGGCAAGCTGCCATCACAATTATCTGTAGAAGTATCCTTTTGCCAGGATAATAATCCTCTGACAATATAATAATCCACTGGACCCTTTTTAATTCAATTAACCAAAACAATAAACAATAGGAAAATTGTATTGGGAGTCTAATGTTAATACAACTGATGCTTTGTCTTGGGTGGAAGTTGAATGTACACGTTTTGTCAGTCCTTGTTTCAACTGTTTTTGCCCTAAGTCTGTACACTGATTTGAGCAGCATTTTCTTTTCAGTAGCATTCCTCCTCCTTTTATCTTTCTGAAAGAGCAAGCACCTTTCTTCCATGGGTCTTTTATCTGAAGTTGTTTCTGTATTTCTTCCTTTCTTTTATCCTCTCTCTCTTTCTCTCTCATTTATATACATGTATATCTTGTTCTTATGAATTGCTAAAATAATAATTGGTCAATAGAAAACTTGTGTTTAGTTATTTTTGGCATTTTTTTGTTCTTTTGCTTTATCCCTTATTTTATTTGCTCTTTCAGATGTGAATACAATTTTACTTTTCCCCACTGTTTCACAAAATCTGTCTGTCTTAGTCTTTACCACAGTGCCCATTACTTACTATGTGCCTCTTTTTTTTTCTTTCTTGTTTCACTTTTTCTCCTTTCTTTAAAGTAATACAGAGATCAAAATACATGCATACAGAACAAGAGATAAGAAATGGAACAAATCATAAAAGAGAAAGGAAAAAATACATTATAAGTAATATCAGAGTTTGATTCCTTTGTCTGTCTTTAGGCTTTCCAGGCATAGTGATGTCTGGTGTTACTCATTGCATAACCTATAATTCTGTGGTTATTCAAACAATATTTTACAGCATGTCATATGGAATAAAAGTTAAGTAAACAGTCTTTGCAGCATGTATCTTTGTGAAATCAAACGTATTTGGTACAGAAGGAATAGAAGCATTAAAAGGAATTGGAATGATCATTTCTCATCAGCTTCACTTCCCAGTTTATTGTTGATCATGCAGGATGGTTACATCCTGCTTTAACTGTGAGGGCCGTACTGAAAGCAAACCATTTAAACTGAACACAAAATCACTTAAAAGAACTTGCAGTGTGGAACGGGATGTGGGTTGTGTACCTGTGAAAACAGACAGCTGGTCTGGAAGTATCTTTTTGTCCTTTTACAGGGGCCAGAGAGTTTGGGTGTGGTCAGGGGCTTCTTTCCCATCCTTCAGGGGATTCAGTTAACGAGCCTTTACCAAGTCTTATAACCTGCTAACCTCTGTGGAGGGGTTTTCATTTCTGCATAGCCTAAAGAATGTCATTGATGCCTCGAGTAACGGGACATCCTGGGAGAGCAAGAAATTTGGGGAGGAACTTGAAGAACGACCTGGGAAGAGGCAAATGTCTACTAGTATTTAAACCTACTGCTGAAAAAACAAGTATAATAATTTAAAGTGCATTGTTCAGTGCAAGTGCCATAAACCACCAGACCTCCCCTTCAGGTGATATGGGAGGGGGAGAAAGATCTCCTCTCATGTGAGGATGAAATCAACCCTTCAACTGTTTGTCTTTGCTCATTTGCAAGAAAAAGGAGATACAACTTCGTTTGCACAGACATTAGGATTTGCCTTAAATGGCAAGTTTTCTGAAAGAGCAGACTTCATCTTTATAGCATGAGTTGATCATGGGTTTCTAAGATGGGTGGTTTGCGCAGGATCCACCTCATGCAAGACATACGGCGCCGTGACTTTTTCAGTGCAAAACCAAGCAATAGATCTCCCTCCTTCTCCAAAGCGGCAGATCCTTTTGAAATGACCTTATCACTGATTCGGTCTTTCGGACAAATGGAAAGTACAGCTGAGGTATTACTGAACTAAGGCCCTGCCTCTCTGAGCTAAGGGCAAGCTTAGATGGAAAAAATGTTCCCTTTGTTTAGAGCCGTCTGCCTGGCAGTGCCAGTATCCTATGGTATGTGATGCTTGTGGTTGATGCATCTTAAGAGTATAACCTTGAAGGCCTCTGTCCCCTTCTATTTTATGTAACTTTTAACTGATGAAATATATGAGCCCTTCATGATGCTGTGCCTGGTATGGGGATCAGCTGCTTTCATGAGTCTCTGGTTCAAAGTAGAAAACAGGAGGACCCCACTCCCCACCCCCACCATACTCATGAAAAATCAGGAGCTCCACAAAGGGTTCTTCACAGAACTGGTCCAAAATGATGAATAGCAGCCCTGTGAGCCTTGCTGTGCTGCTGCAACCCTGTGTTTCAGTCATGTGAGTTGGCCACATGTGGGTCATTCCTTGGCCTTTCCTCTGGGTCAGTCATGAGCTAACACTGAAGTAGTAATTGGGCTTAACACTGGCAGCTCATTTCTTGCAAACCCCAAACAACCATCAGAGGATAATTAGTTACTGTAATACTAATCTCTGCTGATTTTTTTTTTTTTTTTTTTTTCCTAAAAGTTATTTTTAATAACTGGCTCGCTCTGATTAATATGAATATAGTTACCATAGCTGAATTTATACAGGAGCTTTTTTTTATAAGCTAGGCATCAGGATTTTGCGTGCATATGCATGTACGCACACCTAAGGCCATCTCTGCTGCTGCCTTCTCAAATGGCCAGCTCTCCTCCTTGCCTGCTTCCCACACTGAATTGTCCCCAGAGGGACATGTCAAGGGAAGGGGGCATTTCTGCTTCCCAATCCTCAGTACTTGCATCTTCTTTTCTTTTTTCAGTGTTTGCATCTTCATTCTTCAAACTCTATCAAACTCCTTTTTTCTCCTGTTCCATTCCATGCTTCTGTAATCTGTGGCTTGCCCAACTCTCTTCTCTACCTGTTTTCCTCTCAGATTTTGCCACTTGGCTCTGCCTCTCTGCTGTGTTGTAACACTCTACCTTCCTGTTTTGACAGCTTCAGATATTTTGCTCCCCCTGGCCTCCCTTTTGTGTGGTCTGCTGTGTTGTTCGGTTTAGAACTTCCTCTCTATATTGGATGTTTGAGCTGTATCACTGGGTATACCCTGATCTTGAAACGGTTTCCATATGGGCAGGTCTCTGTAATTGATTAATGATCTCTTGGTTTCATTTAGAATCGACATGGCTTTATGACTCACCCCACTTCAATCCTTCGGCAACTTTGGGATCCAAGATGTTTAATCCACTAGAGCAAGAACCAGTAGCAGTAATAATATTAAGTATAAAAGGGTAGACTGGTTTCCAGACATACACCAGTAGTGAAAGGGAGGCCTGCGTATCAAGCACATCATTGAGTTTCTTCCTTGGCATGCCTATCCCTTTTTCCTCCTAGCCCCCAAAAAGTGTTAGGAGGCTTAATTTTCTAATTGTCCAATAAGCCACCTTGGGTTTAGTGGGTACAGGCATGTTCATTGATCTTGCAATTAACTTGGCACTCGAGGGGCAAGCTGAAGTGCTCTGGGTCAAGATACAAGGGGGCTGTGGGGAGAGGGATTTAACAGTGGGGGTCTACTACAGACCCCCCAACTAAGGGGAGGAGCTGGACCAGGAATTTTTGGGCCAGCTTGCAGAGGCACTTAAGGCAAGGGATGTAGTTGTCATGGGTGACTTCAATTATCCGGACATCTGCTGGGAGGAACAGTCAGCCAGATCAGACCATTCCAGGAGGTTCCTGGCCGAGATGCAGGACTTCCACTTAATTCAGGAGGTGCACAGCCGCACCAGAGGAAATGCCCTGTTGGACCTGGTCCTAGTCACAGACAACGACCTGGTAAGGGGCCTCCAGGTCCTTGACCACCTGGGTGATAGCGATCATCGCTTGCTGGAATTTACCGTCCAGCGCAGGGTGTCAAGGGCCAGCAGCAAGGCTGCTTCAACGAGTTGAGGAGATTAGTGGGAGACGCACTGGGGTTCTCAAGGGCAGGGGAACTCAGTGCCCAAGATGAGTGGTTGTTCCTTAAGGAGACGATACTTGGGGCCCAAGGGGTGACCATCCCAACAAGAAGCAAGGTGGGGCAGGAGTGCCCAAAAGCCCCCCTGGCTCACCAAGGGCGTTCGGGAATGCCCGATTGCCAAAAAGGTGGTGTACACCCAGTGGAAGGGGGGTGCTATCTCCAAAGAGGAGTATATCTCCTCTGCTTGGGCCTGTAGGGGGGCTGTCAGGAAAGGTAAGGCGGACATAGAGCTAGGACTTGCATCCAAAATCAAAGATAACAAAAAGTCCTTTTTCAAATATATAGGGAGGATGAAGAAAGCACCGGGAAATGTAGAGCCCCTGCAAGATCCTCTGGACAATCTGGTGGTTGCGCCAGAGGAGAAAGCAGACCTCTTTAACAAATTCTTCACCTCTGTTTTCTTGGGCAGGGATCGGGACTTCCCCACCGCGATGCAAGATGGACTCGAGGGGAACGCCTCCAGACCTCAGGTTGGGGAGGACCGGGTTAAAGAGCTTCTGGAGGGGCTGGACATGTTCAAATCAGCGGGTCCAGATACTCTCCACCCCAGGGTGTTGGGGGAGCTAGCAGGGGTTATTGCAGGGCCCTTGGCATGGCTTTATGAGCGCTCGTGGTGCTCGGGCCAGGTGCTGGATGATTGGAAGGTAGCCAACGTGGTCCCCATCTTTGAAAAAGGGAGGAGGGAGGACCTGGGCAACTATAGGCCCGTCAGTCTTACCTCAGTCCTAGGGAAACTCTTTGAGAAGATCATCATGCAGCACATCTGTGATGGGCTGGCCTCAGAGATGATGCTCAAGGGCAACCAGCACGGTTTCATTAGGGGCAGGTCATGTCAGACCAACCTGATTGCCTTTTATGATCAGGTCACAAAAGCCTTGGATGCTGGTGTCGCCATGGATGTAGTCTTTTTGGACTTCAGCAAGGCCTTTGACACCGTCTCCCACCCCATCCTCATTAAAAAATTGGGCAACTGTAGCATTGTTGCCTACACAGTCAGATGGATTGCAGATTGGCTGAAGGGTCGCACTCAGAGGGTGGTGGTGGATGGGTCATATTCGACCTGGAGAGAGTGGGCAGCGGAGTGCCCCAGGGCTCGGTCCTTGGGCCTGCGCTGTTCAATCTCTTTATCAGTGATTTGGAAGATGGGGTGAAAAGCACCCTGTTTAAATTTGTTGATGATACCAAAATTTGGGGTGAAGCGAGCACACTAGTAGGGAGGGAAAGACTGCAGCAAGACTTGGATAGGTTACGGGGTGGGCTAGCAAAAACAGGATGTGCTTCAACACTGACAAGTGCAGGGTGCTGCACTTGGGCAGTAGTAACCAGCAGCACACTTATAAGACGGGGAACTCCCTTCTTGAGAGCACGGAGGCAGAAAGGGATCTTGGAGTCATTATTGACTCCAAGATGAACATGGGCCGACAATGTGAGGTCACAGTTGGAAGGGCTACCTGGACCTTGTCGTGCATCCACAGGTGCATCTCTAGCAGGGACAAGGAGGTGATCCTCCCCCTCTATGAGACACTGGTCAGGCCACGGCTGGAGTACTGCGTCCGGTTCTGTGCACCCCACTTCAGGAGAGATGCGGACAACATTGAGAGGGTCCAGAGGAGGGCCACCCGCATGATCCGGGGACTACAAGGCAGACCCTGCTATGGGAGACTGCAGGACCTGAACCTGTTCAGCCTTCACAAGAGAAGGCTGAGGGGGGACCTGGTGACCATCTATAAACTCACTAGGGGGGACCAGAAGGGTTTGGGAGAGACCTTGTTTCCCTGAGCGCCCCCTGGTATAACAAGGAATAACGGCCACAAGTTGTTGGAGAGTAGGTTTAGATTAGACATCTGTAAGAACTACTTCACAGTTAGGGCGGCTAGGATCTGGAACCAACTTCCAAGGGAAGTGGTGCTGGCTCCTACCCTGGGGGTCTTTAAGAGGAGGCTTGATGCCTACCTAGCTGGGATCATTTGAGCCCAGTTTTTTTTCTCCTGCCCTGGCAGGGGGTTGGACTTGAAGATCTATAAGGTCCCTTCCGACCCAACGTCTATGATTCTGTGACACTGGAAGCCTCCCATTGACTTTCCTGAGCAGTGGGGACAGGGAGGGTACAAAAGTGTGTCAACAACTGGAAGCCTGAGTCGCAGGTTGTTTCCTTCTGTACTAAAATGTTATTTCCCTTAGCTGTCCTGCGAGTATTAGCACAGTGTTGCCAGCTTCTCACCCTTTTTTATTTGGTGTTTATCAGGAGCCCAAACTGATGGAGTACCATACCTATATGGTTAGAGCCTCCAGCTTTTTTTAAGAAAGACTACAAGTTTCTAGCCTTCAGATGTGGAGAAAAAGATCAGATATGTGGCAAACACAGCCACGTGAAGGAAAATTTTAAAAAATATTTGCTCATTTTTTTTAAGCTTGTCTCATGATTTAGGCATTTAAAAATCATGTGTTTTGGATGATTTGGACTTTCCAATACTGTTACTGTTTTACTTTGAAGATTTTTTTTTTTAATAATATTTCTCCCTCTTTGTTTGTCCTTTTGTTCCACTCAGTTTCACTTGTGTAATATACACTGATATGCAGCTATTATAAATCATGCTGTTTTACCGATTCTTTGTTATATACATTATTGTACACCTCATAAAAGCAAGTCTTCTGATCACCTCAACCCACCCCTTCTTTTACATAACTTTGAAATAGACTCCACCTAGATCAGAAAATGTGCTTTTGTCAGATAAGATCAGTATAATTTTGTAAATTAAGGTGGTGGAATGTTCCTTTTTTTAACTAAGGAAATGAAATATGGAAAAGTCTTTTCATTAATGAACCATTTTAGTAATAAGATTGTGATGCACATGTATGCCTCATCTCTACGTAATATTGTTTTTAATACAATGGATTTCAACTGAGAAGATTACTATTGTTACATTTCCTGACTTTTTTTGTTTGACACTTAGAACCACTGACATTTAACATTAGGTTATTTATTTTATTGAATTTTCTCACTATCTGTATTTTCCTGTGCTCAGGTTTCAAGGACAATGCAAGCTCATAATTTGAATTCTGAAATAAACTTACGGTAAAGAAATTACTTTTCTAATTTAGCTACTGAGTGGTTAAGTTTTGATTACATGCCCAAATTGTTCCACTGAATTCAGTTGATGTTTTGTGCATGTGAGTAACTTAGGAGTTTATGTAGCTGAGAATATGTTTTGTTGCCATTTGTTTTAATTATGAAGCCTCTTGACTTCAACGCTGTTTTAAGGCATCCTCTTTATTTTTCTCTTTTGATTTGTGCTACTACCCTGAAGGTCAATACTACCTACTTGTGAATTTTGCTCCTTGAGGGATGCTGGAAGGCAGGGCTGCCAGCTATCCCTAAATTTATGGACAATCCATAAAAAGTAATTAATGAAATGCTATTTATGCTTATCCATAAAGAAAAGTAGAGCTGGCTGTAAAAAACTAAAACTGAGCTTGATTGAAGACCCATCATTGGAATGAGAAGAGGTGGAAGCAGTGGTGAAAAGGTAGCGCAGCACCACCTTGTGTCTGAGCTGGAGACCAGCTCAGCATTTTTCAGGGAGCTCCCTGATAGGGCTTTGTGGCCCACAGGGGCCTCTCTAACCGTCCCCCCAGCACATGGTGCCTCTGTATCCCACCACCTGTCTGTAATGGCTGCTTGACTCAAAGGTAGACAGGAAGATTAAAAATATATATTTTCCCCATTTTCTAGGGTAGTGGTCAAGCCAGATTCAGAAAATTGGAATTAAGCCACTAAATCTGAATATGGCCCTTGTTACTGCTGTCTAAGAGGGTCACATTTACTACATGCATCTTCCCTTACTCTTCGAGAGCGTTTAGACACTGCACTATTATGTAAGAATCAAAGTAGCTTTTAAGTTAGTGAGTTCAGCTACTGGTAACAGTTTAGTTGTGGCACCATGAAGCACAGCACAAGTTTGCTTTGCCCTGCTTCTAGGTCTAATTGACACTTGCTGTGAGTGCAATGTAGACATACCTAGTCTCTCACACCAGTAACGCATCGAAGACCCTTGTCTAAGCCTTGGTACCGCTTGATATTGTGCACTTTAGGATCCCATTTATCCTGGGGGAATTTACAGTACTGCCTGTTGATAACTAACCAGTCAATGTAATGTCATAGTGACCTCACTCACCACTGAAATACAGCCAACTCTTACATGTAGTATAGCACCTTATCAGCATCTGGGACTTAAATTAGGAGTCCATTTTCTTTCAAGACACCACTTTACAATGTGGTGTAACTTTAGTATAAGTTGACATGAATGGGAGGTAAGTTTGTACCTATAGTAAAGGGTATACAAATGCTTTCCTGCATCTGAACCACAATGTTGCAAAAATATCAGGGAGTGAAGCAAATGGGGGAAGGAGAAAGGTAATTAGGCAGCCTGAAATTATCCAGGAATTTTGGTACAAAAAATAAGAATTTACCCCACAACACCATCTGCAACCTCACAGAAGTGCCAAGGGATCTCTCTTCAACAGAACTATGCAGAATCTGAGGTCTCCATCCAGTCCCCAGGCGGGGAACTTGGTTCAGTATTGCTTGAAAAGGGAAAGCCAGGTGCACCGACTCCTATATCTCATAGGAGCTGGTAATGTAGCTGTCCTGTTTTTCTGAGGAACTGAACCACGTCAACCCTGCTTAGCTTGGGAGACGTGATGTTGTCTCAGCATGTGGTGGCACTGCCACAAGGCATACCATTCCCAAACCTGGCTCTCTCCCTCTTGCAGCACAATACACTCTTTTCATGCTGCTGTACTGTGGCTTTTAGTTGCTGTTTTAATTAACATCACCCTTGTACATAAACGTGCAGTACTGCTGTTTTTCTGGTATAAGATACTAGTTTGTGTGATAAATTATTTTGACAGCTAACTTTTCCGTAACAGTGGGGAGACTAGTGAAGAGTTACTGTCTAGACCTACTTCCAGAACTATTATGGTGAGAGAGAATAATCTTACAGGAGAAGTTCCCATTTCCAAGACCTATTTGTACATTCCGACTCTTCTCTGTATAATAGGATTACACATTTCTTATCACAACCACAAACTGGATGCATGCCAGCCATAAACTGTGCACAGTGTAACAGTGTGATTGCAGGCAATTTTTCCCCCTCTTGCTTTTTCTCTCTCTCTTCTCTATTTTGGGTTAAGAAAAACTATCATATTAGACACAGCCCCATATATGATAGCCTATCACTTAAAATATCACTATGGATTGGTGTTTATAAGCAAAACATTTCAGCCCCTGGAAACTATAATTAAAGATAAAAACCATGCCGTAAGCAGGACAGAAAGCCTTACTCTGACAGCTTAAATGTGTCCTTGGCCTATTTATTCTAATTTGGAGGGGAGAGGGGAGAATTTAGGGTTATTTTGCCCTATGGGGAGCTTTAGGAACTGATCCAGTTAATGTCAAAGGAGTGCATGGCCATAATTTATATGTGATGATTATTTTAGATAACATTGATACATTGCACAATCTGCAATCAGACGGTATAGTGATGGACACAATATTAATGTCTGTGCTTAATCATCAATATTGTGGCTTACACTTAAATAAAATTAGATAAATGAACAAAGAAAGAAATCCATAGGCCTCATCACTGATTAGCTGAATTAGCCTTTCACAGAGCTGAAATTGGCCATCCCTCTGATGTGTTTCTAAATCTACCATTGTACTGGAAGCTTCCCATTTTCATATTTGGTAATGTTCTGCCTTTGTATTTCAAGAAATTGTTTCCCATCTGTGGCCTGCCAATTGTGTATGGATGCATGGCTGGGAAAACAGATCAGATTATAGGGTTTGTTTTGTTATGGCACATTTTCCTTTTATTTAGTGGATTTTATTTAACTGGAAGGAGATTTCTTTGTTTTACTAAGTATTGATTGCATGGTTATTTAATGTTAATGGGAGCTGTAAGCACCTAATAAATGCCTTAAAAAGGGATTACATAATGGGGCAACGAAAAAGCCTTACTTGTGCAATATATATCGTTCCTTTTCTGTTAGGGCTGCTTAACTGCAGTTGTTATGCTCGTGATTTGAATATTATTTTCTTGATTAGTTTTGACGTGGATATTTGATGGTAGGCAAGACATACTATGGATTACCTCTTCTAGGAGGTCTGTGAGATGGAAAGCTGCCATACAGCAGTGTCTGATTAAAGAACATTAATGCACAACTTGGCTAAAATAGTTCTTTCTGGCATATGCAGTGTATGCTGGAGTAGGCTGTTGAAGCATGTTAGGAACTCAAATGTTGTACTAGTTGAGAATTCAGATAGCCTCCAGTGGCCTTAAGGACTTGTCCACCGCAGGCAGACTTGGTGTGATCCTCCCTTCATTTTTCATCTGTGGGCTAAAGAATTGTAATATACTGTCACTGGGAAGAACCACTTATGGTTCAACTTGGAAGCTTTTCCTAGTACCCAACAGGGCTGTTTTCCAGCAGACCAAGGTGGACCAACCAGTGAACAGTATGTGAATTTTGCTTGCTTTCTTGAGTCTGGGGAGTACAAATTTGTATGTCTTTTGATGCACTCAATCCCCAAAATCAATTCTTACACTCTGGAATAGAAGATTGCAGGACAACAGTTGAACAACATCATCCTCTTTGACCCTTAAACTTACAAACTTCACAGGAGAGGGAAGTATATCTTCTAGTATGTGTATTCTTTTTTCAATGGCCTTTAATCTTGTAAGAACAGAGATTTTGAATTTCACTTGTTGACTACCTCAAATGCAATGTCTTTAGGTCCTTCACCTCTTAAGAAATGAATCCTTATCTTCCTGAAGCAATTGTTTGCACTCAGTGGAACTATTGGAGTGTGGGCTCTTCACATTTGGAAACCAACCTGTATGAATGTTACCCAGGGAGGGGCTTAAGTGCAATGTTCCTATATGGTGTACAAGTCAGAGGCCAAGCTAAGGGAAAGGACCACTTCATTAAGAGAACTTGCTTCAGTTCAGCAAGAGTACTGCTTATTTCCTCTATTACAAAAGTCAGAGACTGAATGAATAGTATAAACTAAGCATAGGTCATTGCAGAAGAAACCTGGCAAAATGGACACATAGAAATAACAATACCAGTATTGTCAACTTGGATCCTGACAAAAGAGTGAAAATTCCTTCCTGGATACATTTGTATAAATTTTTGAAGTAGTGCAGACTGGCTTAAAGTCAAAGCCCTTTTCATTACAAAGCCTGTTTCTGGGACACCAAGTGCCCTTTTGAGTGATTTGGAGCAGTTTGGTAAGTGTGTGAAATTCTCATTGCATACACGTGAGATTTCACTAAATTTTTAACATGCCAGGCCCTAATTATGCCCTGCTGGGTCTATGCGTGTCAGATATCAACGCAGCTATGTTTATTTCTATATCTGATCTTAAAGGTAGAGATAAGTGTAAGATGCAGAGAAATATGCAAAATTTGTAAAATGGTCCATTGAAAAGCTGCAAAGTTCGCACCTGTTTCTTTTGGTGTCTGATTTCATTCCATTATTCCTTTTCATTCCTTTATTTCAAAACCAAAGGAATTCACTGTAAAAAACCATTAATGCCACATTATGGTTGTGAATGTAATATACAAAAGCCAGGACATTCAGAGTTACTGTTCCCACAGTAGCTGTAACTCTGTCAAACCAAACGTATGTTAAAGCGTAAATTTCTCAGCCTGTATAGCAGTACAAATTCTGCATATGTGTAAGGGGGTTGAGTTACAATTGTTATGGGAATTACAGCTTTGTTTCCTGACTTGTGCATTTAAATTCTCAATTTTAACATTCCATTAACTTGCCCTTTTTTTGGTTAATCTATGCTATGTTCTCTCTATTTTACTTTTATCTGAAAAAAATAACTATAATGCATTGAAGGTCAAAGATGTAAAGAGGAAAACAATCAAATTAAAAGGATTTTTGTGAGTGATGTCTTTTATTGGACCAACTGTTATCTCCCACGAAAATCCTTGCCTCTCACATATTTCCTGGACCATTACAGCTACATCATACCTACAACAGCTACCACAATCAAATTGAAATGTATTTTATCTTTCTGATAGATCTGCTGCTACTTCATTAAGGGCCAAATTGTAGGCCATTGACGTTAATGGTAAAACTGTCTTAGCGGAAACTAATGATGGGCCGTTGAAGAGCCATGGTTTATGTGGTGCAAGGCAGCGCCTTCTGAGAACCTGCCACATGAGCTAATGACCTGAAAGCAAAATAAATGTACCAGTGAAGCAATGTGCATTTAAGCCTTAAGGAGCACAGCTTCTTGGCCAGCGTGCAGCCCTGCAGTAATGCAGCTATACTTAGGGTTACTGTAAGTCCCCGTTTGGCTGGGACACTCCAGGAGCCTGGTCCCGGCCAGTTGGTCAAAAGTCCTGGGCCAGAGTCAGGTGGAGAGGCGGAGTGGTACGCTGCACCAGGCAAGCACCGCTGCTCCTGTGCGGAAACAATGATGTGTCGCATGCAGCCTGGGTGGCGCCTGCTCCAGTCCACCTGCCTTGCGCACGAGCAGCGGTGCCTGCCTGGCCTCCTGCCTTGTGCACCGCGCTGCTCCACCTCCCTGCCTTACTCCAATCTGGGACCTCTAACCAACTGCCCGGGCCTGGGCTACAGAATCCTGAAGTGCCCTGGCCAACCTATGGTCATCCTAGCTATATTGGGTCCTAGCTATACTATACCAGGTCTTAGATATGTCATAGATATACTGAGACGTATGGTCGCGCTAGCTATAGCTTCCAGTTCTGCTGTGTAACAGCATGATGCAACCATTGTCTTTTAAAGGCATCTCCACTATGAGGGAGAAGGAGGGGGCTTTCTGCAACAGAACTATTACGTATATGGAAAGGTGGTTGCTCCCCAGCTCTTCCGATCTTTGTAGAGCTAGGAGACGAGAGCTGGAACCAACAAAGTTGTTATGTGAATCCTGACTCTGGAGGGATGCAACTGTTCCTCCCCTCCTGGTCCCTTTGTGCATTTTCACTGCAAGCTTCTTGTAGCAGCCTAGCCTAAGCTGGAGCGTCTGTGCTGTGATAAAACACTCAAATTGCTGTACTTTCCTCTGGCCGCTCTGCTGTTCTACTCACTTATGGGGCTGCTCCAGGTACTCAGGCCACCTCATGTTTTGCAGCTGTACAGGAAACTGAGTTGCTGAGAATATTTTTGCAGCATGTTTGTCCTTTCCAGGTGCTTGGATGGAAGTGGTGTTTACCTAGCAACTCAGGAAAGTAAATTGCTTCCAGCTTGGTGTACCCCAGATTTGTGTGCAGCCTTTGTTGCATGCAGACGTTAATTTATATTGGAAGAAATTTCTTCTGGTGGGGAAAAAATTGCAAGGCAACTGGACTGTGATGTTGTTCCAGTGATTCTCCCAGTAGAAAGTGAATGTCTGGTTGTGGCCATTTTTACAACTGGTGACAAGGCCTGGATCCAGCTCTGTGCAGTGACCTGTGACAGCGGTTGGCTGTAATGCCACTCATCTTTACACAGTGCACTGTGGAAAATACGGGTACAAGGGCAATCAGTAATGGAGAAGCACTGGGTATTAGGTGTTGCAAGCCTCTGGACGTATGGGAAGGTGGGGAAATGATTTTCCAAACCGAAAACATCTCTCAAATCTCGAGTTAGCATCGACTGTTACATTTTTGTGTTTTATGCAAAACTGGCCCTATTTCTACAACACTCCTGGTTAAACACTTATCTTGCCTTGGCCAACTGCTGGGAACGCCACAGAAAAACAAGGATAACCAAATCTTTTAAGAAGTAGTAGCTGAACCTGTTTCAAAAGTAATAAATTGCAAAAGCCATTGTTTACGATAAGTGTTATCTGATTGCTGGCAGAGCCTGTGTTTATTGCTTTTGTGCATTACAGTCTCTTGTAATTTGGACAGCCAAAAATTGTATTCCTTTATGTAGTATGTGAGGAGATTTGTAAGTAGCAAGGTGTCTGTAATTACACTGAGTGGAATTGGAGAGCTTCATGGAGGTACAAAATAAAATTGCCTGTTTTTAATCCAAGTGGTTTCACATCAAGTTTTCCAGTTTTGTTTTCCACTACTTGGAACAATATTTTTCTCATTCCATGGGAGGACCTTTTGGGATTAATCTGGAGGTACTCTTTGTACAGACAATGTTCTTGTGTTTTAGTTGTTTCAAAACATGTTAAAGGTCAAACGGATATTTATTGCGCTGCTGGTCATGAATGAAAGCTGTTAAGTGGGCTCTGACAGGTGCCTGTGAGCATCTGAACTGAATTTGTCATCTGGAGTAGCAAAATTGAGTTTCCCCATTAAAGGGAAAAAACCTACATCTGGACCTTACTGTTTATTTCCCTGTTCTAGTGCATCTGTGTAAAGCACATCCACTTTTTTTACATGCTGAATTAAGAGCACAAAATCTGAATTCTGAAAAATTACAAGCTGTTGAAAATTTCTGTACACTCGGGATTCACTTGACTTGGTGGCTTTTATTGCCTATTTACACGCACAGTTTGCTTGTAATACACTACTTTTTTTTTTTTGGGAGCTGGAGGAATATTCATATATTATTTATACATTTTAGATCATCCAATAATATCATACTTCCCACATTCAATTAAAGAATTTTTTTGCAAAAATCTTGTTGGTCTAATGAAAGATATCATCTCTACTATGAGTCCTGATTGCCCTTTCACACGTTCAAGCACTCTGCAAACTAATCCTTGCAACTGTTTTGGGAGGTGGGGAATTCAAATATGATCCTTCAGAAACATGCCTTAATTTTTGCCTTTAATAAAGCTTCACTGTTGTCATGGCTTTTGATATGCTTTTTTATATGATTTTTAAAATTAGAAGCCAACACCCATTGCTGTTCCCTAGCTCTGTCATTGACTCATTTGTACTTCCTAGATCAAAACAGTGGGATTAGAAGGATTTGGGATAAAACAGTCTTTAGAGCGGAGTTGTCTTGACCAGTGAAAAAGCTTTAAATTGCCAGTAACCATCCATGCCATATTCTCTTGTGATATCAGGAGCTGGCGAGCAATGTTGCTGTAAAAGGTTTTGATGCAAAATGTTCTGTCTAGTAAAGAGGTCTCTTCCTGGGGATACTTTCATGACTGTAGTTATACCAGTTGAAATAGATGGGAGCAACCCACAGTGCACATGGATGGACTCCACTGCTTATATTGGTGCAGTGAATTTACTTGGAGGGAGTCCCTTTTTAAAAAAAAAAATCACTTTGCAAACATAATGAGCATGTGGGGTTATTGTTACGCTTTCAAAGAAAAGGCTGGAGGTACTTATTATAACCTGTATTCCTCCTGACTCCAGTGTTTTGTCACAGTGTACACATTCTTGTAATGGCTACTACAAAGAAAGGAAAAAGCAGATTCCTGTAAACCTTGAATATTTGATATTGCTGAATATGAATGTCAGATTTTGTAGAATTAATTTGAAATCTCTCCTCCTCCAATCCTAAAATGCTCCAAATATTTCTGAAGAATTACTACACTTTGGAGACCCTTTCTCTGAACTATGTTAAATAAAGAAAGAAAACCAATGTAATGAATAAACTAAATATATTGGAGATGTTCAAGGGTGAAAGAAAGGAAAGGGTTGAAAAGCCTTTACTGATTATGCAATATGATTTTCACTTCGCAGTTTGAAATCAATCCTCTTTCACTTCACTTCACTTTAGTCACTTTAATGCTTAAATAAAAAAAATGGCACTAGGACATATTCATGATATGCTGATGCAAGCCACTGACCTGGAGGAAATTCAGTTAAGTGATACTTATAGTGCTGGATGTTGTTGACCTGTAAGGTAGATTTGGTGGTCTGAGGTTTTCTGTTGACTGCCCCCGTTCTTGTGCAACCTGATTTCTTCAACTTAGTGATTATATAAGCAAACTTTTCATTAGAATTTCCAATTCTGAATATTCCTAGCAAATAAAAAATAACAGTACATATCTAGATACGTCTGCTTGGATGATAAAAATATAGATCGTACCCAAATTTGGAGACTAAGCCTGTGTGTAGACAAAATGAGGGGCATGTGTGCATGACATTTTCAAGGCAGGCTAAATGCTTTTGCACCACTGTAATGGTGTTGTTGTTCACACGCCTTTGTGGCGTATTGCGCATTAATTCCAGCCGTTGTAGGAAATTCATCAAAGTAATGCACCTTAAATAACTTGGGGCATAGCAAACTAAAATTCTTTCGAGAGCAAAGCACCCTGCTCTGTGTAGCTCAGGGGCTCTGCAGGAAGCCCATGCAGGCAGCCCAGGAAAGCAGCTCCGCCCAAGAAAAGTGGCAAACCTGATCTTTTTTTTTCCCCTTGGAGCCTGCCTGCCTGAGCTGCGCAGGGGCCAGGTGCTTCCTTCTGCAGCTGCAGTGCCCTGCTGGGACCGCCCGAGCTGGGTGCCTGTGGGCAGGTGCCACCCAAATTGTCAGTCCTCTCCATTGCTGAGTTATGCAACAACGCAGTGTCATTTCTGCCATGTTATTCAATTGTATCCAAATTAAGCATATTTATTTCTTACTTTCTGATTTGTAATTTGTGCGATTCCTTATCAACTGAGAGGACCTTTTTTGTGCTTCCACATATTTTGGACGTTGGAGTACAAAGGGCTCAATATCACCGTTGTCACATTGGCTACAAAAGTTGCTTCTCCCTGGGTTTGCACTGTGCCTTTTTCTTCCAGCTTCACTTTCTCGTTTATGGTCCTTGTTTGCACTTGACCAGAACCTGCCATTTCACTGTGGTGAGCTATCTGCCAGTGTGATAGTTTATGTATATATTAGTAGCAGCAATAAGTACCTGCTGCCTGGCATCACTCCACCTGGCATCAGAAGAGCAGTGGCCAGCAGGACAGAACAATTGAGACAAACTGAAGATGCGAGACACTCGCTGTGCAACTATCCCGCAGCACACAAACATCTGAAGTCCCGCAGGAGCTTCCTCACCAGCACCCAACTTCCCAGTGCCACACTCAGGGACATGACTACAGATATGGAATGAGAGGCTGAAGAAAATACCTGACAGCGGAAAAATGGATATTTCAGCGGCCAGGTCCTTGGCACTGGGGGCTGATGAACCAGGGCAAAGGTGGTGATGTTTCAACTGCCTACATGCTGCTGTCGGACGCTCCAAGGAGCTAATGAAGTGGGACTATACCGTTGGTTCAACCACCTGTCATTGCAGCACAGAGCCTCAGACTATGCAATACCTGCTTCAGTGTTCAGGGCTTGAAGGCACATATACAGTGAAAGACCTCACAAAGTACAATAAAAAAGTCCTTGAGTTCTGAGAGCCTAGGCCCAGAGAGCCTCCCCCTGATCTTTAGTTTCAGGTACCCCAAACTTTTAAGAACTGCCTGTGTAATTTTCAGATCCAAGGCTGCCCAGTGCTCAATCTCACTGGGCTGTACGCCGGAATCAGGCAAGGGGCTGCCCCAGGTTCAGAATATAGCCACTTACTGCCTCATCCATGGGATAGACTGGAGGCAGCCCTAGGTCCCAATTTGGCCCTGGAAGCCACATGATTGTGATATGAGGAATTTTTTGTTCCATCCCAAACATTGTGTGTCCCATCGTGTACATGTGGCATAGCAGGAGGTGTAATTCTTCAGCTGGGGTATAAAATTCTTCAGATCCAAATTGCAACATTACACTAACATCTATCAGGGGCCTAAATATCAATCTTTGGAAATTTTAGCCCTGTGCGCAGCACCACCACCTCTAGCTTTGCTTTAAAAGCAAGCATACCCTTGCATGCTGTGTGGAGCCCAATCCTGTCAGCCTGCGACAGGTGTGTTCTGAGAATACCACCTGAAGTCAAAAACTGCAGCATCCACACAATTTAGGTACCTCCAGATTATGTGGCAGCTGAACAGATAGGGGACTTTAATATGACCTGCTCAAGTGGGTAAGAAAAGACTATGTAGTAAAACCTAGAAAAGATTTCTAATGCTACACTAACCCCTCAAGACCACTGAACCAGTCACAGTGATCCACGTAATTCATGACATAGCTACTGACTTCATTGGAGTCATGGTTCTAGGCATAGGGTTCCTGATGCACTTTGCCTCCCATGTTTACTGTAATTTGGTGGTGCATCCTCACCAAGTTCAAAAACAGTTTAACATTTAGCCTGATCTGTAGCATCTTAGGTCTGATCTTAGGTCCATGTATTTTCTCCACTACTTCCTACTTCCTTGCCCTGTTTCTCCTGCTTTCTTTTTTAGAAACAGCAACAGGCATCTCTAGCCCTCATTCTCTCAGCTCTTTTTTAAGCTTCCTTCCCCCATCCTGAGTCTTCAAAATATTTCCTTCTCCTCCTGATCTGAAAACTGGTTAGCACAGCAGGTAAAGAGCATTTAGCACTGCTTTGATGCTAATTGGGCTCATAGGCTCATTCAGATATTGTTGGCAAGTGATGTAGTGAGTTAATCAGAAGCACTGATTCATAGGGGAATGTTCACATGCATGTGAACTTTTCAAGTTTGGAGCTTATCAAAATAAGCACAGCTACCTCTATGTATCATGGTATTTTATATGGTCTCCATTACAACGGTATCTGACTGCCGTACAATATTGACCAATAACTGTTTCATGCTAAATACATAAATAGCATTTGGGACAAACCCTAGAGCTTCATCCCTCCTGGGAAGTGTCTTCCTCCTGGACAGCGTTCTTTCTAAGCTGCATGGCATGTGCAGGCGCACCTGGCAGCTCGGCATGAGCACGCCTGTGCGGCCGCGCGCGCCACATAGCCTAGCAGGAACGCTGCTCCTGGACCAGTCAGACGTCTTCTGTACTCTTCTGGCTCCATGATTCTTGCTCTCTTGGCTGCTCAGCGGCTTGGCTTCAGGAGAGTGGGAATAGAAGGAAACCGTTAGCTTAGCTCAGCCTGGTGGGTAGGGCTCTTTCTTGGGAAGTGGAAGGTGTGGATTAAAACCCCCTTGTGGACCTCTCTCCTCCTCCTCCATTAAGTGTAATCCAAGTATGCCTAATAGTTCCAGCCCCTCAGGAGAATTAGGCACAGGGACGATTAGTGTGCGAGTCCCAAATGGCTGTAAGCTGAATTCAGATGCTAACACGCACATCTCATTCAAAAAGGCAGACATGCTGAGCATGCACAATAGCGCTTTTTCAAATGTATAGGTCCATTTTTGTCCAATTTCTATAATGCATAAATCCACACTAAAACATCTAGTACTTCACACATCTATATTCAGGACTTTGCTGGCTATCCAAAAAGCTCACAAAATCCAACTAAAAAGTGAAATGTGCAGAAAAATTCCTTTTATAACTGGGTCCTGCTCCCCCTTTCCCCCAAGTGGAAAAAAAACCCCTTGAATTATGCATCTAATCTACCTGCACAGTGTCTGAGGGAAGTTAGGTGATCCATAAAACTGAGCTCACTAGAGGTAGCCAGTAGGAAATGCCTCACCCCTATCTGTAGTATGGGTGCTTAATTCAGGGCTGCAGACAGTTGTTTCCACCTACTAGTGATCCAGAGCCTGGAACCTGCTCATGAGGGAAGGCATTTATTATTTTTCTTTCCAAGA
This sequence comes from Crocodylus siamensis, assembly GCF_052110815.1. Classification (NCBI taxonomy): domain Eukaryota; kingdom Metazoa; phylum Chordata; order Crocodylia; family Crocodylidae; genus Crocodylus; species Crocodylus siamensis. Next base: position 11,662,973 of record NC_143395.1, on the reverse strand, counting down.
ACTGAGTAGGGCTCACTGTTTTCTTTCTTTGAAAAGAAAACAGTGAGGGTGTTTCCCAAGGGTGTTACCCTGCTTGACAGGATGCAGGGCGATCAAGGTAGAGGCGATCACCCACCAACAGTTGGTGAAGATCTCATGAGGGAACATCTAGAAAGGCTGGATATCTACAGGTCAGCAGGATGAGATGAACTGCACCCGAGAGTACTGAAAGAATTGGCCATCATTGTTGGACATCCCTTGGCAAAACTAGTTGAGACTACGTGGTACTCGGGAGAGGCTCTAGAAGATTGAAAGAGGGCCGATGTGGTGCCTATCTACAAGGAAGGAAAGAAGGAGGATCCGGGGAATTACAGGCCAGTTAGTTTGATCTGAATCCCTGGAAAAATCCTGGAAAAAATAATCAAACAATCCATTAGCAATAGGCTAAATGGGAGGCAACTCTAATGGATAGCCAATATGTCTTTGTTCCAGGCAGGTCATGCCTGCCCCACATCATTTCCTTCTATGACCAGGTAACATGCCACCTGGATAAGGGAGATGAGGTTGACATCATATACTTAGATTTCAAAAAAGCCTTTAACTTGCTATCCCATGATATGCTCATGGTAAAATTGGGGAACTATGGCCTTGATAGTCCAACAGTCCAGTGGCTAGGAAACTGGCTCCAAGGCAGGACTCGGAGAGTAATAATAGATGGAGCTGAGTTAGCATGGCGCTTGGTGACCAGCGCCATCCTTCAGGGTTCAGTACTTGGACCTATGCTTTTTTAACATATTCAAGAATGAGTTGGATTTGGGTGTTAAAAGCAGGACTGGCAAAGTTTGCAAATGACACCAAATTATGGGGGACTGTGGTCACGCTGGAGGATAGGCTGGGGATACAGGTTGACCTGGACAGGCTCGCAAGCTTGGTGGATCAAAACCTGATGATGATCAACACTGAGAGGTGTAAGGTGCTCCACCTGGGGAGAAACGACCTGCAACATGCTTACAGGGTCGGTTGTGCTACACTTACTAACACAGCAACCAAAAGAGATCTGGGGTCCTTGATAGACCATAGAATGAAGATGAGCTACCAATGCAATGCTGTAGATGGCAAAGCAAACAAAACACACAAGCATCTGCCGATGCATCTCAAACAAGACTAAGGATGTCATCCTCCTGCTTTACTCGGCCTTGGTGAGGCTGCAGCTGGAGTACTGCATCCAGTTCTGGGCATCACACTTCGGGAAGGATGTGGACGGGCTTGAGAGAGTCCAAAGTAGTTGGAGATGGGCCCTATGAGTAGGCCATATGATGAGAGCAGGGCATATGATGAAAGGCTGAGAGACATGGGTCTGCTCAGTCTGGAGAAAAGACTCTGAGGGGACTTGATGGCAGCCTATAAGTTTATAAGGGGTGAACATCAGGAGCTAAGAGGACACCTGTTCACCAAGGCACCCCAGGGGAAGACTAGGAAAGATTGTCATACACTGATAGAGGATCGCTTCAGATTAGACATTAGGAAAAACTTCTTTATGGTCTGTGTGTCCAGAGTCTGGCATAGACTCCCCCCACAGGTGGTACAAACATCTTCCCTGGGGATCTTCAAAAGACAGCTGGATGCACATCTAGCTGGGGTCATCTGACCTCAGCAGTCTTTCCTGCCGTGAGCAAGAGGGCTAGACCTGCTGATCTCTGAGGTACATTGCAGCCCTTAACATCTATGAATAAAGCTTGGGAGGAAGAGTTGTACTGGGGTTTTAGGTCCCTGCTACACGTTATGCTGAAGACATGATTAACCAGAGCTTAGGTACCTACACCCATTCTTCTAAAAATCAGAGCCGGCAGGCTTAGAAAATCAGGGGGCAGGTTTAGGCACACGTGGAAAATGGAGCGCTGCAAAACAGTCGTGCCAAAGAAAGAGAAAGGAAGAGGTAACAACCACCCTTTCTCTCATACAACATGCACTTTTTCTCCCAAAAATCAGGGGCTGGAGTGCACATTATATGTGAGGAAGTGTAGTAAAAGTGTCTGCTGTTTATCAGGCAAAAGTAAAATATGAATGCAGTCCACAAGGAGCAGAACAGTAAGCAGGCTCAACTCCCTCGCAGCCCCTACTCGGTTACGTACTCCAAGGAAACTGCCTTTCAAAAACAAGGTGGGCATCTTATTCCAAGATGCGTTGTATGCCCAAAAATATAATACTAAGGAGTTCAGACAGTTGCACAGCAGGGGCCAGGGAAGAAGGAAGTTTGGACACAGGCACCTAAGTTTGCCTAAATCCTCTTGAGGTGTTTTGCCTAAGGTCACAGAGCAAGGAAGACTTGAATTTGAATTCTGTCCAAATTCAGCCCGGCAATCTAAGCAGTGTACCATTTTCCCTTCTGTTAGCTGAAATTTGTTTGACTTTATAAAACATGAGGTGCTTTGGAGCTCTGTGGACCATGGACTTTGCCTCCAAAACACCATGCAGGACTATATATTTTGTAAGGGATAGCGGGGGTAAGGGGAGTTCCTATTTCCATTTATGTTCTCATATGCTCCCTCTATTTTTAGCTTGCTTCCTTGATGAGATCAGTCTCCAGGCACTAGACAAAAAACACTTCTTCTCTTTCTTCAAAAAGTCATCAGGAACAGCTGCTGCACTGGCCTAATCTCTCATTCTTCCCACGCTCCTGTAGTATGGCTTTGGGAGCTAAGACCAAGGCTGCATTTTGAGTTTTGCTCATATTCACCTCTATACACATATGAAGATGCATACCAAAAAGTGAACTGGCTGTATGAATCTTCAGAGTCAAGAAATGTTTCACTGTTGCTTGTTTGCAGGTTTGTGTAAGACCGAGGTAGATCTGATCTAAAAAAGCAAGAGAGTCTAAAGAAGGGGTCAGTAACATTTTTGGGCAGAGAGCCAACCCCCCCCAAAACTTTGACTTGTAAGATGTTGATGTATCGGGTGGATGGCAGCACAGCCCTGGCCCCTTCCTCACTGTCCGCCCCAAGGCGCGCATGCACCTGCCACCGGCTGGGGGCTCTGTGCACCCCGGTGCAGCTGCTTGCAGCCTCCCTGCTGCGAGCAGCACGGGCTCCATGCTCGCCCGAGACCCCAAGCTAGTTGTGGCAGGCCAAGCAAAACAGCTTCACGTGCCACGCTCCGGCATGCATGGCAGGGGTGGCCAACCCCTGGACTAAAGTGCCAAATTGATCGCAGAATTTTTAATTCTTTGCCTGGGGATCCCTTGTCAACACCAGTCCTTGCCATCTAAGGGCTGTTTTGTGGCTTTTCCAGAAAATGACTTGTTGACCTACTCACTTTCTATCATGCAGATGCCCACATCAAAAGTACCATATTTTCTTGCATACAGTGCACCCCAGAATAAGATGCACCTCAAGTTTTTGAAAGGCAGAATGAAGAAAAAAAGAAGTTTCCTTGTAGCAAGTAACTGAGCAGCAGGTGCTCGGGAACTGAGCCTGCTCATTGTTCTGCTCCCAGACTTTACTTTTGCTGTTGCCAAATAAGCATCAGAAATTATTCATACAGGATTTCTGACATGTAATGTGCACTCCCGTTTCCAGCAGCTGATTTTTGGAGGAAAAGGTATGTGTTCTTTTGAAAAAATATGGTACTTTTTAGAAGCTTGTCTCACATTCAAAAAAGTGTGCATGTACATCAATTTGATCCGTATTCTCTCTTCTGTAGAGGTGGCCCCTCAGGCAGGTATGTTGATGCAGTAAATACTCTCCTGGGAGATCCCGGTCAGTTTGGTGTGTTTGTTGTCTCGTATCAACCAATTGTGCACCTTCCTTCCCTTTGACTAACTCCTCTTTCTAGTCTGATTACACTGCTGTGTACAGTACGATGCAAGGAAGGTATGGGAAGATGTGCAGTCATTGCTTCTGTGTTGTCCACAACTCAATCGAGTTGGATCCTCTGGTCAGTTCTCCCATGCACGCATCCAAAATCCACTCCAGCAACCTTCTATAATTGACAATTAACTTGCGAATCCGTTCCCATGCTATTCTTTCACCTCGAGCACTAGCCATGCTGGATCCCTGCCATGTCATATTTCTTGGATAAAGTAACTCTGGCTTCTCATTTTAAAATGCTTGACTCCATGTCAGCACAACTTGTTGATCCCTCTCAGAAGAAAACCTGCAGGAAACTGTGTTGCGAGTTTTAAGCATATTTTTCTTTTCCTTTTAAGATTGTCTTCCTCAGAGGGAAGAGAAAGGAAAAAGCCTTGATCTCTCCAGACAGAAACTTACAGAGGAATTACGTATCAAATGAAACTGCTGGTCACTACCCATATAAAAATAGTTGCTTTTGCATTATTTTGTGGCATCAGAAATGGATTATACACCCATTTTCTGGCACACTTTATTTCCACTCCATTTAAACTCATAAAATTCCACTCCAGTGTGGCTGTGAATTCTACCCTTTAAAAGTTATGAGCTGTGACAGAGAAAATTATAAATTCCCATTTGTTTTGTACACTTGTGAAGGGAACTTCTGTCTTGGCCCAAGCAACATCAAGTCCACTATGCCTTGAACTGATTTATGCAGCCTTTTTTTTTATTTGTTTGCAGCTGCTGTGTGCAAGTACAAATTCACTTACCACACATGCACTAAATCAGCAGTATATAAATGGTTCCTAACTTGGGAAGAAATCCATTAGTGGTTGAATTCATACCTTTTAAAAAGACTCATTTCCTGGTTGTTGGGGAACTTTTATGTGCAATTTTAATATACTCTGAAGTGTAAGGCCAAGTACAAAAACCAAATAGTTAATGTAGTTGGAGATGAATATATTCTTGCCCCCTCATCATCCTCCCTTGCACCACGCTAAGCTCTTCCCACCCTTGGGAACATCCAGACTTCATTGCAGTCCCTCGCAGCCCTGGGCTTCTCCCACCTGCAGGCTGTCTTTGCTCCCTCACGTCCCACTTTGCCCTCAGCACCTCCCTCAGCCCAAACCTTATCTGCCCCTCATGCACCCCCAGAATGCCCCAGCCCATCCTCACCCCACACTCCGGTGTCCTACACGCCTTCCTCTCCTCAAAAGCTCCTTAGTGCTCATGACGCCCCACCCTGCCTCTCACAGGCCTAACGAGTCACTTCCCTCCAAAGCTCCTCCCAAACAGTTTCCCCCCATCCTTCATGGCCCCGATCATGGGGAAGATGAGGCAGGGCTTCTCTCCCCCTGCCCTACAGCATGCCAGTAGCTTGCCTTCACTGCCCTCCACCCTCAACATACAGAAACCGACAGTTGTGGTTGGAAGAGAACTTGCCTCGGGTGCTTGCCGCACCCCTCTCCATCTGCCCATGCCTTCCTCGCCCTCTCTCTGATTTGTTACCAATTCAGATTACCTAGGAACAAAGCCACCCAGTACAGGTTCTTAGGTAGCAGCACACCTTTATTGGGGGTGAGTAGAGAAGTAGTACCAGAAATGGATAAGACAGGATTATTATAGAATGAAGGCTTGCTTGATTAATGGACGGTCAAGGGTTGTTAACGCCTATTGAGTGAAGAGATTGGCAGGAATCAAGTAGATAATAATACGCCATAAAATCAGTTGAGTTCCTCAGCTCTGTCAGAGTGGAAAAACTTCCTGGCAGGGACAGATGCATTTTAGATTTGTGTGCTGTCAGAATCAAAGTGGAGCTCCAAAGCTCCACATCCACAGGCTGGGCCTTAGGGTTTAGGGAAATGACCAGAGATTTCAGTTTGATTGTCATCACCTGAGAATGTAAATTTGAGCGTGTAAGAGTGTTTGAGCTCAGCGTATGGAATCAGGGTTTGGTGGAGAGCAGCTGGCTTGCTCTTCAGAATGGTGAGCAAAGAAACCAAACTGATTTCTGGCTGGAAGAGGTGAAAGACCTGTCTGACATTTATTACAGAATAACATGCTGAGTTTTTTGGGAACAGAGAGGAATCTAGGATGCTTAAATTGCGGGCTTGATTTACATCTAGATGAATGAAGATTGTTCTATCCTGGTTATCTAAAAGGGGAACTGATAGAGGCTCCGAAACATGCACTTTTCTGGTAAAAAGTACATAGATGGTGAGGAACAGGCAAAATAGGGTGACAGGAAGAGAAGATAGGGAGGAGAAGTCTCCTTCTTCCAGCTTGTGCATAGCTGTGGGTTGCACCCTGCACAGATGCAGCTATTGGGCCTGTGGCTATGTGTGAATATTATTAATTTTCTTTAAAAATAAGCACCTTCCAGTCCTCTTTCTCTCTTTTCATTCTCTTGTACTCAGCACCTCTGAGGGGAGCAGAAGGCTCCTGACATGCTGTTTCTGTAGTCTCACACAGCGAGCCAGGCTGAAAGGAAATGTGGGAATCATATTCAGGCTGTAATCTAATAGCTAACATATAACATGGGTACATGATCTAGATCCCTTACTTGACCTGAGTACTGAGCTCCCATCAGGCCTTTGGAAGTTGATTTAAAGTTTATCCTGCCCTTACTCCACTTTACGGGGGAAGATTACTCCACTTCTTTGGCTGGCTAATCCCAACTGACCTGCTGTTTGATCTGATGCACAGTGTACCTTCTTGCTCTTCATGGGTTCATAGTTGTGTGTCATATTTATATGTGGAGAGAGAATTGGAGTTTTGTTGTTGTTACTTATTACTTCTAGTGCCTTGGGGTTCTTCTTCACACGTACCCTTCCTTGCTCCTCCTCCTCTCCCGACCCTCTCATCATTTTTTTTCTAGCAACAGATCCAGGGAAGTTCAAGGAAGTAAGCAAGATGCATCCTTTCGGGGATACAGTAAATTGCTTTCTTTCCCCCTTTTCCCGCCGTAAAAAAGGCATGAGAAAGGATGAACTGTGTTATAGCTCCATCCCCGGGCAGTTCCTTTGCAAGGCGTTACTCTGAGCTGACTGCATGCGTTCTGTTTGGTATAAATGACAGTGAAAATCTGTCTCAATTCTTCCTGTATATATTCTCCCCCTTGTATTCACTTTAAAATTACATTTCTCACTCTCATTGTTGTCAGGCCCACCTTTCAGTGCCCAAGGGACTCTGTTAAAAGTATTTTTATTTACTTTTGTTTCGGTTCCATTTTTAACTTCCTCTCTCCTATCACTTTCTGTTTCCTACAGTGTCACTGAGCCAAACAGAAAAAGACCAAGGAGAGTGTGAAATTTACAGCATGCATTAACATCCTTGCAATAAAAATCTTTTTTCTTCCCTAAATATGATGAAGCATCTGACATACCCTGTACTATTTTTTTTTTCTATAAGGTCATAAGATCATGTTTCCTGTCTGAAGCAGTGGCTAGATCATTCTTGGTTTCAAAAACACTTAAGCAGAGACTGAGGAATGGAGGTATTTATTTTCAGTTGACCAAGTGGATTCTTTGGTAATTCAAGGGTGTCATACATTTATATTATATAAATTTCCCATGTGGGAATATTGTCCAAGCAGTACAAGCAACTGAACAAATAATTGTAGCATGTCCAGATCCTTTTAAGAAGGCAAGTCTGTATTATTTTCACCATTTACTAGATGACTATACTGCCCAAGACGATTAATAATAGAGCTAATAAGAGATTCTAGGACAAAGCTTGAGTCTCCTGACCTAGAGGGACCAGATCAACAAAAGCAATTAGTAGAGGTACACCGATATATCAGTCCATATCATATTGGCACCGATAAAAGGAAAATTGACATCATTGACAGTTGGCCTTTTTTGGCTGATGTGGCTGATAATGTCACTGATTAAAGGCCGTGTGCATTTGTGCAGTTGCAGCATGCATGTGGCCAGGAATGCAGCCCAGCAGCTTGGAGAGCAGTGTCAAGCCAGTACGTTTGTCAGGGGGAAGGGGCTTGGCTGTGGCAGATCAAGGGACAGGGGAGGGAGCAGGGACAGAGCCAGGTGCTGCCCAGTGAGGGCGGGATGTGGGACAGAGCCACTGGTGGCTTGTCCATGGAAATGGGGTGGATGGGCAGTTCCTGCTGCTGTGCGCACCCCTGGGGGAGGTTTGGGAGGCATGTGCCCCCTGGATTTGTGTGGTGTGAGGGCAGGCTGCCTGCAACAGGCTCGGGGCCAAGGGTTGTACCAGCCTGTTCCCAGCAGGGGGCTGGCCAGGGCTGGGCTAGGGGCAGGGCAGGGCAGGGCGGGTGGCGGCACTGGGAGGGTGGGCTATGAGGAATTTTGGAGTGGCTGTAGGCCACCCCATAATCCCTCCTCCCAGCACTGCTGCTGCTTGCCCCACCCCCACCCATCCCTGCCTGCCCCACCCCAACCCACCCCATGAATGACTCATGTCCCCAGTGGCTGGAGGTGCACAGCAGCGGCAGGAGCACTGCAGTGGTAAGCAGGGGAGCTCCCACAGACGCCACCGGCACTGGTGGGAGTGGGGGGGCGAGCGCTAACCAAAGGATGGCGACCATCCACAGACACTGCTGGCTGCGGTGGCAGTGGCTAGCAGGCATCGTGGACTGCCCACAGATGCCGCCGGTGGTGTTGGTGGCGGGGTGGTGAGCGGCAGCTACCCACAGACGGCTCCTTTTTATAGGGGGTGCACTGCCACGCTCGGGGTGTATGTGCACCTGCATGCACCCCTCCACGTCGTCTCTGACCCACCCTGAGCGCTGCCCCAGGCCAGTACCCCTGCTGGGAAGAGGCTGGCTCAGCCCCTGAGCCCGCAGTAGGCAGCCCACTTTCGCCTCATGCACAAATCTGGGGGGCAGATGCCCCCACGCCTCCCCTGGGGCTGAGTCACCCACAGCTCTGCCCTGCATCCTGGCCTGCCCAGAGAGTGCCTGCCCCTGCCCCTACCCCAGCCCCACTTTCTCCCTCACCGCAGGGGCCCTCAATCTGTTCCCCCATGCCCCTTACCCCTCTCCCACAGACTTACCAGCCTAATGCTGTTCTCCAAGCTGTCCGTTTGCATATCAGCAGTCAGATCAGTATTGGCCGATATGGCCAGCCATCAGTATCAACCAAAAAAAATCTTTATGGGTGCACCCCTAGCAATTAGGTCCTTAGTAGGTAACTTTATAGTATCCCATGGTGGGATAAGATTTCAAAGGTGGTTTACTCTAACACCCCCATCCCTCTGCACAGATGCAGGATGTACTATTTCTATACCATCCCAGACTAATGTGGATGCAGCATCTTTTTCAAAAATCCCAAGAAGGTTATTCACCAACTTCCCTTGGTAGTTTGTTTCATTGTCTTATGGTTCTTACGATTAGGAATAGTTTCTGAGATTTAATTTAAATCTGTTTGCTGTATTCTAAACCCGTTGCTTCATGTCCTGCCTTAGGTTTTTCTTCCGCTTTGGCAACCTTTAAAAAGCTGCTACTGTGTTCATTCCCCATCTGCCTTCATTTCGTTTTCTCAAAACTGAACACACCCAATTCTCTAAATCTTTTCTTGCATATGCATCTTGTACGAACTCTCTTATCTTCGTTGCTCACCTCTAGATCTCCTCCAGCTTCTTTTTCATCCGTCCTAAAATGCAAGCCCTAAATTGAATGTAGTACTCCAGCTAAGGCCTAACCAGCACCAAGTTGAGTGGTACGGGTGCTGTCTTGCCTTGCATGCATGAACAGAAGTCCTATAGCCCCAAATTGCTTTGCTTTTTTTATTGTAATAACATTACATTGGTGACTCATGTTGAGTTTGTGATCTACCACTTTCAGATCTTCCTTGGCAGTGCTACTTCCTGCTTAATTTCCCCCTCATTCTATAGATGCACATTCATCACGCTGCCGCCTCCTTCCCCTCCCCCCCAACATAGCGCTCTTAAATTTCATTTTGTTATCATTTTATCCAAATCCTTTAGGAATTACTATTCCTGTCCTCCAAAATTTTGGCATCTCACCCCAGCTTTTTGTCTTCTACAAACTTGATCAGAAATCTCTCTTTCTTAATCCAAGTTATTTATAAAAATATTAATGAATCCATTTAGTATTGTGCTTTGCTTGAGTTAGGGAGTCAATTGTGTATGCACCTAACAGTAATTCTGTCTTGGCCACATTTTTTCCAGTTTACTTTTGAGGATGACATGATGTTGTGTCAGAAGTCTTGCTAAGGTCCAGGTATATTATGCTCTCTACATTCCCTTCATTCACCAAGCTAGTTACCCTGTCAAAGAAATAAGTCAAATTGGCATCTGTTTGTAACAAATCTGTGCTGCATGCTTGTGATCACCCATTCTTCTTTCAGGTATTTACAAATTAATTGTTTTATAATTTGCTCTAGTAACTTCCCGGGTATTAAAATCAGGCTAACCAGTCTATAATTCGTTGTGTTCTTCTTTTTCCCCATTTTAAAGATGGGTGCTCCAGACTTCTGAGACCTACCCTGTTACTTGAAAACTGTAATATTACTAGTGGCTCTGAGACTTCTTTAGCCAGTTCCCTTTAGTACCCTATGATGATTAATTTTAAATGCCGAATTAAATTCATCAAATCTGACAAAAAGTTCTTTGACACAACAGTTTACTTATCATGATCCACAGCCCTTCCGTCTTCTCTGCTTATCATTTTCTTTTTTAGCTGCCTGGTCTGGCTTTGTGCAGACTGAGGCAAAGCAGCTATTTACAAGCTTTTCTTTGTTGTATCTTCCATTAGTAGCTCATCTCTTATCTAGCCAGTAGATGATGCTGAAGGAGACGCACATGTGAAATCCCACCTTTTCCCAGACTTCAGGTCCTACAGCAGCTCTAAAATAGTTTCTAGGGGAAACTAGGCAAGTGGATAGGTTGGGATAGGCATAGTCTGCAACCTTTCTGTAGGCGTTGTGCCACTGTGCAGCCAGAATTCATGGGGCCAGGGAGAGGGCACAAAGCAAGAGAGGGTGTGAGTGTAGCTCAATGACATGGCATTTTGGTGAGTTGGGGAAAACCTGAACTGTGGTTCCTTCTCTAGGGACCATTATGCATTTTACATTACCAAATTTTTGAATAAGCTATATGCGTAGTGTTGGGTACAAGTAGCAGAACCCAGGAAATAGTTTCAGGCTGTGAATTCCAGTTTCACATAGACAGCTAACCGAAGGCTGCACGTGGGTACCAAAGTTCATGACAGAGAGATTTCAGACACTCCCCTCCTAGCATTTCTTGCTGCTGGGGTATGCATCCTTCTCAGCTTGCTGGCTGTTATAAACCCAAGGATTAGTTGCTTCAATCTCTCCAATCCCTGAATAGAAAAATTAGATGCAATTTGTGGATTTGAGCCTCATCCTGTGCTACTGCCAGTTACTGGCCATGGCACCAGATTTGTGGCATGACAGCCATTGTTCTAGGTTAGCAGTCCACTGGACTGCTCATGCTGTGTCTAAACACCCTCAAGGGGCAAAGTTCAATCAGCTTTTCCTCCTAAGAGCATTTCCAGTATATAATACTAATCTTATATAAGGGTGCTCTTAGCCTATCATGGGTACCATAAAATAGATTTTTGATGATGTAGACAACTCTTAAATTTAGAATATATCACTCCAGCAGAGGTGTCATCAAGATCTGTCAGCCAAGGAAGAAACTTCTCCTTTAAAACAAAAAAACCTAGCTGTCATTGTACTGTTCCTGATTAGTGGGAAATCCATCTTTGCTCCATAACGTGGGCTATAGCATGCAAACAAAAATAGTTAAAATTCAGCAAAGTCTGAGAAATAGCACTTCATGGGTGAATGCTGTTGGCCCATGTTGAATTGACTTTTTTTTTTTAAAGAGGTAAGCATTCGGGGCTCGGACTTGGAAGCACTCTGTTTAGTAACTGAGCTTCAGGTGTCTGTCCATGCGTTCTGGGGGATTGCATCATAAATAAGTAGGCCAAGTGTCACCTCTTTCAGCCTTGGCAGCATCATTTAGTTTTGAATTCAAAAGGGACAGCAAGACTCATTGTGAGATTTTAATAGATACTGTACTTTGTTGCACACCTATGTTGTAGTCAGGGTTCTTCCTATTATTTTATTTTATTTTTAAAGAAAAAAAAGCCCAGCATTCTCTGGCATGCTTAAATCTTTTCTTAAAACTCAACAAATTTATTGCAGTATGGATGTCTCACCATAGATCTCTTGGGAAGGGAAAGACCCCAGGGTTTCTATTCATACCTAACCCTCTTCTCTACTCTTTCCCTTCAGATTCTATTATCTCCCTCTGGTTTTCTCTCAGCCTGCAGGTTGTATCTGTCTTTCCAACATTGCATATTGTGTTTTTTTTCCTGCTGTTCAACTCTGCTGTGTGCAGTGGCAGCAACAAAATGAAATGGACTAAAATCCTGATCTGAAGTACTGGCACAGAGTGCTTTAGAGATTAGGATTTTAGACCATTATACTTAGCTGCTACCAGAGCAAAGCAGTGTAACAAGGAAACACAATGCAGAAGCCAGAGGTTCTGACTTGGAACCTTAGCCCCAATCGTTCTGCACAGGAGAGGGTTTGCAAGCACTTTGTGATACTCTTTCTGCATAACTTTCTGTTGAGGATGTTCATAGAGGGGATTGAGGCTTCCATTTATTGATGAGGTGCAGAGGACAATCAAGGGAGAGGGCGAGAAACTCCTTTTCACAAAAGTAGATTCTTTCTTGACATAAAACTTAGAAATCTTGCCTCCTCCTCCTACTAATTATTATTATTATTATTCTAAAACATCATTCATCTTAGTGGTCAGCATACTCCATCCATCTAGCCCAGTGGGTGGGCAAAATTTGGCCTCCAGGTTGCATCTGGCCCGTGAGGCCATTCTATCCAGCCTACAGGGCCCGTAAAAAATTTAGAAAATTAATATTTCTCCGCCCTTGGTTCCTGTCAAAAATGACAAGAACCAAGGGCAGTAGGACCCAGGGGAAGCCCCAGTAGGCTCCCACAACAGCAGGGCCTGCCCAGCCCCACAGCCCCAGCCAGGAGCCCCAGCAGGGGCTTCTGGCCTGGGACCATGCGGCTGCCCTGCGCTAGAACCTTGGGTAAGGGGTAAGGGGATGGGAAGGGCAGAGAAGTACTGTGGGCAGGGAAGGAGCCTGGGAAAAGTGGCCCAAGGAAAAGCTGACCACAGCGTGGGGGAAACTGAGTGCTGGCCTGGGGGGAAAGTGGCCCTTCCTCTGCCCCATGCCTGGCACCCTGCACTGCAGCCGCTCGCAGCCTGTCTGCGAGTTCCTCAGCTCTGTCACGTGGGGGCTGTCCAGAGGCACAGGCAGCCCCAGGTGGGCTGCGAGCGGCTGCAGCGCAGGGCGCTGGCCATGGGGTGGGCAAGTGGCCGCTTCCCCCCCCCACACTCAACACCAACTTGTAAACCAGCCCCATTATCAGCCTGGGCCCTGAGTGGCTCCAGGCTTGCCCACTGGGACTGCGTGTGCATGCTCTGGACAGCCCCCCTGTGACAGAGCTGAGGCCCCCCCACATGCTGCACTGGGCAGTGTTTGCCACCACCGCCACCGCCTCTGGGCTGCCCAACATGCGAGCTCTGCGTGGGCAGCAGCAGCCACCAACACTGCCCGGTGCGACATGCAGGGGTGGCCGCAGCTGCTGCCACCACACACAGACCTGACGTGTGAGTCCAGAGCCAGCACGGAGCCCAGGCGGGTTACAAGCTGGTGCTGAGCGCGGGAAAAAGCGGCCCCCTCACTTGCTCTGTGGCCAGCGCCCCGCACTGCGGCCACTTGCAGCCCGCATGGGGCTACCTGTGCCTGCTCAGGACAGCACCGCATGGGCTGCAAGCAACTGCAGCAGGGAGTGCTGGCCATGGGGTGGGCGAGGGGCTGCACCAGCTTCTTTCCTGCCAGCGAGCAGAGGCTTGGGGCTGTGTGCTGCCCCCCTGCCTGTACCGCAGGGCTGGGAGGAACTAGGAGTGAGTGGGCGGGGAGCCAGCAGGAGCACAGGGTCCATACCGCTGTCCCAGGGCCAGTGCCAGCAGGGCCCAGAGCAGGGTGGCAGGAGCCCAGGGTCCCAGCTGGCAAGGGCTCTATGGAGCCAGACCAGCTCCCCACAATCCCTGCTGGTGCAGCACAGCCTGCACCCTGCTCTAGGCCCCACCGGTGCTGGCCCTGGGACATGGGACTAATGTCCCAATGTCTTGGTACCAAAGACGTTGGGACCTTGGTCCCAAGATGGTGACCAGGGGAGGGGCACCTGTCAAGGTGCGGGGCTACCCATGCAGCCCCCCACAGCCTGCCTAAACTGGGTAAGCGGCTGGGTAGTGTGTTCTGTTTTCTCCTCCACACTTGACCTTTTTTCCTTTATTCCCCCAGTTTAGGCCTTAATCCCTTTAATCACTTTACCCATATTGCCCAGTGCCATTGAAGGCATCCCGTGTAGATTTCTTCCACTGCCGATTTGGTTTCTCCCCTGTCATTGTCCCCTCACTCACAGACCAACTCTACTTCTTTCACACAACACCAAAAGCCTTCATCTGTTCTCTCATATTCAGAAAATTGCCAGTTCCTTAAAGGCAAAGATTTCCTTGCTCTCTACCACCAACATTTTCTCCTTTTATTTTCCCTCCTTACTAAACTTGAGCTCTTTCACTTATTCTGCTCTTGCAAGCTCTCTGTAGAATCATAGAAAATGAGGGTTGGAAGGGACCTCAGGAGGTCATCTAGTTCAACCCCTGCTCAAAGCAGGAAAATCCTCAACTAGATCATCCCAGCCAAGGCATTGTCTAGCTGGGTCTTAAAAATCTCCAAGGAAACAGATGCCACCACCTCCCTAGGTAACCTAAACTTCCCTTGTTGCAAGTTGAGACCACTGCACCTTGTTCTGTCATCTGCCACCACTGAGAACAGTCCAGCTCCACCTTCTTGGGAACTCTTGGGAATAGCAGGAGTTGAAGGCTGCTATTAAATCCCCTCTAAGTCTTTTCTTCTGCAGACTAAATAAGTCTGCAGCCTCTCCTCAGATGTCATGTGCCCCAGCCCCCACACCATTTCTGTTGCCTTACCCTGGACTCTCTCCAATTTGTCCACATCTTTTCTGTAGCGGGGGCCGAAAACTGAACACAGTACTCTAGATGTGGCCTCACCAGTGCTGAGTAGAGGGGAATAATCACTTCCCTGGATCTGCTGGCAACACTACTACCAGTGTGCCCCAGGATGCTGTTAGTCTTCTTTGCAACAAGGGCACACTGCTGGCTCATATTCAGCTTTTTGTCCACGGTCACCCCCAGGTCCTTTTCTGCAGAGCTGCTGCCCAGCCACTCAGCTCCCAGCCTGTACTGGTACATGGGATTTTTCCATCCTAAGTGCAGGACTTTGCACTTGTCCTTGTTGAACCTCAAGAGATTTCTTTTGGCCTAATCCTCCGATTTGTTAAGGGTTCTCTGAATCCTGGCCCTACCGTCCAGTGTATCTACTGCTCCACTCAGCTTGGTGTCATCTGCATTAACCCACCTTCCTCTTCTTTCTCATCCTCAACATTTTCTTTCCTTTCTGTGTATAGATATATGTTACTATCCTTGCCTCACTTGAACTTTTCTGGCTATAACTACTGCTCTTTGGTCTTCACTTCTAGATGCACCAAACAGGTTGCCATAAAACAACCATGTTAAATTTTTCACGTCAGACCCATTGCTGGATTCATTCTAGCCTGAGATTTTCTGGGCTCCACGTAACCTGCTCTAGCCAAAGTTTCCAGTGTACTTTTAAATCTGAGGACCAAAGTCTGTATCCCTACACTTTTGTTACTATTAAGTTACCATTCTTTTTGACATCTTGTCTTCCCTTGCTTCTACAACTCTGACACTGCTTGGTTATTTTCCAACTTCTTCAGCCACGTTTTCTACTTCGGCAGCTATTTTTCTGTCCTGCCCATCTTCTATGTTCCATTCTTCCCAACCTCCTCTTCCTTCACTAGATTGTGTCCATGGATGACCGCATCCACTCATCTCTGCCCCAAAAAGATACAAGTAGAGCAACATGAGAGGTAAGGTAAGAGTCTTGAAAAGACAGTTTTGTCAAGGAAGAAGGAAACAGTACCAACAGTATAGAAGATGGCATACAGGTCAAGGAAAGAGCAGATGGATTATAGCCCTGCAGACATAGCCAGGAAAAAAATCAGGAGTGTCTGTGATCTCCACCCCTCTAGTGAGCAGGGGAAGACGCAGGCTGGAGGAGATCCAGCTGGCTCACAAACTTGCAAAGTAGAAAAAAAACATTTCAGTCTCAAAGAATCTTTTTTTCCCCCATAAACAAATCCCATGTTTTTTACAAGGGGAAAAATCATTTAAAAACAATGTTTTTTTCACCAAGGAAACCTTGATCCATGTAAACAGTACTATTGCAAAAGATATTCTAGAAAGGACATAAATACACCTTGAATTAGCGACTAGTTGTTTAAAGACTGATTAACTGTTGGACTGCATTGTAAACTGGCATGTTGTGCACATGGTTGTAGACTGGAAAAAAATGTTGTAACTGAAGGTTAAGGGTTGTGATAGGAATTAGGATGTTTGCCAATGGTCCCAGCCAAAGACAGCCCTGCTGGCATATGCTAGCCTAAACTAATACCCATTTCTAACCCGTAGAGCTATGTTAGATTCTATCCACAATATAATAATAATAATTGAAGCTGTTGTACCAAGTCACCTGCACTTACAATTTTCTAATGTGTCTTGAGATATTAACCTCTAGTTTTGTGCACAGCCTTTAAGTCCTGCCTAGTAAAACAGTAAGGGTGCAGAAAGAGAGCACCAGTCATTCTCCCCTCCCTCCCAATTCATCATATGGCTAAGATCAAGGGGAAAATGAGGCTGGGCATCGCATGGGAGAGCGATGGATGAGAGAGCACCAGCAATCAACCCGACATGCAGTGTAACATGTCTTAACCATTGTCCAATTCATTAGACAGTGATGCTATGTCTCCAGCAGGCATCTGTAATTAAACCCTGGCAGGTTCACTTTAGAAAATGCAGACGTGCAGCATTTTCTATCATCAGCAGCAGATCTCTGCTCTCTTGCCTGTCATATGAGCAGTGCTGGCCTGTGACCATGGGCCGCTCCTGATTTAGAGAGACGGGATAGGGTTCCACTGAATGATGATGATGAAAAATTAGTCCACCTATTTCTTTTTGGCAAATACCCTTAAAAATATAAACCAACCCGATGGATGCCCTCGGCCACTAAATGTTTGTTACTGATTTTATTTTCCCTGGTGATCAGTCTTTCACAGTCACTCAGGCTTGGCCCTTATGTCCTGCCATTGATCCTTTGATATTTTTAAGAAACCCTCAGGTCAGCTGGCAGCAGTACAGAGCAGAGTTGCCCAGGCAACTGCTGGCAGCCCGGAGGGCAGATGCTCACTCCCTACCAGTCAATGCGTGCAGATGAGACGGCTTTTCCTGAGAAGCCCATGTGACTTCTGACCTTCGGCCAGCTCTGGAGTAACCCAGGAACTTGTGGGGCAGTGTGGTGAACGGAGGGCAAAGGAATAACCTCCACTTTTATGCTGATTCCTGTGCAGACCATCCAGCAGTCTGGATCAGTTACCCTACGGTGGCGCTTAAGGTCTGCAGCCCATGAGCTCACCACTTGGTATATCTGCTTTGCATGGATATATCAATAGATGTGGGACAGGCAGATTCTATGTGGGACTGTCTGTGAGTGGGACAAGGTTGGCTCCAGAGTTTTTTTGTGGAGGGCAAGTTGACAGTGTTATTGTAAGATGTCTCTAAGGGGAGTCTCAAAGGGACTCCCGTGTTTACCCAACTTGCTTCCAGTTTCAGCAACTCAGTGGCCCAGCATGCAAGACAGAGAGCCGGTGGAGACAACAATGAAATCCTCCAAGCCCAAAGGAAGGTAATCCCAACAAGGGTCAAAGGGAGCAGGAGAGCACACAAGCCTTCGTGGCTCACCAAAAGCATCCAGGAATGTCTCCTTGCTAAAAAGGAGGCTTACCCCCAATGGAAAGAAGGGGTCATCACCAGGGAGGACTATTCTGCAGTTGCTCGGGGATGTAGTGGGGTAGTTAGGAAGGCCAAGGCAGAGATGGAACTGGGACTAGCTTCCCAGATTAAAGACAATAAGTCCGTTTTTAAATACATAGGGGTAAAAAGAAGGTTCCGGGTAACGTGGGGCCCTTGCAGGACGCGTTCGGAAATTTGGTGGTCACACCAGACGGCAAAGCTAACATGTTTAATGATTCCTTTGCCTCTGTCTTCCTAAGTAGGGACCAGAACAGCCACCTCCCTGCTGGGCCCCCCTCGGGCCCCGGGGGAGGGACACCTGGGCCACGGGTTAGCGAGGATTTAGTTAGGGAGCTTCTGGAGGGACTGGACGTATTCAAGACAGCCGGCCCGGATGATCTCCACCCTAGAGTTCTAAAGGAACTGGCCGAGGTCATTGCAAGTCCCCTGGCATGGCTTTACGAGCACTCATGGTGCTCTGGAGTGGTGCTGGAGGACTGGAAGAGGGCCAACGTGGTTCCCATCTTCAAAAAAGGCAGGAAGGAGGACCCGGGAAACTATAGGCCAGTTAGTCTTAACTCGATCCTAGGCAAGTTGTTCGAGAAAATTATTCTGGCACACATCCAGGAGGGGCCAGCAGGAGACTGCATGCTTAGGGGCAACCAACAAGGGTTCATCAGTGGCAGGTCCTGTCAGACCAACCTGGTGGCCTTTTATGATCAGATCACCAGATCATTAGATGCAGGGGCAGCAGCGGACATAGTCTTCCTGGACTTCTGGAAGGCTTTTTGACACTGTCTCTCACCCCGTTCTCATTAAGAAACTGGGGGGCTGTGGTGTAGACACCCACACAGTCAAATGGGTCGCCAGCTGGCTGGAGGGCCGCACCCAGAGAGTGGTGATGGATGGGTCCTTCTCAACCTGGAGGGATGTGGGCAGTGGGGTTGCTCAGGGCTTGGTCCTCGGGCCCGCGCTGTTCAACATCTTCATCAGTGACTTGGACGAGGGGGTAAAAAGCACCCTGTTCAAATTTGCTGATGACACTAAGATGTGGGGGGACGTGAGCACACTGGAAGGATGCAACAGGCTACAATCAGACCTAGACAGGTTACAAGGGTGGGCAGATGAGAATAGGATGCGATTTAACACAGACAAGTGCAAGGTGATGCACCTGGGGAGGAACAACCGGCACCATACCTACAGGTTAGGGAAATCTCTTCTTATCAGCACAGAGGCGGAAAAGGATCTGGGGGTCATCATTGACTCCAAGATGAACATGGGCCGGCAGTGTGGGGAGACAGTTAGGAAGGCCAACCACACCTTGTCATGCATCCACAGATACATCTCGAGCAGGTCCAAAGAGGTGATCCTCCCCCTCTGTGCGGCACTGGTCAGGCCACAGCTGGAGTACCGCATCCAGTTCTGGGCGCCGCACTTCAAGAGGGATGTTGACAGCATGGAGAGGATCCAGAGGAGGCCACTTGTATGATCAGGGGGCGGCAGGGCAGGCCCTGCGAGGAGAGGTTATGGGACCTGAACCTGTTCAGCCTCCACAAGAGAAGGCTGAGGGGGGACCAGCAGGCATTGGGGGAGTCACTGTTCCCCTGAGCACCACCAGGAGTGACCAAGAATAATGGTCACAAGCTGGCAGAGAGTAGGTTTAGGTTAGATATCAGGAGGCGCAACTTCACGGTCAGGGCGGCTAGGGTCTGGAACCAACTTCCAAGAGAAGTGGTGCAGGCTCCTACCCTGGGGGTTTTTAAGAGGAGGTTAGATGAACACCTTGCTGGGGTCGTTTGACCCCAGTACTCTTTCCTGCCATGGCAGGGGGTCGGACTAGATGATCCGCTCAGGTCCCTTCCGACTCTAGAAACTATGAAACTATGAAATGGCCTCCCACAGGGTAGCATACTAGCTCCAGTCCTCTTCAACATGTATACCAGTGACCAGCCCATACAGCGTCATTCAAGGAGCTTCATATATGATGATGATGTATGCATCACGTCGCAAGGGAAGGACTTTGCCACTGTCAAGAAGAGACTGGCATGCGCGCTGAGTAACCTCTCAGATAATTATAATAAAAACCAAGTTTGTGCCAACCCAACCAAGACACAGGTCACATCCTTTCACCTATGCCTTAGAGAAGCCAAGCAGAAATTAGACTTCACCTGTGCTGGAATCCCACTGACTAATCACCCAAACCCTGTGAACTTGGGGGTTACACTGGACTGAACACTTTCCTTCCAACCATATGTACAGAAGCTGAAAGGGAAAGTCAGTGCCTGCAACAACATACTTTGAAAGTTGGTCATCTCAAAATGGGGAGCAAATCCAGCTACATTACAAACCACTGCTATTGCCTTGTGTTACTCCACTGAGAGTATGCGTGTCCAGTATGGGAACGATCAGTTCATACCAAGAAACGAGACCCAGTTCTAAATGACAGTTGTGAAATAACAGGATGTCTAAAGCTAAGACCAGAGGATAGTCTGTACTTACTGGAGAGCATTGCACCACCTAAAACCAGAAGAGAGGCAGCGAGCCATAAAGAAAGATAATAGCAGATAGAAGACCCCAGGCAACCACTTTATGGTCACGCAGAAGGAACCAAATGGCTTAAAGTGTGAAAGAGTTTTTTTGTGACCAGTGTTGCGCCCTTGGACATGACAGCTGACGGGCAATACCGAGGTTATGGAAGGAAAGATTACTTACAATCTGATGCCCTGTAATGGAGCTGAAACCTCAGGAGGACCTTCCCCGAGGGGCTGATGTAGACTGGTCAATGTGGTGATGCCTGAACTGCCTGCACATGCAAACTGGAAGATCAAACACAAACATGATCAAATGGGACTACTCTAATAACATGAGTATATGTGAGTGTGGTGAAGTGCAGACTGTGGAGCACCTGCTGATATGGCAGCTCCTTGGTGAGACTTGTATGATGGAGGATCTCACTGCAGCAACAGAAAGAGCCGTCTAGAAAATGAGAAAAACATGTAGTTTATGACAAGGACACTAGAAGAAGTGGCCCTTGCAGGTTTATATGCTGTGTAGTGTTAAACCAGGGGTGTGAAAGATAAAGCCTGACCCATGGAGCCGCATCATCTGGCCTGTTGTTCCATCCGGGGATCTTGAACTGGATCAGCACAATGTGTACAGCGCATGCCCACACGCTGCCAGTTCTGGCACATGCCCAGCATGCAACACACAAAGCTGGTTTATGTGCTTGCTGCACCCACAGCAGACCAGCACTATGAGCTTGATGCAGCCTCCAGGGCTGATCCAGGGGCCCGATCTAGCCCGTGGATCACCCTATGCCATTCATGTGGCTTGTGGACTGGCCTTAGGCCACACTTCTTGGTGTGCTGGGCCAGATGATTTTGTCACCTCTGCATTAAACTGAGGGGGAGAGGGAGTTAAAGTACAATTGTTTGGTTCCTCACTTGATAAGACGGAGTGGTTTCTGAGCTGACAGGCACCAGCAGGAGTGGTGGCTAGAGTGGTGCCCAGGAGTGTGTTAGCCTGATTTCTCAAGATGCTGATGCCTGTAAAATCCCGAGTCAGGGAATTGTTGCTACTTCCACTGCTGTGAAGCAGAGTTAGTAACTGCTACTGGAGCATGTATCGTGTTATTCTCTGGTGCCAGTTTCTCTTCTGTCTTTCCTGTATGCCAGCTTTTCCTAGATGCTCTGACTTCTGCCAAATCTGCGTGGTAGTTTTCAACCACAGAACTACTGTTGTTGCAAGCACCTAATGTGTTGATTTGAAGATCCCTTAAAACCTTTTGTTATTCAACAACTCATCAGTGCTCTTCATAGCTCAACTGCTGGTTTATTTGTAATCTGGTGTCTTTTTGCATATGCTGAATTCATCAGTGTTTCTTTGAAAGAACTATTCATGTTCCAAAAGTAGGTGTTTGTCCTCTACCTCTTATTTATAGCATGCCAGTCACCATAGTATGCAAGCACTGTGAGTAGTATGACTTGGCATGGGGAGGCTGATTCAGCAGATACATCTCGTGTGGTGGTCTCAGATGACACGTACCCATTGTATCATGTTCCACTGAACTTGGGATCATGTAATCCTAGCAGTAATCATGCACATATTGTTTTTGTTCAAGAAGCTGCTGATATATTCTTGCAAAAGAGAATTCCACTTTGTAGTGACATCTTGGATCAGGTTAAGTAGCTTTTTGTTGTTGTGCCTGTATTGTAAATACACAATTCACAGCCGAGGGAAAATTACTAAAAGGGGACCCCAATCTTTCTTCTACATGGTTGAAAATATCTTTTTTTTATATTCCAGACCTTTTCTAGAAAAGAATCATGAACTACAAAGTCAGAAAAAGGTGTGCCGCATTCATAAAGCTCCTCTACTTGTAAACTGTAGCATCGCACTGCAGTGACAGCATTGCTGTTCTCAGTACTTAACCTTTCTCTTTCTTGAAGTACAAATATATGCTGTAGATTACTAGTAATGTAAGACTGGCTAAAGACTTGTAGAAATAACAGTATTGCTGCTTTTGGGAAGCCTTATTGTGAGTGGTCATAACAGATCATGACTACAAAGCCGTTGAGTAATATGAAATACGGGATTATCTGATAAATGACATACTACTAATTCTGGTTACAGTGAGACAGTGGTGTTATTGGCACAGATTTTAAGGAGATCCCAGCCTATAAGGAAGGAGGTAACTTTTGGTAAACTCAATATTACGAAATAAATAAGGAATGCAACATGTGGTGTAATCTAAAGAACGGCTTGTGTTAAATGCAAGGTAAATAGTGTTTAATCTCCAGAAGCAGTCTATAGCATTTCCAAACACAGGAGAAAGGACTAGGTTCAAAATCAGGCTGAATGTTGTCTTTTCTTTCATAATTTTTAGGGTTTTTTTTTTAATTCTGTTTTTTTTTGTCAGTGGAGACACTACTTTCTGTTGGCATTGATTCACTGAGTATGTCAGCAGTAAAATGCATGAATTCTAGAGGCACAATTTGAACCAGCTGCTGCTGTTTACTAGCAAGTTTACAAGTGACCCTTAACATCTATAAATACATTCCTGTGGATTGGAAGCAGTGAACGAACACTACATTTTCTCTTATTCATATTTCCCAAATATCTTTCTTGTTCTCGCTTAAAAAAATCTGATTCTCCCTGTTTTTGGCAATACCTAAAACGCAGCAGGAACCTTATAGAGATAGGGATTAGATTTCAAATAGATGATGTAGTTGATGATTTGATAGGAGTGTACCAAATTGCTGGACTGCCTGCATTTCTTGATCTCTGCAATGTATATTTTTTACAGTGATCAGTTCCTCAATAGGAGTTATAGATAATAACAATACTCAAATGTTATTCAGATTCTTCAGAAGAATCACAAAAAGGTATTAGTTAGTAGCCATGGCTAGAGATTTGTATAAAGAAAGATCATGATTCTTTCCTCTTTCACCAGCTGTACTCTATCACCTACTTCTTTTTTGGTGACTTTAGAAATTGGCATAAACCCAAATTTTATCACAAGATAGGAAAACCAGGTGTTTTGTTGTTCCAGTCTGGGTTTAATGTGATAGGTTTCTGTACTGCATCTGATTTTTTTTTTCTTTTTCCTTTCCTTCCTACCTGTCTCCTACTTCCTACCATCTTCTCTATAATCGCCTTTCAAGTATTTGAAGGCTACTACCAAATCCCCCCTGTGTCTTCTCTTTTCCAAACTAAACGACCCTAATTCTTTCACCCTATCTTTGTAAATCATGCTTTCCAGACCTCTAATTGTTTTCTGTTGCAATGTGTTGAACTCTTTCCAATCTGTCCACATCCTCCTTAAAGTGTGGGCCCCAAATGTGGACAACACTACTCCAGATGAGGTCTCACCTGTGCTGAATGGAGTGGAAGAATCACTTCGCTTCATTTTCAAGTAACATTCCTGTTAATATAGCCCATTACACTTTTGGCCTCTCTTTTTGTACCAAGAGCTCACTGTTGGCTTATAGTCTACTGTAATCCACAGGTCCTTCTCTGCAGTACTGCAGCCTAGCCAGTCATTGCCCAGTCTCTATTTGTGCATGCGATTATTCCACCCTCCGGAAGTGCAGGGCTTTGCACTTGTCCTTTTTAAATTTAATCTGGTTGACTGTGGACCATTTTTTGAGTTTCCCCGGGCGATTCTAGATCCTAGTTCTGCTCTCCAAAGTGTCTGAAACTCCATCCAACTTGATATCATCCACAAATTTGTTAAGCATGCACTCAATTCCATTGTTCAAATCATTTAATGAAGATGTTGAACATCAAGCAGAACCCTGGGAAACTCCACTTGATACCTCCTTCCAAGTAGACAACAAGCCATTGATTATTGCTTGTTGAGCACGATGATCGAACCAGGTATGTATCCATCTTACAGTACTCTCATCTAGTCTGTAGTTCCTTAGCTTGCTAATAGAATATCATGGGAGACAGTGTCAAAAGCCATGCTGAAGTCAAGGTATATCGCATCCTCTGCTCTTCCCCCATCTACAGAGCCTGTCACATTTATAGAAGGAAGTCAGGTTGGTCAGGCACGACTTGCTCATGGTGAATCCATGTTGGTTGTTCCTGATAACCTTGTTTTCCTCTAGGTGCTTCGCAGTGGATTCCTTGAGGACCTGCTCCATGATCTTTCCAGGTATTAAGGTTGGACTGACTGGTCCGTAATTCCTTGGATTCTTCTTCTTCCCATTCTTAAAGATGGGTACTTATATTTGCCCCTTTTCAGTCATCTGGGATCTCAACTGATCTCAATGAATTCTCAAAAGAGGATAGCTAATGGTTCTGAAATTACCTCAGCCAAGTCTTTCAGTACCCTAGGCTGCATCCTGTCTGGCCCTGCTGATCTGAGTGCATATAGGTTCTCTAAGTAATGTCCAGTCCAACACAGTCTGCCACTGGTCTCAGCTGTTTGACTCCTTCCCTATATTTACTGCCAACCATGCTTGTCATCTGGTAGTTGCCTGCATTTGTGAAGACTGAAGTAAAAAAGGCATTAAATAGTTCAACCTTCTCCACATTTTCCATGCCTAGGTTGCCTCTTCATTCCATCCGAGACCTATGGTTTTGTTGGTCTTCCTTTTACTCATGTTATATTTGTAGAATCCCTTTTTATTACCTTTTATGTCCCCTGCATCTCAAACTGTGCCTGAGCCTTCCTAATTGTCTCCTTGCATGTCCATGTGATTCTCTTATACTCTCCCCAGCTGCCAGACCAAAATCCAGCTCTTCAGGCTCCCCTTAACACTACAAAACTTGCAATAAAAGTAAAATCACAAGGGTGAGCAATACTGTGTTTATTATAAAGCAGAATAACTAATGCACATAAGATGCAGATGAATATGCAAAACAGCTCAGATTAAGGCTGAACCCAGTCCAAAGATACCACATTGTGAAACTTTTTCTGCTCCAGAATGTCCCCCTTTTCTCCTGGTTGTCTCCCAGCCAGTCATTCTTACAGACTTTCCACTGGGCATCTGTGCAAGGAAATTTCTTTGCATTTCACATCCTTGTATAGTTCTTGGTTGCGTTTTTGAAAGGATGACATCTGCAACCAGCTTCTATAATGATCCTATTGAATATGGTAAGGATTAGGCCCTTAGTGAATAATAACCCACTATATTAAAAAGGAATCCTTTCAAAGACACCTTCAAAGTTATCCAAGTGAGAAATTCTTCTTATCTTTAGCAGTTATGCCTAGGACATAAGTCCTAGAGTTTCCTCTTGAGATGACCTTTGTGATGGTGTAATGAATAAACATTGGCCTCCTGAAGCTCTGAAAGTACCAATTAGTACTCTCTATTGTTTAAATTAGGAAATTAATTTTAGGTAGCTTTGTCTAAATGGCTAAGCTGTGTTTTTTACCTGCAATTTAAAAAAATATATCTCACTGTTGGTGAAAGGAAAGATGATAATTATACAGCAAAATTGTTTCTATTCTCTTCTTGAAAGACAAATCCAGCATAGAACAGATGGGAATCTGTAAATCTGTAGTGTTTCAGACTCTCTGCCCTACCTGATGTATCAATGTAAGGTACTTTACTTTCCACCCCACAATTTCACTGTATTTGCTTGTGCACTTCCTGGGCTGCATTGCTTTTTGATAGGTTACTCCACATTTCCTGTTAGATTAATCCTGGAGGGTTTTCTGTTTTTTTGGTGGTTTTTTGGAAGTGGCGTGCTTTTTATTCCTTATGTTGTTATCACAGCGGGGAGGAAGAGGAAATGTGCAGTGATTGAAGAATGTTAACGGTTATGTATGCCACACATGAAGTTAGGGATCTCATGGGATTTGTTTGTGTGCTTGTATATGTGGGGATGAACATCTGTGGAATGACATCCTAACAACTTCCTACTGACATTATAAAGGAGCCATAATAGGACTATACCTTTTTTTTTTAAATGGCGTTTTTGTGGTTAACTCTTTCAGCTTACAGTTGATTTAAGTCATCTTCACTCTTTCAAGCAATAAGAAGTTTCTAGTTGCCTGGGAGTTGATTAGACCTTGAAATTAAAACCAATAATGTCAGAGCACTAAGCCTTGATCTGGGGGGAGCATGCATTTGGATTTGAGCTCTTAAATCTATATTAACTTCCTTTTTGCTGCATGATTGTTTTTATTCTTCTTCTCCCTTCTAATCTATTCCTTTATGTTCTATTTGCTATTCTCCTGCAGTAAGAACGTTGCATTTAGTGTAATTGACAATTATATCTCCACAGGCTGGAGAAGTGAAGTAGAATATACCCTTGTGTTTTGCGTCTGATAGGTGTAGATGGAAGCTTTGAAGACTGTAGAGGTATTATATTCTTTGCAAAACATTTTGAGACAAAGAGCCAAATTAACAGGAACGTGAAGTTGCAAGGATCTTGTAGGCCCTTATCCCTCAGTGAGTGCAGTCCCTTGCTCTTACAGACAGTCACATCCTTATCATTCCTTTCCTAAATTGCTCAAGAACCGTCTTAAACCAGTTTAACCAGGCCACGTTGGGTCAACAACCGCGGTATAAACTGGCCGTGATTAAAACTGCCTTTGAAAATTTGTAAGAAGGTTCTTAAGACACCGAAGCAGAGAGGATCTGCAACAGCCATCCACCGCCCCCCCAACAAATTTTAAAGGCCTGATCAACTTCTTAATGATTAAAATATCTAAGGCTCTTACCCAGTAATTTCTGCACTGAGTCCATAACTCCTGTTTTGAGTTATAGCATATTCTTTTTAAAAAGTATTTAGTTATTAATTTCAGTGATGGAGAATCCATCACATCTGTAGGGTGTTTTGGTAGTCAGGGGCAATCAGTGTAAAAATTTGTACTTTAGTTCTAGTTTCAATTTATCTATCTTTACCTTCCAGCTCTTGAATTACTGAGCCTTGAAAAAAACAGCACGTCTACTCTCATGAAGCTCTTGCCTATGTCAGTACATGCATTTCCCTTAACATGCATGTACTGACATAGGCATGAGAGAGCATGATCGCTTAACTTTCTCATGGATACACTACCTAGGTTGAGCTTAAATTTCGCACTTGAAGGTTCTCATTTTTTTTTTTTCAAAGTGTGGACCTCTATACAGGGCATAGTATACCAGTCCTGACTTCACTGATGCTTCCTCCCAACTTGTATTTGCTGATATTCCCAGCCAGTATAATAGGGATCACGTTCATTCTTAGAGCTACAGCATTACACTGGGACCTGACGTTCAATTGGTTATCTTCTTAAGAATGGGTTATTGATTTTTTTCCCCCCACCACCCTGTTCTCAGGAAAAAAGTGGCTTACATGTTAGAAATCTTCTCCCTTCATGGCTCAATTTAGTATTGATTAGCATTGCCTTCCAAGCTCTTAAGCTGCATCAGACAAATAAGAAGATAGAAACTTTGAATAAATACATACCATCCTCCAAGTAAATGCTATTCTATCTAAAGTTATTAATTTTTATATTAGGCTTTTGAGCTCCTGAGTGTAAGAACTTTGTGAATGTGCTAAAAATTCTTACATAATTTGTGTTTGAGGAAGTGGAGAAATAGATATTCCTTTTTAGTAGATCCAAGTTGCAACATGATGAAGTAAAAACCCACATTTTAAAGCCTAGTAGTCCACATCCCAGACTAAGTCTTTAAAAAAATAAGACTCTCAATTTGAAACCAGTAAACATATGCATTTCACATACTGAAAAATCCCACTGCACTTTGATTCCTCTCTGTACAACCTAGGCAGGGGCAGGCAATCATTTCAGGCGGAGGGGCTGCTTACTGAGTTTTGGCAACCCATTGAGGGCTGCATGACAGGCAGCCAGGGGAAGATGAATATTAATTTTCTAAAATTTTTAGGGGTCCCACAGGCCGGATAGAATGGCCTGTCGAGCCGCATCCAGCCCACGGACCGTATTTTGCCCGCCCATGACTTAAAGAGAGGTAGTTAGCTGTGTTAGTCTGAAGTTGGGCAGAAGACAGGGTAGATTTGCAGTTTAAGGACTAATTAAATCAGAGATACATAAACTTTCATAAGCAGCAGCTTATTCATCAGATGCTATGAAGGGACTGCAGAAAGCAAAACTTTTAAATAGCAGTGATTCCAGTACCAAACATTGGAAAGGGCGAAGAGAGAAGAAGGGGGACAGCTGGGGTTAGCATGGTGGATAGGAGAGAGAAAAGCAAAGGAGTTAACCCACTGAGGGACATGGGTTATAAATGCTAATCCAAGGAAGAGATAAGGATCCGTAGTGTCCGAGACCATACTTAACACAACGCAGTGTGGGTGGTTTCTTGTTGCTCAATTTCCTGCTTAAGACCTGCTTAGGAACAGCCACTCTGAGCTCAGCAATGGGCTATTCAGGGAGGTTCACGTATTCTGCCACAGGCTTGTGTGTGTTTCTCGAACTGATGTCAGACTGGTGCTCACTGATTCTTTCACATAGACTTTGCCTCATCTGTCCTATGTAGATAGCAGAGGGACACTGTAAGCAAGTTATGGCATATATGACCTTGGTAGAGATGAGTGAACCACGAATGTTATAATCCATGTTATTTAATCCAGGCCAATGCGATGTGTGTTGTTGAGGGAGGACATTTGGCATCTGGATCCAGACAGCGATCTGGTGCCTTGGTGAGAGCAGAAGCTAGGTTTGTTGCTGGAGAGATGCTGTTTGAGGCTGGAGGGCTGTGTACACACAGGGCTGGTTGGTCTCCTATGGCTACCTTGAGATGGTCATCATTTCCAGGAGGGGCAGAAGGTCATTGATGATGTGTCTAAAGTGTTGAAGCTGGAGGCTGTAAGCGATAGCCAAAGGGATTCTGTTGTCCTTATCCTGGGGTTGGTGTTGTCCCAAGTCGGAGCAGAGTTTGAGTTTGGCTCTGTGCAGTTTATAATCGGCTGAATGATGAAATGCTGGTAACTCGGAGGTAGGGCATGGAAGTATTTGAACAGCACCCAGCAATGCTGTGTTTGTGTAGGACAGATGCTGAAAAAACACCACATCTAATTGAAACTCTATGGAGAACGTAGGTGGGCAGAATGTTATTATCTGAATTGAAATTTAGCCAAGATACCTAGGGTTAGCACTCCTACTCCTGGGATAAGTGCCAGCAATCTGACCATAGTGTTCAGGATCTCTGTTTTACAACTCATCCAAAAATAGTCATAAAAAGTACTTCAGCTGTAGGCATATAACAGTAACCATATGAAATAAATAACTTCAGTGTAATGGTGCCTACCTTCCTTTGTAAATTGCTTTAAGATCTACTGTCCTATATAAGAGCTGGTTGTTACTGAGGTTGTATATAATGCACCTTAACAAAATTTAATTTAAGAAGTTAAATACACAGGAACACAGGCTTCGAAAGGGCCTCCTGGGTCATTGAGTCCAGCCCCTTGCTAACATGGGAAACCAAGTTAGATAATCACATTTATAAATTTATCAGGCTCCATTTTAAGATTAGAAAAGTTGTTTGGTCCTTGCTGTTCCTATTAAAAAGCTGTTGGAGAGCCTCACCTCTCTGATGGGTGGAAA
The DNA here is from genome assembly GCF_052110815.1 of Crocodylus siamensis. Taxonomy (NCBI): domain Eukaryota; kingdom Metazoa; phylum Chordata; order Crocodylia; family Crocodylidae; genus Crocodylus; species Crocodylus siamensis. Next base: position 11,633,117 of record NC_143395.1, on the reverse strand, counting down.
AATGTCTTTTAATTTCCAGTGTAAATTTTATTTGTGGCTGTTTCATATCCATTTTTTCCTTTGCCAACATTTTTTCCTTTAACATTTCTTGTGCACCTAAGTGTTGTATAACCTATGTTCAAATACATTATTTTCACCGTTCCTATCAGAAAAGGTTGTGTTTTACTGGGGACCTCTTATTGGATTTAAGCCTGTAGTGAATACTTACACCACTGTCAGAAACTCCTCAGATTGGGCTTTGTAGTACAGAACTTCACAGAGCTTTCCTTAGAGTTGGAGCTGCTCTAAATCCAAGTATAGTGATAGTTTTGATTTGTTCTCCTTACACACATGCTCTGACTGTTTTGATTGGCAAGAGCTAGGGACTGGACCTGATTTATGATTTTGCTCTTGGAGTTGGAGTATGCCCTTCCTGATGCTGTTGCCTCTGACAACTGGATGTTGTTTTGTGATGTTCGGGAAGACCAATGTCTGTTTTACTTTGCACTTTATCAACTGGCATTACCTAAACACTTGACCTGAAGGCAAACTGTATTTGCAATAGGGGGTGTTTGCTTTGCTTTGGTTTAGCATTAAGCATCTGCTTAGCAAGTCTTGTCAGGTTCTTCTCATCCAGGTTGTTTAACAAAACACTCAACTGAAACAAACACTGACCCCGAGAAGGACCTCTAAACTAATATGCAGTGGCCTATGAACACCAGGTTACTTCTGCAGTAGAACAAACAGGCTGTTTGGACTCCTACCTTTGAAAATTAAATTATGTAAGTGCACCAGGAATACGAAGTAAGCTCCGATTTGTCTCCCTTTACAGCATTTGATGAAGTACTCCCTCGGCTTATGAAAGCTTATGCTATACATCTCTGATTTAGTCTGTAAAGGTGCAGATCTATCTGCCCTTCTGCCTTACTTCAGACTAACACGGCTATCTACCTCTTTGTTTTATAATGAACACAAATTAGATCCAGTCATGGGGACAGGAGTAGGCCTTGCAAAATTAATCTCCTATACATAAGGTTATAGTCATCTCTGATTCAGTGATTAGATAAATTTAAGTATCTGACTTTTGTTTGTACAGCCCCAAAGTTTTATTACATAGTTGCACTAGAAGATCATTTAAAAAATACTCCTAGTTTCAGCTATTCCTTAGCTAGTAATTTTGTGTCCTTTTCTTGGCTCCAACAATTTCCCTAGCCATTCAGATAAAATACTAAAAAGATCACTTAAGCATTTTTCCCCCTCCCCATAACACTTAGCCTGTCTATCTCATTATAGCAAAATATTGCATTTTACATGCCAAGCATTAAAACCTGCTTTCTAAAAATGGTAACTGTATTTAATAACTAATTACTCTAATAATCCTACAGAAGTGCTTGAGACCTGTTTTAGTAGTGGTGTCAATTACAACCATCTGCACGATGAATAAAGGAACCATGGCCCAGCTGTAGAGTTGAAACATGTTGGCATTTTCCTAGGGGCGGCCATATGGTACTTAAGAAAAGCGAATTATTCACACTGCAAACTGCTCTGCTCCTGATGAATGGTAACGTTTTGTTCTGGAAAATAGTTCCACAAACATGAGGAGTATTTTTAAATGCTGGAAGTGTTTCTGTAAGAGCCGGGTTGTAAATGGGAAAGTCCTTCGGTGGCGGGAGGCCGGGGGGGTGGGAACAAAATAGGAAGCACTTCTTTTGCCTAAGGACATTCCAGCACAGCTTTTCTGATTTATTACCAGCAATGTCAGGGTGTGTGTGTGTGCACACATATGTGGCCCTGAATCTGTAAATTTTATTTATTTTGGTACGGGAAGGAGATAATTAGAAATGTAACTCTCATTTGCCATAAGCATGCCTGCGCTTGAATCTGGGGTGAGCTTTAAAACAGCAAAGTTGAAGCTGTGTAGAATTAATAATACTTTGCCTTGCGTATGTACAGAAATTTGTGCACTGTCTAACAAGCTGTGGAGTTGTTTGGTAAGTCCAGTAATTACGTGACACCCAGGACCCAGGCATGCTGCCTGAGAGCAGGCTTTATTTTCTTGGTGTTGTAATCACCTAAATTAGTCAGAGGTTCAAAAGGTCTCATGAAAGGAGTTGGTATTAAATCAGCTAGAAAATTTTCCTCAATCCTCTCCCCTGGAAAATAAAATGATTTTTCTCCCCTCTGAGAAAATGGATGCCTCAAGGATCTAGTAATGATATTCAAGACCTTTTACCCCCAGGTTCCTGGTTTGAAATCTGAATCGAATTAACAGTGAGAAAAGGCTCTTGCCATTTCATGGTTGATAAAGTAACCACTTGGATGCCATGAACTGGGTTTTGTCTTAAGTTCAGTTTCTGGTATCTGTTGTACAGAAATAACAGTGACCTGAATTCACAAAAGTTTAGGGCTGGAAGGGACCTCACAAGATCGTCAGGTCCAGCCCCTCTGCTCTGGGCAGGAAAGACTGCTGGAGTCAAATAACCCCAGCAAGGTGGGCGTCCAGGCTGCTTTTGAAGATCTCCAGGGTAGATGCTTAGTGATCTTAAATCTGAGATTAGTTATGTCTATATTTCAAACATGATCAAGAATCTTATGTAAGTTTGACTTGCTTTTTTGGATGGTTGAAAATAACCGAGCCCTAGAGTCTTCCACCTTGCATGATGCATTAGGCAGCTTTGCTGAATATTGCCCTGTTTCTTTGTCCACAGATATGCATGTAGCAGGAAAGGACTGGTGCTGGGGGAGTGCCCTGGGCAAAGCTGTACTTCATTTTCATACATTCCTCAATCCCTCACGTTTTGCAAGCACTGAAGCCACTTAGAACAACTCAACATATCTTGCTATGGTTTGTTAAAATACCTTCTGTGCAAATCTTTGTCCATGCAGGGCTTTGTAGTTCTTGGTGCAGTGCACACCGGGACTATTTGCAGATTCACAGCAGACACAGCAGGGGTACAACTCAAGTCCTGTGCTTTTGAAGCAGGAGAATATGTCACCTGTACTAATGGAAACTCTCTCTTAGCTATTAGTAGTACAGGTTCTGTACAGCTAACACTATTAGTACTATGAGACCCCAGATAATATTGCAAATGGCCTCGCTAATACCAGAGAAGTGAATGTACAAGAGTGAGCACAAGCAAAAACTGCTTATTGTCAGTTGAGATGTTGTTTGTTATAGAGGCAGGCTGTATCACCAGTGATACGTGTTTATACCTGAATCTCTAGAAATAATTTTTCTTAACTGTAGATACTACCGTTGGTTATATCTATACAAACAAGCAAATCATTGCATGGTGCAAAAGCAGCACTGAGCCTGTGAAACACAGGGGACTGTGATCTAAGACGCGTTGGCCCATTAATTACGGCATATTGCTCTCACAATCCTTCTTGATATTTAATCTGTTACAGCAGCATGGTTTGCAGCAAATCTTCCTTACTTTTAATTAATAGTAACTCATTGTTTTTTGCAGTAATTTCAGTCTAACCCCCACCCCCACCCCAAATAAATAAGTAAATCCCCTGCCTCTATCCAATTGAAAAGGAAAACATTTTGATTTGGGAAGAAATTCAACAAATACGAAAAAATTATACTGCCTTTTACTGCGGGTTATTCATAAAGAGATGCAAGATTTTTGCATTGTTAATCAAACATGCAAGGCAGGATTAGGTAAACAACACGTGATAATTGCTCAGCCTTTTAGTTTACAAATATAAACTCCTTCGGGCAGAGATCGTATCTACTTTAATAACCATAAGAATGCCAGTGGTGTATAAATAATGTGCTTTTTGTGAAAGGGAAGATAGAAGAGGGAGGTCACACTTTTTGTACAAGAACATGAGCGGATGAATAGGAAGGAGATGCAAAGTGTCTATAACAAGGGAAGTTTGGGATGAAACAAGGGACGGAGGGGACCAGGAGGAAGGAACAGGATGGGTAACGTGAAGTACCTCGAAGGTGAGACCTTGAAGCTTGTAAATGTTACTTCCCAGGCATGAGTCAGACGTCATGTTGTAAAATTCGACAGTGTTGTTTTTTGAAGGCAGTAAGTTAAAACAACAACAACGAGCTACAGATTCTCTCAGCATGGGCGCCTGGGCATGCAGGTAGCCTAGGGTGCTTTCTCAAAAGGCAATCTGTACAGAGCAGATTAAAGAGAAATTTAGAGGCGATTAGCCTAGACAGTGGCTGAGTTTAAGAAAAATGTTATGAAGGACCCAGCCCAGGATTGCCGGTTCAGTGTTTGGCCCTCCACCCCTCCAGATTCCTTTAATTAGAGAAGAATTTCCCTTTTTGTTACTATGGTTTTTAAGAAGTAAGTTTCATAACCCTCTGGGTCATGGGGATAAGCTACCCAACATACCCTAAAAGCTCAAAAACCAGAAGGCAAAATAAAAGAACCCACTGATAAGATTTGATCACCTGATACTGGAAACCAGCTCACTGCTGAGCACTATAGGTTGTAGGTAGGTTGTCTTGAGCCTGCTACTAAGAAAACCTGCCCAATATTCACAAAATAGCCTGCCTAAAATCCAGTTACCTTTCTGTCATACCAAAATGTTTTTAGTTCATGACCATTAATTGACTTTTTTTTAAGCAGAGAATGAGTGTGCAAGAGAGCGAGAGTGCCCTTGTAGGGATTGTCTTTACCATCTTTATCACCATAAAGTGCCAGGTTACCTCTCCCAAATAGTAGTCTATCATTTGCCCTTTCCTTAAGGTTTGATGGATAAGAACTTGCAAAAAATCGTTCAGCAGAACTGGGAGTAAAATCCAGATATTTGATATAATGGACCCACATCTCATTCAATTTGCCATAGTACTTTTCAAAAGGAACGTGCCAAGTGTTTGTGTAATCCACAGTTACACAGCTCCACCCTGCCGTCACGCTCAGAGAGAATAGACCAAATAGGGGGCTTACTTGGATTGTCTCCATATCCAGTCACCTTGTTCTTGAGCTCAAGTGTCAGAGACTTGGCTTTTTTACATCTCAAGTTCCTGGTTTCAGTCCCACAAAAGATGCAAACAGAAACACTGTTACCCTTGGCTATAAGCAGTCAAGTCAGTTGTAACGAGTAGACCAAACTGCTCAGAGCTAGCAGTCCTGATGCCCAGTGCTCCATTACTGTCCCACAAACCCTGTCACCTCCTGGCAATGTCTGTAGATATTCCTCTTTGTGCATTTAATATTGACTCCTCAATGCCTAATACTTTATAGTACATTTTCTTATTTCTAGGTAGTTGGAGGATATTTATATGAATGATGCCAGAACTGGTGATAGAAGGGACACTGGTCAGAATTTGATATCCCAAATTTAGATTTAGTTAGAAGAGTTTTAAACTTGATAATAACAAATATTGTAATGAAACTATTTTAAAAAAAAACTCAATGAAAAGTATTTTGCAAGGATTTGCTCTCTCTGGGTAAGAAGCTTTTATTTTCTGGGTTATTAAATTTAGTAAGCAAAATATCTTCTTTTTTTTTTTCAATTCAGAAAGCTCTGCTGTGCTGTGGTTACATTCAGTTATGATCATCAGTTGTGGGGCTCTGCCAGTGCAGAAAACCTAAAAAATTAAACTAACTGTGAACAGAGGTGAAACAGACTAGCTTTTTATAGACTCATAGAAAATGAGGGTTGGAGGAAACCTCAGGAGGCCATCTAGTCCAACCCCTGCTCAAAGCAGGACCAGCCTCAACATTTACATTCTTAGCCGAGAAATGGGCACAAAGCAAACACATGAGTGATCATAGGCGATGCACAGGGTGAGTGCAGTGGAGGCACATGCCCCCCCTGAGATTGGCTGTCCCTGAAGCCACCACCGACTTCTGTGGGCAGTCACCACCGCACCCTACCCCCACATTGCTGCTGACATGGCTGCCAGCATCTGCAGGTAGTACCGCCTCGCCTCGCCACAACCCCCCAAATCTGTGGGTGGTCACCACTTCCCCCTCTCCCCCCACATTGTTGTCGACATGGCTGCCAGCATCTTCAGGCAGTCCCCGCTCACCACCCCTTACCCCACCCCGCCTCCGGTGTCTGCAGGCAGACCTGCTCACCGACACCGATGCTGGCATCTGCGAGTGGTCCTGCTCACCAGCATGGTGCCCCCCAGTCTTTGGAGGCACCAATCATTTGTGTAAATGATGACCATTGGTAGTGCAAAGAATGAAACGAAAGCTTCAGTAATCTAAGGTGATGATACTAATGCATGTAAATAAGATTAGTAGCTCTGGTACTATCCCTCTTTGTTGTCATGATGCATTACTAAAACAAATGCTACCTGCCCAATGCAGGGAACTCATGTCAGCCTTAGGCTTAATGTTTATACTAACTTCATTTCAAAACTGGTACAAAGATAACACCGGTGTCAAAGCAGGAAGTGTATAATATTTTAAACACTTTCACCAGATGCAATGAATTATTCCGATTTACAAACATTCCCACTGATACAAATGACAAACAAACTGCTTGTCATCTCAGAAGAGACTAGGGCTAGGTTCTTCTCTGCAGCAAACTTGCTTAGAGGTACTTCCACTACCACAGAAAATGAAAACTGGCAGAAGTGAATTGAAGACATAACAAGTACTCCCTGTATTTTTTGAGTGTTTTAATCCGTATTCTCCTTTGCTTTTCCCTGGTATGCCAAAATGTAGGAAAATATTGGCATAATTACTGCTCTGTTGAAAGATTATAGATTAGCTGGCCTGTGTTTTTCATGACGAGATGGTTACTTACACTTGAAAAGTCAGGATCTCTGTAGTGCATGGATAAACCTGCTGCGCAGGTGGATTTGCTGCCATTGGTTGGCAGTAAAGACATGAATGTGCATATTTTTTTTTTTACAGCAAGATAAAACATAGCTTCTGTTGAAGAAGCCAGTATCACATAGTTCCCTTCAAGATTCAGTACTGATAAAGCAAGCTGCTTTCACTGAAGTTGACTTCTTACATAGCCAGTACGCAATGCCATGCCAAGTCTCTACTTCATCTTTTTACCCAAAACTACGCTTACCTCTGGGCCCCATGCTGTCACATCCCATATGTCTTAGTTTCCAGTGTAATTTAAAGGAGAGCTGCAGACAGGGGATCTGTAGTCTGTCACTTCTAGAGCTCTCTGGCACTGTTGTGCTATCTTTTATCCAGGAAGATCCCAGAGCACTTCACAAACCCTGCAGAGGAGTCCCTTCATCCACTACAGAAACACAGAGAGTTGTGAGGTACAACAAGCTGCTATTCCAGAGCATGCGGCAATGTTTCATGACTTTGGGACAGAGAGTGAAGAACACTGCATCCATATGAAGCAACAGAGAGGGATTTAGGTATGCCGAATATAATTAACAAAATCAAAGTTGTCTTAGCAGAAGGGTAATGCCATTGTTTTTAAGGGTCAGGACACAGGGCTATGGGACCTTTAATGACCAGAAGGGTGTTAATCTCATCTGGCTTTGTAGGCTGGATGAGTAGCACAGGGCTGGTCAATGGGCTGGATCAAGCCCATGGATCCCCTGCCCCACCCATATGCCTGAGCCAGCATGCATCCAGTACACTCCTGGGCCAAGCCAGGATGCTGGGCTGAGCAGATGCTGTGTGTGGCGCAGCCCAGGACCTGGCCCAATGAGTGCCATGTGTGATGCAGCCTGAAATCCAGCCTAAATAGACAGGACAGGTAGTGCAACCTAGGACCCGACCCCAGCAAGTGCTGCAAGTAGCAGAGACCGGGACTTGGCCCCCAGCAATCATGGTGATCCCAGGAACTGCATGTAGGGCCAAGCTGGCGCAATGTGTGGGTCAATGGGAGGCTGGATTATGGGGTTGGGCAGACTGAATCTGGCTTGCAGGCCATATGTTTGCCACTTTTGAATTACATTTTTTTTTACTGTTATCTCTTAATGGTAGTAATAGTAATTATAATAATGCTTTGGTCTTAGAGTAAACTGTAGGACCATACAATGCCAACGCCAAATACAAAACACAGTCTCTGCTCCAAGGAGCTTCCAGTGTAAGCATAAGACAAGAGAGAACAGGTAGCAAACACAGACAGGGGAATACCAATTAAAAATAAGCTTACAATTGCTCATCCTAAGAAGCAGGGAGCAGAGCACATCATTGTCAGATGGTCCCATATGTGGTAGCTGTTGTCAGGATGCTGGTTCATATTACAACAAAAGGGAATTTTTTTCAAAGAACATTTTGAAAGGGATCAACTTCGCAGGCATTTACATGGAGTACCACATGTGTGAGGGGCAGTGTAGGGAAACAGCACACCAATACTGCCATAACAAACGTCAGATTCATCAACTGTCCAACACTGAACGACTGCCCCATTTCTTCCTGCAATTCTAGCAGGCGTACTTTGGTTACTCATTGACTGCAAACCTACTTCAAGACATACGTTGCATCTTGTAGATTGTGTGTTGTACCTCCCACGCTTCACTGGACTCAGTGATGTTATTGGCTCCATTTCAGTGTTTGCTGAAGGGAGGTAATGGCAGGTCTTTTTGGGTATCTAATAATGAACAAAATTGTAGTCACGGCAGCCATCATGGATTATGGGGTTGTGGCAATACGGCTACAATGACGCAAATGTTACGACTGATCTCCTCAGCTAATAAATGTTGGTTTTGTCATTGGAATTAATTTTCTAACCCCACTGGGGGTTGAAATATTGACCTAAATGTGATTTTATGATAGCCATCTTGGATTCCAGTATTGTGGTTACACATATTACTTGCCAGATTGGGAACATGACTTTTCTGACATGGGTAGGCCACCTCTACCTGAAACACACTGTGGCTGCTTGTGGTAATGAGTTGCCTACAACAACAAAATCTAGGGACCTCATTGGTGAATTTATATCCTACTGTTCTAGCACTTGACCTTGATAAGTTCTGTGTTCACAGTGACTACAGTCCCAGTGACACAACTATATCCAACAGTGGTATAGGAGAGAGCTGCTGTAGTGTTACTTTCCTAAACGAGCCAAGTTGCATGCATTTTTATCCCAGAGAACATAAAAAGCTAAAAATTGATGTGCATACATTAGAACCGTTTCCCAGCCCTTCTCCTACCCACAGTTTCACAAGTACTAACTGAGAAGTCGGTATAAAAATACTTTGAAAAGAAGAAACCAAAAATCATTTTCAGCAGATCAGAAATAGCTGCATCACTTTTGCAGCATGAGGGCGAAATATATGTCAGTGACAATGCAGTATGAGAACTTCTTTTAATGCACTTAGGGAGGAAATATGAGAGATACTGGCCTATTATAGAACAGACTTGTTATAAATAAGTTCCATCCAGGCTCCATAAACCTAGCCAAAGACCTCCCCTGCCACACTCTCTAATTTTTGCGAAACAAAATCAATTTGGCCTAAAAATTGCCAGAAGTAATGTTCAAAATAAAAAGATTCAAACTGTTTTTGATACTCTGGTCACAGCAGAAGGGATAACCTAGGCTTAACGGTCTTTTGCTTCTTTACGTGGCTGCTTGTTCAGATTTAACTTTACACAAACATCACCCCAAAGGGTGCTTATCCAAAGCTTTGAGTATCCTTGATGTACATTTAAATACACAAGACTATTGAACAGAGAGAATAAAAAAAGTTGATGATTTTATGATCATCTGAAAAAAGAAACCTGACAGTGCATTTTTGTTTACAGAATATGTTTCAGACTTGTCTAACACTAAAAATGAAGGCCAGGTTGTTGAAAACTTGGTGGCTGGAGAGCTAGCGCAATAGTAAGCTAGAAAACAGCTATTTAAATTTTAGCTAAATTATTTAAAGCTTTTTGTTCCTTCTATTTATGTTTGTTGCCTAACTAGGAGCTGGTTGCCACACAGGCTCACGCTGATTCAGTTAAATAGATTTCCTAAAATCAGTTTAGTAATTTTGATGCAAGATGGTGCTTAGATAGTCTTGGCTCAGAATGAATGTAGCTAAATTTGAATTAGGAAAAAGCCATTCCTAAATCAGCTTTAGTAACTTGTTCCAAAATAAGTATATCCACCCAGACGCGCACTGAAATACTATAACTAGATTTTAATTCTTTTGTTGTTTTGTGGCAAGTCTATGTAAAGATCAGCTGACTAAGGGAAACCCTTGTTAAAGGCTCAAAGCTTCATACGTTTGGTTAAAACGTTAGGCACTCATAAGAAGCTCAGATAAAGCTGTCTTAGATCAATGGATCTCCAGCAACACCAACCTTGTTGATATGGCTAAGTTAAAAAGAACCACCAGAAAAACAAATTTCAGGCCTCCTATTTTTTAAAAACTACATTAAACAAATCCCTTTTTCAGGTGATCCTCATGCGAGAGGGAGAGTCAAGGTGAAGAAAGTCTTGAGGCCTTGATTTCAAAGGTTTTTCTTGTGACTTGGGTATGGGGGTGTGGGGCGGGGGGTTCTGTTTGCGTCAGTGAAAGCTTTTGCTTGGAAAAGCTATGCTTGATGGCCAAGGTAATTCAGTTTTTGTTTTTCATTTTTGCTAGCAGCCCTTATTCCCTGCCTCCACAAATTCTTTCTGTCAGCCTCTGGAACGGGAAGGTGAATGAATGTCTCAGGTCCTTCTGTATTGGGTAGAAATTGCTACCACCTAAGACACTCTGTTCTGGTTTCTCTTCAAGGTGATAATTATTTGCCACTCCCAATGAAGCTAGTCAAAGCAGTTGATGTTGAGACCCTTCACAGATTGGAACATGTACCCTACCGCTATGCTAGGGGAGTACCTCAAGGGCTCGGTGGACAACTGTTCACCAGTTCACCTGGTTTTCCAAGAGGAAAAGCAGGAGTAATGGCCACGAAGACTTGGAAGATTGATTCAGGCTCAACATTAGGAAAAACTTCACAGTCAGGGTATCCATACTGTGGAATAAGCTCCCCCCAGAGGTGGTGCAATCACCTACCCTGGAAATCTTCAAGAGGAGACTGGATGGTCACCTTGTTGGGGTCACCTGACCCCCACTTATCTTTCCTGCCTGGGGCAGGGGGCTGGACCCAACGATCTTCCAAGGTCCCTTCTAACCCTCTACAATCTATGAATCTACAAATCTATGTACATTATATATGGCCGCATATTGTAAATGCTCGCGTGCATGTGCCTGTAAACCTCCTTCTGAAACACAGTTCTTAGAAAAACAACAGGTGACTCTAATAAAACTTAACTGCCATAAAACATCTCTCTTAAAATATTACTTTGATTTTTATAATAAAATTCAAGTATATTGAAAAAAAAAGTGCTAATGAGAATAACTACCCTAAAGTGTGGGATTTCTCCCATTCCCAGTCTGCTCCTTCACCCTGCTACTCCCCCCACAAAAAGAAATAGTAGAGGTTTTTACTGTTTTCCTACAGTGTTCAACCTGGAGTGAACATGTGCCAGCTTTCCAGTCAAATTATTAAGCAAGTTACCTTTACTGGCAACTCGGCAACAGCAGCAAGAGTAGCTGAGGCTCTCTTGCACTGCAAAATTAAAGCAGGAAAGTCTTGATCTTGTATATGAAATCTCCTGTGCTAGAAGATTGTAACATATAAATATTGACTGGCTCAGAAGGTGATAAAATATTGTGAAGGGCTAAAAATAGTTCCTATGTAGCAAGATACATAGCTCTAAGCTGGAAGATGCGCTGTGATTTAGCGCTCAATCGTTTTTACCTCAGGGCAATTTTTGTTTTACCTGAGGGTAGATACTGCTATTGCCCTCTAAGATTGCCAGTAGTTATTGTGTGAAGCAGTAATAATACTCGACAATTCTACAGCGCTCATCATCTTCAAAGCATTTTATTATTAACACTCAAAGAACGACTGATGAATAAGGGGCAATATGATCCTCATTTTATAATTGGTATAGGGAAACCGAGGCAGCAGAAATGAAGTCAGTATTTCAGAAGGGCCCATGAATTATGGGTGCCCAGCTGGAGACTCTCAGAAGTTTTTCTTGCAAATCACTAGTGCCCGAAGCACCCATTGAAGTTGCTAAGATCTTCAGGTTTTGAACACCTCTGAAAAATCAGGCCCAACAATTCCCCTCTTTCTTTCATCATCTCCCATGGGGAAAAAAATGCATCAGTTTATATAAATTTTCTATTTTCAGTAAAATCCAGCAAATACTGTTTCGTTCACCTACATGGGTGTACATATACATATCTACTGCCCGTGTAACTGATTGTGCACTGCCCTGAACAGAACAGGGGGGCACAGGCAAGGGTTTGGCTTCAAGGGAGATTAAACCCTAAATAGTCATCAAGAGAAGACAAGAGTGAGGGGCTAGAAACTTGGGACCAGGATCCAATGGCAAGATTTCCTGAGGTGAATGATGTGTTGGCTGGGATAGTTTGGTCAGGGACATTCCTGCCTTCATCAGGCGATTGGGCTAGATGATTTTAGGAGGTCTCCTCCAGCCCTACTTTCCTATGATCCATGGTCAGAGTTGTGGCAGGTTGAGTTAGGCATGTTGCCATATTCAACAAAACAGGTGCCAGCAGTGGGAAGAGGTGGTTCTAGTGAAAGGAGTTTGCTTGCCAGTGAGCCAGTTCTCCTGCAGACAGCTCTAGGGCAGAAATAAAAGGAAAGTAGAAAAGTTCAGGAGCTCCTGGTGGTAGACAGACAGCCCTGGAACAGTCCTGGTTTGACCAGGAAGGAAGATTTTGAAAGTTTTTCAACATCAGTCTTTTCCCGGTAAGTTCAGCGGGAGGAAAGCTAGGCCTTTGGCATTTGAAAAATCACACCACTTCCCCCTAGCCTGTCCCCAGCAAGTGCCTTGTAAGAAATGCTAGCAATAAAAGTTTAAGCGAGTATGAGGCAAAGGCTGAGCACAAGACTGAGAAAAGTCCTGGTTCCACCTCTGGCATCGGTGTCTTAGACAAAACACACATGCCCACTATGAAATCTGCATGACTTAAAAAAATAAAATCCCCTTTTCCCTTATCTGAAAACATCTGTTCATAGAACAGGTATTCCCACTCTGTGAGTATATAGGTCTGTCTGTGTCTGTTTTCCAGGCTCATAAAAAATTTTAAGCCAAAGAGGCTCATAAAAGCCTCTTTGGCTTAAAAATCACCTTGGAGATGGGAATGCTGAATATTTTCATGTCTACTGTCATGTTTATGACAGACTTGATGATACCTATATGAACTTTAGCAACAGCAATTATCTGTTAATCTACCATATAGTTTTAACTGATTAAAGTTCCTGAAATGTAAGATTTGATAAAGAAATGAAGGTTTTATAGTTAACATTTTAAATACTTTCATTCTGTTTTGGATATTGTATTTCTCTAAATTGTGTGTGTGGTGTTGGAGATCAAAGAATGTTTTGATGTGCTGATCAGTCTAAGGCAGAGGTGGGCAAAATGCAGCCTGAAGGCTGGATCCGGCCTGCCAAGCCTGGCCAAGGCACGGGGCAGCCCAGGCCATGACACACGCTGCCAGTCCTGCCACCCCTTGCCCCGAGGTGCACAGTGGGACAGGGGTGGTGTGGTGGCCAGGCTTGGCTTACTGGCAGCCCCCGCAGTGGCAACTCACTCTGCCCACCTGTCGCTTCTAGTCCATCCTGCACCCACCGCTGGGGGCACTGGGCAGAGCAGGCAGGGTCTCCATGGAAAATAGCCTAGGATCCCCATAGGCAGGGCACACTTAGCTGGATGGGTGGGCTGGGGCCATGGGCAGAAAGGGAGCAGTGTCTGGGAGTGGGAAGGGCAGGCGGAGCTGGGATCACAGGACAGTGACAGTGGGGGGCTGGGACCTGGGGCAAAGCTGCAATTTGCTCCCCACACATCCCTGCAATGGGCACTGGTTCCATGGGCAGGGATGTGCAGGAGGTTGGTTCATGGCTCTGTCCCAGGCCCTGGTCCTGTGCTATCACCACCTTGTGATCCAGGCCTATCCTGCTCCTGGATGCTGCTCCTTGTGCACCCAAGGCCCTGTCCCATCTGTTCAGAGCACACCTTGCCTGCGAGGGTCCTGGGCTGGTCTCTGTGGAAACCCTGCCCACCCACTCCATGCAGCACCCTGGTGGTGGGTGCAAGCTGGACTGGTCCAGGACCAGGTAGGATCAGTTGCCCAACCCTCCTGCCACACAGGTCAGGTCAGCACCCCTCCACCTCCAGCCTGCAACCTAAACTTCGTAAGTGGTCCTTCAGCCCAAATAATTGCCCACCCTTGGTGTAACGGGTGATTTATAAATAATATGGTTTAGTCAGAAAAGAAGTAACAAACTTGCATAGATAATATGATAATATTTAAAAAAAAGTTTTGTTCCAGGTTTTTGTCCTTTAAAATACCAAGGGGTCTTTTTTGTTTGTTTATTAAAGGGCCATTTAAGAAAAAAAGAACGTATGAAATATTAGAGTTCAGACTATTTTTCTTGAACTATTACTCAAGTTTGTTTAGCTATAAATACATTGAATTTTTATGCCTGATGGTTGGAAAGTGCTTTTGAATCATTTTACAATTGTAAGACTTATGACATACAGCAATGTTGATTTAGAACAGAGTTATATTAGATGTCTCTGTTATGTCTGAAAGTTAGATATGAGATAGAAAGTTATTGCTCTCCTGCTTACCCTAAAAAATTGCTCCCAAACTGTTTTCATGGAATTTAGGCTTTTATTGGTTGGAGGAATTTCTACTTGATGTGTGTAGTGTAAGTTGATCATTTGTAGAAATTCCTGAGAGGCTAAATGTCTTTTCTGTTATGTTGTATACTCTTAAGATCTTGCTGAGAATCTAGTGTTTTTTATTACAAGAAAAGTACTGTATTTACTTGATTCCAAGACAAGGTTTTTTTCCTCCAGTTGGCTTGGGGAAAAAGCCCCTTGTCTTATAATAAAAAAAAGAAATCTCACTAAATACATTGTCTATTATTAGACTGCTGCCAATAGCATCATGTACTCGGCAATGGAAACCAACTATGAAGTGGATTAAATGCAGCCAATGTTGAGCATAACTATAAAACATGCGCCCCACACTGCACAAATATGCTGATGGAGAACTTTTTTGCATCCTATGTGCAAGCCCCAGGTCTGGAAGCCTTGGAGTCTGAATACCCTTTAGTCTTGGCATGGGGCAGGAGGGTGATTCGGCAGCTGCAGTCACAACTGAGCAGTCCTTTTCAGTATCCCCTCTGCTCATCCCTCATGGGGAGGGGGCTAGAAAAGGTGCCTCAAACATAGGCTGTCCCAGCTTTCTTATTCAACTGGGTAGCCACTTTCACGGGGATCACTCAAATGTGGTCAAAACATAAAAATGTTCTTTGTATCCTGCAATGTATGAACCCTGGTAGACAACCCAAGTAGTGACAGACCTGAACATAGAAAAGCTATTGTCATCCAAAATCTCTCGTGATATAGGATCGATATCTCTGCTCTCAGCGAGACCAGACATGCAGACAAAGGCCATCTGAAGGAGGAGGGGGGTGGCTATACGTTCTTCTGGAAAGGAAAACCTGCAAACAACAGGTGGATACATCACCATGGTTTCTCCTTTAAGAGCCAAATTGTCAGCCAAACAACTGAATTTCCTTTAGCATTAACAAGTACCTCATGACTCTGCCTTGAACTGACCAACTATATGTTTGGTGCCATCATCAATGTATATATATGCCCCAACACTCAATGCTGAGGAAGAACAGAAAGAACAGTTTTATGTGACCTTGATGAAATCCTGACTGTCACCTGATGCCACCAGGACTGGTTTGATGAAAACAACTCCAAGATCAAAGCCCTTCTTGATTGCAAGAGAAAAGCTTTCTGTGACTGACAAAACCATCCTACCTCCAGTCAGAAGCAGGGAATTTTTTGACAACTTAAAGATGAAGCCCAGAGGAAGATTTGAGAAATCAAAAACAAATGATGGGAAGAGAAAGCAAAAGAAATCCAATAATTTGTTGACAGTCATGACGCGTGGAGCTTCTTCAGTGCAATCAAGGCTGTGTATGGACCATGCTCCTCAAAGACAAGTCCATCAGAAACTAAGGAGCACTAACAAAGCTCCTGAACTAAGACTCGACGATGACTGATGAAATCCATCCCACAGCATCCAGTAAGGGAAGCACTTGCCAGTCTACCAACCTCTGAAGAAGTCCACTAGACGTCCACTAGACTAGATAATAGGACAGATGAAGAACAACAAAGCATCTGGCCCTGATGTCATACCAGCTGAGATCTTTGATGTTGGTGGGAAAACTATAACCAACAAGCTCCACACACTGTTTCTTAAAATCTGGAAAACTGAGGAAATTCACACTGACCTAAGAAATGCCAATATTGTCACCATTTGTAAAAAGGAAGGTAAGACTGACTGGAGCCTATTGAAGTATCACCCTCCTCTGCATCTCAAGGAAGATTTTTCCTCAAATTCTGCTGAACTGACTTCTCTCTCTTGCTGAGGAAATCCTCCCCAAGTCTCAGTGTGGCAGCTGACCACCGAGAGGCATCTTGGACATGATTTTTGTGGCCTGGCAGATCCAGGAATAATGCTAAGAACAACACCAGGAACTGTATATGGCCTTTGATTGGACCAAAACCTTTGACTCTGTTAACTGTGAGACTCTATGGAAAAATCTTATCTAAGTTTAGCTCCCCAGGGAAATTTATTACCATCCTAAGACCAGATGCCTGCCTCCATCCTATGCAGTGACTCTGCTATGGTGGCCCTTTGTTATTTGCACTGGCGTCAAGCAGGGCTGCATGATCGTACCAGTTCTGTTTTCTGTCTTTCTTGAAGTCATCAAGATGCTCATTCATGACCACCTGCCACATGGCATTGGCATCAAATGCAGGATGGATGGGAACCTTTTAAATTTTTCCTGTCTCCGCGCCAAAACCAGAGATACATTGGTTTTGACTGTGGAACTTCAGTACACTGATGACTGATAGTGCTGTCATTGCATATACTGAGGAGGACCTACAAATGACCGTTAACTGCTTCTCTTAAGCATAACTGTGCCTGGGACTGACCTTTAACATCAGAAAAACAAAAGTACTTCACCACCCTTCTCCCGGCCAATTAACTTCCCCTCTGCAAAGATCTTCATTGATGGACGGAAGCTGGAGAATGTTGAACACTTTGCAGACCTCAGCAACCATCTCTCAAAGAAGGCCAACATCACCAAGGAGATTCAGTATAGGATCTAATGTGCTGGCTCTGCCTTTAAATGACTGTATCATCATGTGTTCAACACTCATAACATTAGGACTAAAACAGAACTCCTACTATATAAGGCTGTGGTAACCCCAATTCTTCTCTATGGCAATGAAGCTTGGCTGACCTACAGGAACCACCTGAAAAGCCTGGGAAGCCTTCACCAATACAACCTCCAGAAGACCCTTGGCATAAAGTGGAAGGATCATCACTGAAATGCTAGTGTCCTCACCAATGCTAACACTGCCAGAATGGACATGTTGATTAGTCAACATCAGCTGTGGTGCACAGGGCAGAGTGTGTGCATGAATGATGTATGTTTACCAAAACAACTTCTATGCTCCTAACTCAGCTGAGGACAAAGGGCATGCAGGGGCCAGAGGAAACTCTGCAAGGACACCCTCAAGGTGAACATTAAGAAGTGTGATATTGGCATCACAACTTGGGAAAAACTAGCTTGGGACAGGGCTACATGGTGATGCTTTATGAAAGAAGGTACCTTCTTACTTTGAGGAAAACAGTCTTGCCCTGGAAGCAGAAAAGCAACAGCAACAGAAGGAAAGGAGACAAGACCAAGAAATCTGTGGTCTGACCTGCCCTTTAACTACCACCTGTGCTAGAGAGTCTGTGGCTCTAAAATCAGCCTTTCCTTGACCCATGGAAGTGATCATCCTCAACCCTGAGGGATTTTATTTTATTTTATTTTTTAAGGAAATGTTTTTGTGTTCCAGGTCAAATCAGCCAAATCAATTTCAAATCCATGAGTCATTCAAGAACCATATGTGGCCATACTACCGGCAAACATCCTCCACCCCTACCTGGGGCTTCAGATGCTTCCAAATCATTTGGTGGGCATCCTATGTGTAAGGCCAAGCCTGGAGGCTTGGGGTTCGGATGCCCCTGAGTTTTTCATAGTAGTTGTTAGGGACTGGAAGGAACCTTACAGATCATTGGGTCCAGCCCTCCTGCACTTAGGTGCAAAAAACTGCTGGGATCAGATGACCCCAGCAACACGGGCATCAAGACACTTTTTGAAGCTCGCCAGGGTGGATGACTGTGCCACCCTTGTGGGAAGCCTGTTCCAAAACCTCAGTACTCGACTTGTAAAGTCTATGTCTAGCCTGAAGCAATCCTCAGTCAGCTTATGTCTATTATTTCTTGTCCTTCCCTGGGGGGTCTTGGTGAACAGATGCTCCCCAGGCACTGATGTATACCCTTGATATACTTCTAGGCTGCCGCCAAGTCCCCTCTGAGTATTCTCTGCTGAACAGTCCCAAGTCTTTCAGCCTCTTCTCATATGACCTGGTCTCTAGGTCTCTGGTCATGCTCATGGCTCTCCTTTGGATACTCTCAAGCTTCTTCATATCCTTGAAGTGTGGTGCCCAGAACTGGATGCAGTAGTCCAGCTGTGGTCTCACCAAGGCTGACTAGAGTGGGAGGATGGCATCCTTTGTCTAGCTCGAGATACCTCAGTAGATGTATGCTAGCGTTTGATTAGCTCTGCCAGCTGTGGCATTGCATTGATGGCTCATGTTCATTTTGTTGTTTACCGTGACACCCAGGTCTCGTTCAGATGTGGTGCTAGCAAGTGTAGCACTGCCAAGCCTGTAAGTGTGTTGTGGATTATTTCTCCCCAGGTGGAGCACTGTACATTATCTGTATTAAATAGCATCAGGTTGAGGTCCACCCACCTTGTGAGTCTGGTCAGGTCAGCCTGTATTGCTAGCTTGTCTTCAAGCACACTCCCCCACATAGTTTGGTGTCGTTAGCTAATTCGCTTTTCTCAAATCCAAATCGTGGAAAGGCACTGGCCTGAGTACTGAACCCTGAGGATTCCAATGGTCATCCTCCGCCACGTTGACACAGATGACTTAGCCAGTACTCTCTGGGTCCTACCACGGTGCCAGTTACCTAGCCACCGGACCGTAAAGTAGTTGAGGCTGCATTTTCCCAATTTTTTCATGAGGACTTTGTGGGGAAACCAGGCCAAAGCCCTTTTTGAAGTCCAGGTATATGACATCAAACTCATTTGCCCCCATCCAGGTGACGAGTAACCTGATCATAGAAAGAAATGAAGTTGGTCTGGCATGACCTGCCCATAACAAAGACGTGTTGGCTATCCCTCAGAATACTGCCTTCTGCTAGCCTGTTTATAATGGATTTTTTGATGATTTTTTTCCAGGATTTTACCAGGGATTGAGGTCAAACTGATTGGCTTATAATTTCCCAGGTCCTCCTTTCTCCCTTTCTTAAAAATAGGCACCACACTTGCCTTCTTCCACTCTTCTGGGACCTCTCCCAAGTGCCATGAGTCTTCAAATAACTTTGCTATTGGTCAAATGATGATGTCGACCAGTTTTTTAGCACGCTTGGGTGTAGTTCATCTGGTCCTGCTGACTTGTAGATATTTAGCCTTTGTAGGTGCTCCCCCACAAGGTCTATGCCAACTATGGGGACATGGTTATCCCCACCATGAACACCCTGTATCCTGTCAAGCAGGCTAACACTCTTGGACTGGTGGAATGCCGACATGAAGTATTCATTCAGGAGTTCAGTTTTGTCATGAGTGCCGGTTATCAGCTGTTCCATTTCATTCATCAGGGGCCCTATGCTTCCTGTATGGCTGCAGGAGCAAGCTAAGGAGAAGTCTCCCATTTTCATAACGTAGATGTAAAGCCAAGATCTTCCCACTGGAAGAGTAAGTGGGAGGTTAACTATACATTACCTTGGTCAAGGTACTACTACCGCCAAGAAAGTGGTTTTCCTCTGCAAGTAGCGATCATGGTATTTCCCCAACCAGGCTCTGGGGTTGGGCTGGCTATAGAAATGGGCAGAGGACAGATTCAAGGCAAACCTCCAATAATTCAATTTTATACCTGGAAAATTATAACAAATTTATAAATTTTCCATCTATAGAATCTATTTACTGGGAGTCATCTTATGTTTGGGATTGTCTTCTATTTTAGTAAATGTGGTATATTTAGAACTAACCGGTAAAATATTGAACATTCTATTCTTCTAAACCACCTTTTTTCTTTTGTACATTCTGTTCTTTTAAACCACCTTTTTAGCCACCATTTAAGATGATCATTTAAACTTGGACATGCATATGATGCTCAAGTACCACATTGCTTATGCAATAAAAGTAGGTATACAGATTTGTCTCTTGATATATAAAAACGTGGAGAAGCACTAGAGTCGAATAGTAAAGCTAAGTAAGTAGTTATAGGCTGTATTTCTGACTCTGTTGATAACTTAAATTTGCAACTTTGGAAAAAAGTCACTTTAATCGCTGCTTTCATTTCTCTGTGTAAAATGAGGAATATATTTACCCTGCATTTGTGTAGCCCTCTGATTCACGGATGAAGAATATCATGTAAGTGCTTAGTGTTTGCTTTATTTAGCAGAGCAAAGAAATGCCATTGGAATAAATGAATCATTGTTTTCAAAGGTCTTGATGAAGAAAAGAGCCACTGCACAGCTATGTTGGAGGAAGTGCGCCGTGGTTTCTGTACTTCTTATGTGGGATGGCACAAGAAGTGTTTGTGTAATAAAAACACTGCAGAGTGATGGTACTGCCAAATGAGATGGTGATGAATAGAACATTGCACTGTTAAATCCAAAGGACACTTTTTACTGTTGTGGCAAAAATATTATGTGTTACCAGAACAAGTTACACTTGCTTTTGTTTTAAAAAAAGTTAGTTGTACATAACAGTTATACCTGTTAGTTTGGAATATGTGGATGTGTATTATATGACCTGAGGATGAATGCCTTGCATTCAAAAGCTTGTCTACCTTTATCCTATCTACATAGTTTGTCCAGTGAAAGACACCCTAAGAAATCTTTGCCTCCTGCCTAAGTTTGGATCATCATGGCTACAACATCACTCTTGCACTATTATGTGTATATAATTCTTGTGCTCTCTTGTCTGCTCTCACCCAGCTCTTCTCAGGGTATTTTCCAAGATAACTTTCAAAATTACCTTTCAAACTGCTGCCTTTTGCACAGTCTGGCTGTCTAAACTCCTCCTGAGCTATATTCTTTTCTTTTTATCTGCTTTTCTCCTCCTTCTCTTTTTTCTTCAATTTTTACCCTTTTTCTCTCAGTGTCCTCTCCCCCTCCCCCTCCCCACCCCTCATACCCATGCCCTGAGTGGCCTCTCCAGTTGAGGGAAGCATATAGTCTTCTTGGTAGGCGTAGGCCCACTTCTCTTTATTTGAATAACAGATCGGCCTGCCCTGCTGAGCCAAAACTAAAGCTCTGTCAGCCTTCTTCCTGGACCACTCTTTCCTTCCCCTTTATTTTAGAAGGTTTGTGGTTCTTACCTTCTTTCTCTCCTCTTTTTGCCCTTTTCATTGTTTTTTCCTCCACTGTCTTTTTCAGCACCCCACTCCACATACACTAACCCTAAGGACCATCTGAACAGCAGCCGGAGAGCTCTTTTGTTTGATCCTTTCCATGCCAGAACGGCCAACTCTAATAGTGAGAGATCTTTGAATCTTTCAAGAGCCCACGGCCTGTAGCTCCTTGCTCCTGACTGTCAGAATGGAGGAATGCAGCCTGGCAGTTGGAAAGCTGATGGGTTACAGCAGGGGCAGGTAATTATTTGGATCTGCAGGACACATAAGCAGTTTTGGGGAACTCTCGCAGGCCAGTAAGCACTCCCCGTTCCAACAGCCTGGAGCCAGCTTGCCTTGCAACTCCTCCTTGTCACTGCCACCAGCACCCAGCAGCAGCTGAGTGCACATCCCTGTCCCTGGCCTCATCCCACCCTGCATCTACTCCAGACTTGCCCTGGCTGGAGAGGACCAGCTATTCACACAGTCCCAACCCCAGCCCACTCCATGCCTACTCCAGACCAGCTGCCAAGAATGAGTAGCAGTGGCAGCTGTTGGACATGGGCGGGGGGGAGTGACCACCCCCTCCTCACTCCTGCTGGGCCCTTTTTGCTGAGGCCTTCCAGAGCCTGTGCCTGGGCTGCCCTGCGGTTCCTCTCTGGTGCCATCACCACCACCATCACCACCACCACCACCACCTCTTGGCTACCCTGTGAGGCAGCACTGGCAGTGGAGAGGAGCCAAAGGGCAGCCTGGGCATAGGCTCTGGACAGCCACAGCAAGGGCATGGCAGCGGTGAGGGGGAGGTGGCCACTTTTCCATAGTTTCATAGTCAGAAGGGACCTGAGCAGATCATCAAGTCCGACCCCCTGCCATGGCAGGAAAGAGTACTGGGGTCAAATGACCCTGGCATGGTGTCTGTCTAGCCTCCTTTTAAAGACCCCCTTGGAAGTTGGTTCCAGATCCTGACTGTGAAGTAATGCCTCCTGATATCTAGCCTAAATCTACTCTCTGTCAACTTATGGCCGTTATTCCTTGTTACTCCCAGTAGTGCTCAGGGGAACAGGGACTCTCCCATTGCCTGCTGGTCTCCCTTGGCCAGTTTGTAGATGGCCACCAGATCCCCTCTCAGCCTTCTCTTGTGGAGGCTGAATGGGTTCAGGTCTTGCAGCCTCTCCTCATAGGGCCTGCCCTGCTGTCCCCTGATCATGCGAGTGGCCCTCCTCTGAACCCCCTCCCCCAGGCCCAGCAGCACTTCTGCCCTCCTGCCACCTCTGCTCATTGTGGGTGGTCAGTCCAGAGCACGTGTGGGGCAGGTTGGGGTTGGGGCTGTGCATGTAGGTCCTGGCTGGTCCACTCTGGCCGGAGTGAAGCCAGAACAGTTGTGGGGTGGGCCAAGGCTGGAGCCAGGGCTGTGCGTACAGGTCTCTGCCAGTCTCCATGGGGCTGAGGCCAGCGGCAGCAGTAGCAGCCAGAAGGAGTCACCACCACCTGGACTGCCTAGAAATGGAGTCTAGCTTCAGAGCCACCCCAGCTCCGCTGAGCACATGGGGATAGGGACACACCACAGGCCAGATGGCACCCGAGCCAGGCAAGGCTGAAGGACCCACCATGAGCCAGACAAAGTCCCTCTGTGAGCCAGATCTGGCCCATGGGCTGTATTTTTCCCATCCCTGGATTACAGCAATGTCAGGTATGCCTCCCGGATTAACAAACTATCCATGATTTTCCTCAGCTTCCAAACTTCGTGAGCAAGGTGGTACAATCAGGAATGCCTTTGTCACCAGTTTGCCATCACTTAGACCCTGTGGTGTCAGCAGCCTGCCCTTTCTGTGAGGAGGAGGTGGAGGGGAGCGTCTTCCATGCTTTCCTGGACAGACTTGGCTCCAGCTGCACTTTGCTGCCCTCAGCACCCTCTGAGATGTGCTAGGCTTGGACTTCTCTGAGACTGTGAACATGGGTGACTGATGCCTCCTGAGTCTGGGGGGACACCAGATCACCAACTGGGCAGGGGTCTCCTGGTGGCCGATTGCTGATCAGAGGGGGTGTCCCCCTGGCAGCCAATTGCTGAGCCCAAAATCACCAGTGGACACTTCTGCCGGTATTCCAGTTTCACGGCTGGTGTTTCCAGGGAGTACATGGCCAATCTCGCACCCCCTACGTGTCGCCAATGACTACGAACATCTTCTCTATCCCATTCTGAGCAGCCAAAGAGTGTGTGATGTGGCTAGCCAGTTTCCTGCTGGGCTAGGCCAAGATGGTGATCCTGAAAAGCTGCAGAAACACTTGAGGGTCGGCTCTGATCATACTCTACAACTCTTCTGCTCCTTGGTCTAGGCATGTCATATATGAGTTTGAATACTTTACCTTGTAACAAAATGTGAACTGGTTTGCGTCATCCTGGGACACCAAAGAGGCCCACTTCTTATGGACTCTGGACCTAAATGTGTAACCTCATAAGGGGCATGGGCAGAGGAGGAGGTTTCAGTCTCTGGTGATATCATGCTTTTGTTGC
The DNA here is from genome assembly GCF_052110815.1 of Crocodylus siamensis. NCBI lineage: Eukaryota > Metazoa > Chordata > Crocodylia > Crocodylidae > Crocodylus > Crocodylus siamensis. The sequence goes on along the minus strand of NC_143395.1, from coordinate 11,609,149 downwards.
TGACAAGTGTTTCATGTTGGCCCCTGGACTGGACACATACTTTTGCACTTTTACGGTTTTTGTTTTTAATATTTTTATAATAAACATTTATAATAAAAGTGAGAACTCTCTCCCCCCACCATGCTGTCAGTCCCTCTCCCAATCTTTGCAGCAACCCTTACTATTTTTTAAAACGAATTTCTCTTTAAAAAAAATAAACTTGCAGTATTTGATTTTCATAGTTGTTTTTTTTTATATTTAACCCTGGACATTTTCTGTTTAAGATTTTAATTCTTCTCTTTATATACCTATATATAGAGGCAGACCGACAGAAAGATTGCTTTGCTTCTTGCCTACAGTGGCAGTGTGTAACAGGGGGCTTTCTTGGGGCCGGTCTGCCATTGGCTTGCCCACCTGTTTCTGGGCCAACCGCCTGGGCCAGGCCTCCTCTCCTGCCATATCTTGTTGTTTCTTAATTCGGTTTAATGAGATGGGAGGCTGCCCATTCTTGCCCCGATGCCAGGGGGCACTATCTGTGGCTCCACAGCCCAAGCCTCACAGATGGCATCCAGGTGGCATAATGCTCCCAGACTACGGCCAGCCCAAACTTAGCTCTCATTGTCAGGCCTCAGACTCACACACATTCATACCACCCTCCTCTCACTAGGGCCTCTCATGCTCCACCCCGTCCCACAGCGCCTCTTTCACACATCATCAACTTGTACCGTTTTGCTCCCTCTAAGAGCGGGCCCCTTCGGCCCTAGACTTTACCTAGCGCACACCTTGGGTGGCAGATGTACCATCTTTTGGGCCTCTCCTGCAACCCTCACCAGGGTAGTGGCCAGCCACTTACCAGACTGGGGCCAAGCATGCCCTGGCCCCTCCCGGGACAACTCTATACACACTCACACACACATACTCCTAGCCCTCTGGTTTCCCCCTTGCTGGGGCTCCACATCTTGACCCCCTTTCACTGGGGCCACAGGGCTTCCCTCCCCAGTGGGGGCTCAGGTCTTACACCCTCTTTGGACTCAGGTGGCCATAGTTGGGCCTGGCCCCCTTGTACCCACAGTGTTGTGGGAACTAGGGGCTAAGGTGCCCTGACTTCCCTTTCACCAGGGTGGTAGCTGGCCTGGTATTTCCTGGGGGATCCCGTGCCACTGGGAGCCCCACCAGGCCACCCACTCCCGGCAGAGTGCAGTTTTAGGTCATGCCCAGGACCAGGAGCCTCCAAACCATCCCTTTAGGCTTCTGCCCTTACCTCCAAGATGTTTCATACAGCCTTTCCGCCAGGCAGTGTTTCTGCCTGGCCTGCCAGCAGCAAACTGCTCTGTTTATATAGGTGGCCAGAGTCCTAAAATGGCGCCTGTAATCAAGCTGGCTGTTTGGCTCAGCCCTTGAAGTGGCAGGCACCAACAGTGCCATGCCACACAGCGTGTAAGAGAAAGCAGACTGTTGCTGAAGTCACCTGAAGTGCCAGTCGTGAACTGCTTTGCATCTCTTGGATGCTTATCTTGCTGGGATCCTATGACCCCAGCTGACTTCCTGCCCTTTGGGCAGGGGGCTGGACTCGGTGATCTCCCGAGGTCCCTTCCAGCCCCAATGTCTATGAAATCTATGAAATCTCTTGGGATACAAGTTTTTAAGTGTATGTAAGGGGGCTCTCTGTGACACACTGTATATAATTGTGAAATAAGACAAATACGATTATCGGTGCGACTTGTGTAGAAATATTGTTAATTCGTGATTATGTACATCAGATTTAACATAATCATTATCATTAGGTCTCTCCCTTTAATTGACAATCTCACTACAAATAACTGACACTTGCAGGTGAGAGACTTGGGGCTTATTTTTTTAAATGTGGTCAGCACCTTTAAAATCTTTCTCGTCATTTTCCTAATTACAAAAAAGGGAATGTTCCTGTGACCATTTAGACTCCAGAAATTTTTCTTCCTAGTCGATGAATTTATGATCTGTCCAGCTCCTATTAAATGGGAGTTTTTCATGGACCTCAGGGGCCTATAGTGTTGGGCTAGTAAAAAAAAATATATTGTCTTAGTACTGAACTGACCTCTGAAACATTTAAAGCAATGATTGATGATTCACCAAGCTGTTACTATCCATGTTTTACAGGGCTGTTATGGAGATCATGAGATAATGTGATTGCGATTTGTGACCCACTCTCCTTTTTTTTCCCAGTATCACAAATGAGGAAATGGATATTACGTATGTGTTCTAAACTTTAAAAAAGTTAAAATAAGTCTTAATAAAGAGACATTCAGGGTTTGACCTGAACCACACCAAAAAATAAATAAATCTTAAGAGTTCAAATTGTCACTTCACCCATAATTCAAGTAGTTGTTCATAGGGTGTTTACACTTGCTTGCACCTCTAGAGGTTCTTACATAGTTATGATCTGCTTATACACCTGGTCATATTCAGTTGAGTAAAGAATGAAGTGGGAACTTTTAAGTCAGCAAAATAATAGGTTAGTACACTAAAATTTGTTTCAGTTTGTACCATACTTGCATTAAAGACATTGTGTAAAAAGCACACAGACATCCATTATGATAGTGTATAGAGAAAAATATAAAACACCACTTTTGCCCGTAGTCTACATTTTTTCAGTTAAGATCATTGGTAACTAAAGCTGCCGATACAGAGTGGTTCCCAGAGAACCACTCTAATTAAAATGCCTCGCTGTCTGTGTGCTTTTTACACAATGTCTTTAATGCAAGTATTTTTAAACCTTGTGGGTTTAAAAATGGCTGCAGGACTCTTAATCTAAACCTTACTCAACAAGGTTTAAATAAAGATCAGAGGACAACCAGACTGCCCTCTATGATGGCTACCCTACTCATAGCCAGCATTAAGTTTGATTGTAGGAAGGGGTGTTTAACCCTCCTTCCTGGCCCCCAACCCCAGCTGGGGTTTGCCTGCAGGGAGCAGTCCCAGCCCTCACTGCCCCAGCTAGGGAACAGAGGGCTAGGGATCACTGCCCAAGCTAGGGGCAGCCCTGCTCTCTGGAGCAGACAGCACAGCACAGCCCAGGGCTGGAAAGCATGCTGGGATGCTGGGGGACTGTGATTTAACTTGAACCAGGAAGGGGTCTTGGACAGAAGTTTCATAAACCAGCTGGACCCAAATCAGTTAAGTCTGATACAATATTCAGCCAGGTTTATCTTATACCATTTTCAGCCATTTTGAAACTGGTTTATGCACACTGAACTTCTGTTCTGTTACAGGCTTAAACCAGTTTCTGATCACTTAAACTAGTTTGTGTGTAATTTCTCTTAGCCCAAGTGCCCTAGTAGCCATTTTTAAACCTGTGGGGGCATATACATGTGACAACAAAGCCACTCTGGAGTGTTTTAATTAGAACGTGGCGCAGACACACTTAATCAAGTCTGCTCTGATTCTCATGCATAGTTTAAAAGTTATATTCTAGGAATAGTTTTGGAGAAAGTATTTTCTGCCAAAGGTATGTTAATGTGACTTTGGAGAGCCTAAGGATATAGAAAACTGTGAAGTCCTCATCCCATGATATTTTTTGCTTTGGAATGATTGGGTCTAAGGCTGTTGGTCCCCCCTGCTGAGTCACCCCTTCTGCTTCCTCCAGTATTTGCTTTCTTCTCACATCTTAAGACTACCATGACTTGAGCTGTTGATCTGGGGAAGTCATAGGTAGCATCAGTTGGAAACTGACAATTCACCCTGTTTTTGTGTCTCTCTTGGCAAGGATGCACGTGTCAAAAGCATGCTGAATTCGCACAGAAAACAACAAGAAGTTGTATTGATTTTTCCCCCTTTTTTCTATTTTCTTTTAAAGTCTTGAAGCTGGACAAGAAACTTCCCTTATTTTTGTCTTACTGTTTTTGGAAAGGGTTTTTTTTGCCCCCAGTCTTAACCATAGATGTTGCAACTTGTCTTTGGTGTATTTCTATACTACGCTATTGCACTGTTAGATCCTTACTTATGTTTAACTAATAATTCTGAAAGATTTCTTTAAGTTTTTTTGCACAAAGAAAAACTAAGGGTGGATTCACAAATCACTTAAAAAATCTCTAGCTTTTGGCATGGGGGTAGCCTACAGGCCAGGATCAGACCCCGCACTGCCTCGCCAGGATCAGGTTCCATGCTCCTCTGCCGTCCCCATGCAACTGCCCCAGTCAGTCCTGCATTGCCTCCACCTAGTCTAGCATGATGGGATCAGCCCGTGCTGCCTCTGTCTGGCCCAGTGCATCAGGATTGGGCCCTGCACTGCCTCTGCCTGAGCTCCTGATATAGCATGCAGGACCACATTATTCAGCTGGTGGGACTCCCCACAGGTTCTGAAAATTTGGCAGCAGAGAAGTGACAGTTGTTGCTATTGCTTCTCTGCCACCAAATATTCAGCTCCATGGGGATCCCCATGGGCCAGATGACACTACTCCGCAGGCTGGGGTCGAGCACCCCTGTTTTAAAAACATAGGACAATTGAGTATAAATGGGACTTACTGTTAAGACATTTGTCTTAAAAACAATCCTTCTAGTTGTTAATAATCTCAGTTTATCAAAACTGAAATATTTTAAATCAGATTTGTTTTTTTGATACTATTTAGCTTTTACATTCGTACCATTTGGCTTTTACTTAGTTTGGAGACAATGCAGTTAGTTTTGTCATTTTGTTTTCTGGCTGGTAAATTTAACTTTTGGTTATTCTGCCAAAGCATATTTTTTGTTATGTCTGGGCACCCAACATTATACAGGAATGTTTAATTCATAAAAAGCAATTTTGATCATTTTCGTTTTTAATTTCCTGAAAATATTTAGATCTTAATCTGGAGCTCACTGTATTCTTCCATCTTCTCATCCAAAAAAACCCAAACCCTTGAAGCCTAAACTAAGATGACAATATCCTTTTTAGGCTTTTAAAAAAAGTGTTTAATATTCTAGTCCTCATCATTCATTCAAAACAAGTTGTTGTTTTTACAGGAAGCAAAAGATTTCACTTTATCAAAACACTGGAGTTTGCTGGGTGTTCAAAGATTTGTAGAGGAAGAAGAATTGAGTTATCCTGCCACCAAAGGTTTACAGATTTAAATTGTCTTAAAATGTCTCCCATTTGCAACAGAGCATATTAGGCAGTAAAGCTCTTGGTGTAAGGGGAGAAGCTAGTGAGCTGGTTACTGGCCTTGATGCAATCTTAAAACTTAGGTTGAATTCCAGAATATTTGAAAACCAGTACCCTAGTCCCTCAGTGTAGTTCATTATTCTGTTACTTGTGATTGGAGATTAATCATGCCTTAGTCTGGTGATGGTATGTTTCAGCTGCATTCCTAAAACTGTACTTCGACTTCGCTACCTTTTAATGCAGCTAAGGCCACTTGTCTATAGAATCATAGGATTGGAAGTTACCTTGAGGCTTAGCTTATCCAGAGTCGCCTTGGTTTCTTCCCTTTGAGTTTGTCTTACAAAATGTGCCAAGCATTTAGGGTCTAGACCATCTGGGTTAGATGGTGATTTCCCAGAAACTTTAGCATTAATGAAGGCCTAATATAGTCTAACCTAAAGTATTAGCCTCATCTTGTTATCGACCACCAGCTGTATTAATTTTTGTGTTCTTTTCTTAGTTCTCACAAGGGATTGTGTATGATGTTCTTAAAGTAGGCCAGCAATAAGCAATTGAATACTTGGCCTAGTTCATTCCTACTTTCCTTGTTTTTATAGAAAGAGACTAGAAAGAAAGTTGGAACTTTTATGTCTGAGATGTATATGTTGTGGTGTCAGACATCTAGGAAAAAAGTCAGTGGCTAATGAGTCTTAATTGTAACAAAACATCAAGTAATTGTCACTTCCTCTGCAGTACATGGCACTCATTAAATTAATCCACTCCATTACAGAAGTATTTTAGAGACAATACCATGACCCTATCGCTTCTGTAATAATAATAAGCTGGAGATATCGTTGTGGCACAATTAAGTGTATTAGAAAGCAGTTTGAAGCATGGCACGTATGACCTAAAGCAACATCAGCAGTCTCAGGTAACACACATGAAAAAATAAATTACCTTAATTAGAGATGGGACTTCAGCAAACCCCCAGATCTGAACACCCTTGAAGCTTGGTGCTGTATGAAATTCAAACCCAGATCAAGAGCCAGGTTGTAGTGGCTTTTTTTTTTTAGTGCAAATGGCTGCATTTGCATAGCAGTGCAACCCAGGGAAAAAAACCAAACCATTAATTTAGGGTGGGAAGCGCAGAAAGACGGTAACTCTAGCGGTTACAGCCATCCAGAACTTCAGCCGTAAGACTCATACTTTTGTCTTTTTTTCCTCTCTCCCTATGCATATCAGTATGTTGTGAGCTGTATTTTGCCCTGACGCTTTTTTTTTTATAGCACTGCCATCAGAAATTTCTGCCAGGATTTGATTTGACTTTTAACAGTGTTATATTTCATACCATATGTGTATATACACCAAACGATGATATACAGTATTTGTAACTAGGGAATGGCCTGCTTTATTAAACATCCCCCTTGCCAACAGTAAAAGTGAACAGCCACAGTAAACACAGACGTGGGGAAGGGAAGAACAGCCGTAGCTATAGTACAGTGCATTTTACCTCGGGAAGAAAACGTCGAGCTGTAATTGGCTTTGAATGCAGCAGCCCACCTACTTAGCAAAACAGGCTGCCAAAAGCACCCCACCCTGGTGCTCTATTCTCTGCACTGCCTTCCCATCAAACACAGGCAAATTTAAGACTTTTGCCTTTGTTTTCAGCACTTTTCACAAGCTGGCAAGACAGCCTCAAGGAGAGGCTCTGTGGCTGGAACAAGCAAGCCCCTGAGGGCACATGCTCCCTTCTCAACCTCCTGCTTGGGGCAGTGTGACTCCATATCCCTCTGCTGTCCAGGGGGGCACCCAGAGGGAATGCAGTGGTGCAGTCAGACCCCACCCGCCCCCTGCTCCTTTTTCTTGACCACACAGCAGGAGGAATAGCAGGAACTTTGAGTCCCCAAAGAAGATAAGAAATCTCCCTTCTCCTCCATGCTCAGAGGTATGCCCATATCCTTTCCCTCCCCTCCCCAGCCTGCTGCTGCCTCTCTCCCTGCTGTCCTAATGGTGAGGTGAGTTTCTGTCCCACCACAGCTGGGCTGAGCCCAGGGCAGCAGCAGAGATAGCAGCAGGTAGGCGGGCAGGTTTCTCCTCCCTGCCTGATCCCCCGGGTGTTCCCTGCGCCAAGCACAGGGAGAGGGAACCTGCCTGTCCACTGCCACTGTCCCAGGCTCAGCCTGGCTTTGCACAGCCCATCAGAAGCAGCTGTGGAGCTCCTCTTGCCCCTGTGCAGTGGGGAGAAGGGGGAAGGGGAGTGGAGAGGGTGTGTCTCGAAGCCAAGAGGGGAAGGGGTTGCAATTCTTACCCGCTTAGGAAGGGAATTAAAAAATGTTTGACTGCTGCTCCCTCAGTGCAGTGTCCCTGCCCCAGTAAGGGGGGGAGGTGAGGGAGAAGGTTGGGAGCAAGGGTGCAGCCAGCCTTGCAGCACTGGTTGCTGCTGCCACATCTCCCTCTGTAACATCCTAGATCTGCTTCTGCTCCTGTCCCTGAAAAATGGTGTCTTAATATACATTTTGGCTTTAAGAGAACAAGTAAAATGAAAATCTGTCTTTTAGCCATAACACAGAATTGCAAGTAAGTGATGTGTAGGAACACACCGCAAGGGTGATGATGAAATTAGTATATATCATTTTAAAACATTCTGCTAAGAGCCAATGCTTTTTGGGTACTTGCAAAGCAGTAATGGCATATTTCTTGGCCTGTCAGTTGGACCTAAATCTCTACTGCATGTAAGTTCAACTCCATAAATTCGGTAGGTGTTGTGGTGACAGCTGTGGGTTTTCCTTTTCTTGGTTACTGCTGAAACTCTGCCTACAAAACTGAAAGATTAATTTTAAAGCATAATGAATGTTGTGGGGAATTGTCAAACATTTGCTACAGGACAAGAGATTTAAAATTTTAAACAATACTGGGCACGTCTACACTTTCATTAAATGTGGTTTAAGTAATGCGTATTAAATCTAGTACCTCCATTGTGAGGTATTAGAAAAATACACAGTAGCCTGTTTTAATGCATGTAAGCTAATGAGTATGTTTTTTGTGATGCTTTAATGTGCATTAAAATAGGCTAATGCGCATTAAAGCTGACATATAGATGTGCCCATTGTCAAGTTACTCATTTACAATGGAGCATCCTTTTTCATTTGCATTAGTCAAAATACCCTCTTGGAAGCTTAATGGTTATAATAGTTTTGTCCTTTTGTGTTTCATCATTGATTTCCCCACCTCGTTTCCCTACCTCCCTGTACAGACATTAACGAGGTTTTCTTTCCTGTTTAATGCCAACAAGGTAGCAGAACCTCCTTGTACCATGAGATCCCCATGTTTATCTGTATATGTACAAAGTAATAGTAGTGAAAAAAGTGTATGGGAAAGAATATAACAAGTGGAAAGGGAAAAGCTTTGTAGACATCATGTTCAGTTAAAATTTTTGTTGGAGGGCAGGGGGTAGTCGTTGTTTTTTGCTTTTTTAAGGATCTCGGGTGAGGTTTGGTAATCAGCTAATTAAAACTATAAGAGAAGGAAGAGAAAGTAAGTGGGAATGTGGTGAAGGGGCAGGCAGTGAAGGGAGCATGGAAGGTCAGTATAGGAGTGCGACTGTAAGAGGTTGTGTGAGAGCAGATGGGGGTTGAAGTGAATGAGTCAGTAAGAACAGGATGAAGTCTGCAGAAAGCAGTGTCATGTCTGCTAGTCCTTAATGAAACCTCACCTGCACTTGCTGTGCTGGGGTTCAGGGGTGCTCAAAGAGGGAAAACCTAGCTGGGCCTAATCTTAGTAGCACCCCCGACTATTTATTTTTTTTAACTTTCTCTCTTAAAAAAATTAATTTACAGTATTTGGCTTTCATGTTTTTTTTTTATATTAAACCCTGGACATTTTCTGTTTAAGATTTTAATTCTTCTCTTTATATACATCTATCTATTTATAAATATATATATATATATATAGAGAGAGAGAGAGAGAGAGTTTTTACTGTTTTCCTACTGTGGCAGTGAGTAATAGAAACCAGGCTGTTGTTGAAGTTGCCTGAAGAGCCAGTCATGAACTTGATTCAGTACAAATGGTAAAGCTATAAAGGTAGACCGGCAAGGGAAGCTGGAGTCAAAAGGTGCCAGGTCTCTAGGAGAGAACTGAAATGTGTTCTGCTCAGCATCCCAAACACCGTGGATGTGGCAGCCAATTCTAAGGACTGCAGTGAGCAGGGACACTGAGACATTTTTATTTATGACCATGCTATGCAAACTTGGGGCCAAACTAAGAGTGAGGCAATGCATGGAGGTCACAGAGCTATTTACTGCAGCATGGCAAATGCACCAAGGTGGTGACCTTACTTCGTATTAAGGAGGTCGTGCACATAGAACCGACTTCTGAAGCTTGAGAAGTGCAGCTGCCTCACTGCGGGGGTTGCATATGTGCCAGTAGTGATGCTATACTGAGGTGGTGTATTCCCAGCTTGGGCTGCCGCACTTCCAGTAGTGTTACAGGAGGCACATACAGTATAAACAGCTGGCCACATACAATCAAAAGATCTAATTCTAGCATGGGCTACGAAGGACAATGTCGCAAGTTGCTCACAGTCTGTAGGCCAGGTTTTGCTTGGCCCTGTTTTATGATTATTTTAACAGCTCCCATGAGTGTGATTTTAGTATTTAAACCTCAGTGTGCCAAATGTGACTTTTCACTAGTTACCCAAGACTTTCAGTGTGCATTACTACAACTCTCTTATATTGAATAATTTTTCAGGTCACCTTTTAAACTATGTGCATTGCAAAGGAGAAGGGTAGTAAAGTTTTATTGGACTTTTCAGAGAAACAATGCCGCAAGATTAAAAATCAGATACTATGGACATCTGTGCTTCATTGGTTTCTGAAAAATGCTTAAATTTTGTGTTAAAGGTCTTTCCATAGATGAAAGGATTGCACAGTTATATTTCCTTTAAAAAAAAAAAATTGACTGCATGAATATTTTTTTCTCAAAGGAATTAAATCTCAGTTTCTTTCCTAAATGTATTACAGTCCTAGGTGAAATTGGATTTTTTTTTCTTATGCACATTACTGGCACAACATGAATTGTATGGACTTTACAGTAACCTGTACTTTAGCTGGTCAGTGTGATTTACCACAAAAAAGCTACCTATTATAATGAGACAGCTTTTCTAAACATTATATTCTTTTATGGTAGTGCTACAAAATATTTTACCAGCATCTGTGTAAATCCTATAATCTTGGAAATAAAGGTGGTAAGAAAAGCTGCTGTCTGACCAGTAACTTGGAAGCATTCAGTCTATGCAGTGGTTGAGCACATGGGCTCTGCAGTAAGATATGGAGGGCTCCCTGGCTCTGTATGAGCCTGGCTTTGTCCCAAAGAACAGGGGCGGTAGGAGTGCCATCCCTCTGAGTGTTTGTCTGGATGGGGAAGCAGATTTAGTTTGTGACAAAGCCTACACAAAAGCCACTTAGCAGAGATGATTAGGGACCTACCAAATTCACGGCGGAAGTGGGCTTCACGGCAGCATCTTTAATTTTGCAGGTTCCCCCATGCACTCCCCATCCCCTGTTGCTGATTGGCCAAGGGGCCCCAGTGGCCGTGCTGCTGACTGGCTGGGAGGCAAAAATGGTGCTATATTTAAAACCACAGTTTTCACCCCCCTGCTGATCAGGAGGAAATGGCGGGGCCCTTCCACCAACTGGGGAGGAGAACCTGCAATATTAAGGGAGCTGCCACGCAACCAACTTCGGCTGTGAATTCAGTAGGTCCCTAGAAGCGATGAAGAAGCTGTAATAGCATATATCCCTGCTTGGTTTTTTATCCCTCTCCCTCAGTCAGCATCAACATTATGACTAGGGCTATCATGTTTTGGGACAGAACCTCCTTAGAGGGTAGGCAAGAGCGGATCATAGACGGTATCCTACAGTGAGGTTGACCTAGCACAGGTAGAAGATTACCTGTGGATGTCTAGTTGCTAGACATAGCCTAGAATTTGGGATTGGTGAGAAGCTTGGATTGTAACTTCTTAGTCCTGAGAGGATTCAGACTTTCAAATCTCCCAGGAGAATGCCTTAACCAGCAGGCTATGGAAATTGCTGACCTGGAGTAGTTTCTACCCTTTCTGTTAAAGCTGTGCCACTGCAGCCAGGAACACAAGATTTACGTGATTAGAAAGAAAGGGAGATAGTGTGAAAAAGAAAAAGCCAAGTGTATAAGCAGCAGGACTGGAATCCAGGACTCCTCCCCTCCTGGGAAAGTGCACTCATCACTAGGCTATGAAGTTACCTTCCCCTTTGCTGGCTCTCTCTCTGGTTCTGTGGATCTGGCATTCTTGAAGGGTAAATTCATTAAGGATTGTGAGATATTCAGATGCTGCAGTGATGGGGCCATATAAATAACCTGTCTAGACATCTACTCAAAGAACCTTGCCTGCCTATGTCCTTAGACCAACATGGCTACAACCAACAACCTTGTCTAGACTTGGCTGTCTGAGAAAAGGATTCTGTAGAGCAGTGGTTTTCAACCTGTGGTCTGCAGACTATGTCTAAAGGGTCTGCAAAAGATGACTATGATTAATCAAAAAATGTGAATACCTGCACTTAAAATTCAAAGGGGTCCACATCTCCGCTCAACATTTTTTCAGGGTCTGCAAATGGAAAAGGGTGAAAACCACTGATGTAGACCATTACATATATTTTTATGTGTATCCTTGCTTGTTTGCTGTTACAACAGTTAGTGTTACAAGGTGCTGAGGGAAGCTGTGGAATCTCTTTCATTGGAGACTTGCAAGAAGAGACTGGATCAGCATCTGCCTGGGATGGTTTAGGTATAGTGCACCCTGCACCTACATAGAGAATTGAACTAGGTGACCAATGAGGTCCTTTCCAATCCTGTAAGTCCATGTTTTCTTTTGCCCTTGAGTAGATTTTTCCATTGTCAGCATCTTATTTGTGTAGGTGTTCTCCAGATGAGTAGCTCCATGAGTGTTAGCACTCCAGTGTCTAGTAGAGACAGTACAGGTTTCCCTCACCAACCACTGGGGTCAGGTTCCTGAAAGTTCCCATGGTTGGCAAGACCATGGTTGGCAAGACAAAAGGCTTATGGGAAAAATGGCAGGTGGCGGGCTGACGCATGGCCATGGAAAGCTGTGGTTACTCAAAACTGTGTACCGTGGTAGCCAAAACAGCATATAGAATATTAAGTGTGGATACTCAACTGTGGTTGGCAAAACCATGGTTGGCAAGGGAAACTTGTATAGCAGATGGTCAATTGTATATGAGCAAAAAAGAGGTCTTCTGCATATAAAGTCTTGTGGTCACTATAAAGGAGCAGGGTGCTGTCTGCCACTGATTCTGATGCTGAATTTGTCTTTGCTCTTGGCTTACAGATGGGATTTCAATAAGAAACTTCAGCAGAATCATGAGGTGATTAGGCTGTTCTATGAATAGTGAGTGGGTGCCAAATAATATATTTTGGCTCTGTAAGCCCATCGATAGATAATGGATAAGCTTTCTTTTAGGGTTAGAAAGTTCTTTTAGTTGCAATAAAATGGACCTACAGTACCAGCTTCACAGTGTTCTCTTGTTCTCATAGAAGCCTGTTCATGAAGGCATACACAGTTAATGTTACATGCAGTCTTTGTTTGCCTGCATAAAAAAAAAATTGCTGAAATTAAAAAAAAAAAAAGTATTCATTATTCTCATTTTAAAATATGACAGGTTCCTGGAAGCCTGAATGCAGCAAGGTACACCTCCTCAAATAGCCCATTAGCTTCTTGTTATCTTGTTGCAAACACCTAGCTTCAGTATTTCTGTACTTTATTTTAAAAGGCTTTTGCTGCGTGCAATTGAATATACTGTAATCTTCTTATCAAGTGCTAAAGCTCTTTAGTGTAGCCATTTTGAAACATACTTTGGTTTTTTAAATTTCAAATTCTTCTCTAGCTTGAAGGATTGTGGCTTTGGTTTAGGTAATGGTTGGGAAACTACCTATTTTTAGGAATTTTTTTTTACTAAATGCTGTTCATCTACATTTATAGTGTCCCTGTGCGTGAAGTTGGTCATTCTGCTGGCATTGTTGCAGCTGTCACTGTGGGACAGTACTAGACAACTTCAGAGTACAAAGGTCACAGATACCATCTGGACAGTTTTAGGGGCTGCTGTTTCCTGTTTGGGTTTTTCTGGTGTCCTTTTTTTTTTTGTTCATTTTATTCCTGCCACTGTCATTCTTTCTCCCAACTTCAGAACATCCAAAATGACTCAAAAAATTGTACCTACAGGATGGTAAATCATATGTTATATAAATCATCTGAAACCACCAGGACAGTCTAGCTTTGAGCATGGAACTGAGAGCTCCAGTAAGCAAATCACTGACAGGTGTGGGGCTAGAAATGTGGCTTGAAGTGAAATTGCTTGACCTCTGTGCCTGTTTCCTGTTTGTAAAATGGGGTTGAGAATAACAAGGATTAATTATTTAATATTTGTAAAGTGCACTACAAAAATTCTTATCATTATTTTAAAATATGAGGAAACTGAAGAACCATATGTAGGAGCATTTTGCAAGAGACATCAGCTGTCAAAAGCAAAGCAAAGAAATGATGAAAGAAGATCTGACAAAATTCTGTCTATCGATCCTGCTGAATGAAATGCACCTGAGAGTTCATCTCTAAAGAATTGGAAGAGGAAATCTTGGAACCACTGGGAATAAACAGCAGTAAATCATAGGATTTAGGAGATGTACCTGACTGGAAAAGAGATAAAGTTAGGTACCCGCTGCTAAGAAGGGCATCAAAGAAGAACAAGGAGACTTCTGAATAAGTGAATCTGCTGAGCCTGACCACAGTATTCATGCATGTAGTGGAGCCAGTATTTGAGTGTTTGGAAGAAAGATGTTTAGTAATAGACAAACGTTATTCTGAAATATATGCCAGATAGACCGTAAGCCCTGTTGGATGTCATTACTGACCTAGAAGATAAAGGCGATGTAGACTATATTCAGTAAAGCAACTGATATAGCACCATATCAGAGTGAGTTTAGAAGCTGTGTTCTGGAGAGTGGTTCATTCACTTTTGATGGGCTGTAAATAATGTAAAGAAATGGATAAATAACAGCCAAACTAAAACTATGCATAAATCAAAAATTGGACAATAAATAGGGAATTTTGCATAAGTCTTCCAAATGAGAAGTAGACTCAAATGAGTTACTACAAAGGGTACTTTTTATTATTTATAGGCTTTATTCCCTATTGTGTTTATCATCATTGAACTGAATATTGCACATACGTGAATAATTTATCCTGGCAGTGTTCCTGTGAGGTAGACGAATATTATTATCTTCATTCTATAAACAGGAAACCTAATATGCAGGGAAGCAAACTGACTTGCCCAGGATGGTATAGGAATATTGACAGAAGGCCCTGATTATTCACAAGATCATCCTTTCTTTTGCTGTTTGTTAGTGTGTTTTATGAAGTAATTTAGAATTGAGTGTCATTTACTTTGCTGGGGATTAAAGGTGCCTGGCCTTCATGATGCGTACCCTGATTTTTCATCGGGGCTGTGCCTGGAACTTCAGCAGGGTCTATCATTTGGTTTCAGACTCCGACTGGAGGTCAAGCTCTGTCCAGTTTTACCTTGTTCTAGCTGCTGGGACAGAGCAGCTTTTTCTCCTTTCTCACTCTGGTTATATTAAAAATCTTCCCAGTTGCTGTGAAGGTGACAGGAAAGAAGAAAGAACAGAAACAACAAAAGCTCAGAGACATAAATACCTGGAAGGGAGTTAGTCAACCCTTTTGAAAGGCGATAGTAAGCTTTCAGACTGAATGGTTTGAAGCTGAGGAAAGAGTCACTTAGTCTAATTATTAAGGAAGAAGACCTCAACGAGAAAGACTGTTTGGTCACTGGAATGGATTAATGCAGAGGTTTTTCTGGAGACACAAGCCTTCCAGCTATTCACCTGCAGTTTAGATAGATGGAGAACAGTCTTGCAAGGTGAAATGCTCTTGTTCATCCACAGGGTGTTGGGATTCACAAGTTACCACGTGAGGGTTGTGCAGCTGGTATCATGCAGAAAGTAAGACTTGATCAAAATGGTTTCTATGCTCTCCAATCTTCACAATCTATGAATCAATAAGGCTGAAGGAAATGATTGAGTCATTCTGCAAAATGCAAAGGGTCTGATTGAATGAACCAAAAGGCATACTGTTGGCCTGGCTTCCATCCAGAATCAGGAAAGAGGTTGACAGGGAGTGAAAAGAATTAGGAGTGTAGAAAGATCAGACTGAAAGGAGCCTCCTGAACCATCAAGTCCAGTCCCATATGTATTTTCAGGCAAACATTTATCCCAGGAATCCCCAAAATCCCTAACACTATAGCCTTCACATACAGCTATAAGGCAAAACACCTGAAACACCCTGCAGAATTTTATAGACTAAAAATGGGAGGTGAGGGCACTGCCAATACTGGCAGAGAAATAATTATTTTCTGTATGCTTACAGGATCCTTAAAGGAGGCTCCTTGTAGTGCCCCAAACTATAGAGGCAATCTCTTCTCACCCCCCATGCACACACATACCCCACCACCATCCTTGCCATTGTGGCCTAGAAGAAAAATTATTTTCTGCCCCCAGATTTGACTATCTGGCGCCAAGGAGCAAGGAACCTTCAGGAACCTCAGTTTTCTGAGTACCATTGGGAACATCAGCACACTTCATTTTTCATTCAAGGAAATGAAATACTGATGCACCTACTAAACGGGGGCGGGCAAAATACGACTTGCAGCGGGTCCTTTGGTCCCACCTGTCCCAGGAACTGGCTGGCCATGGTGTGTCCTGTTGTCCCCTGGGCATGCAGCAGGGCTGGGGCAGCTCTGCAGCTGGACTGCCTTTCTAGGCAGACCAGGTGGTGGCAGCTTCTTCCATCTTCCACTGCTGCTGGTCTCAGCCTCATGGTACTGGTGGGGACCCACGCCACAGCCCTGACCTGGCACGCCCCACATCTGCTCTGGACTCGCCTGCTCATGCTAAACAGCAGCAGTGCTGGCTGCACAGAAGCTGCTGCTCACCATGAGGGGAAGTGGCCCTTCCCCCTCACTGCTGCCCAGTGCTACCTGTTACAGCCACCCAGAGCCCACGCTGGGTGGCAGCACGGCGGAGCCTCAGGGTAACCCAGAGCAGGCTCTGAGAAGCTGAAGCAGGGAGAGCTGGGCAGCAGCAAAGGGGAGAGGCTGCTTTTCCCTTGTGCAGCAGTTTCTATCTGGCTGGCACTGCTGCTGCTGTTGTTTAGCACAAGCAGGTGAGTCTGGAGCAGATATGGGGCATGCCAGGTCAGGACACCCCACCACACACATGCACTCGCACACATCCATGCATACCCCACCCCCACGCCCCCAGCTACCCTCCCATTCCACACACCCAGCCACACCACACATCCCCACAAACACTCCCCACAAACCCCCCATACCTTCCCTCCCACATCCACACATGCCCCCACACTCCATATACACACACGTTCACGTACACACCCTCACATCACCCCACAAACCCCATACCCACCTACCCATATGCCCTCACTCTTCACACCCCCGCAATATGCAAGCGTAAGACTTTATTTTGCGGTATTATGCAATCACCACTATATACATGATAGAAACACAGATCAGGACAAAAATATTTTTTTAAATAAAATTAAAATATGTTATTGTGGATGTTTGATTTTTAGTATATATTTTGGCTTTTTTTCCAGTTCCATGATGGCGAGCCTCCTTCCTAAATGGAGTACTTCTGGGGCGAGGGGAGGGACTTTTGGTGGCAGAGGTCAGGGGTTAGAGGGTGGGACTTCTGATCCCAAGATGGTGGCCAGGGGGCAGGGCATCTGTCACAGGGCTACCCTCAACTGCTCACCAAAACTGTTTAAGTGGCCCTTCAGCCAAAATAATTGCCCACCCCGTGATAAAAGTCTGTACTTTGCTTTTAACCTAAGTATAAGGTGGGGGAGTGGTGGGAGGAAAGGCAGGGGTGTGGCGCTCTATGTCAAAGAAGAATTCACATCCTCATTGAGCAGCACTGGGTCAGAGGAGAGGCAGACTGAAGTGCTCTAGGTCAGAATACAAGAGGATCGGGGGGAAAGGGACTAAACGGTGGGGGTCTATTACAGACCACCCAACTAGGGGGAGGAGCTAGACCGGGAATTATAAGGTCAGCTTGCGAAGGCAGTTAAGTC
Organism: Crocodylus siamensis; assembly: GCF_052110815.1. Lineage (NCBI taxonomy): Eukaryota > Metazoa > Chordata > Crocodylia > Crocodylidae > Crocodylus > Crocodylus siamensis. The sequence continues at coordinate 11,591,867 of NC_143395.1, read as the reverse complement.
AAAGGATATGGTCATCATGGGTGACTTAAATGATCCGGACATTTGCTGGGAAGAGAGCAGTCTGCCAGGTCTGACCGCTCACATAGATTCCTAGTGTTACAGGACCTCCATCTAACCCAGGAGGTACACAGTCCCACCAGGGGAAATGCCTTGTTAGACCTGGTCCTGGCCACAAGCGACAACCTGGTGAGGGGGCTGCGGGTGCTCAATCACCTGGGCAATAGCGATCATCACCTATTGGAATTCACCATCCAGTACAGGGTGGCAAAGGCGTGCAGCAAGATAGCAGCCCTGGACTTCAAGAGGGTGGATTTCATTGAGCTAAGGAGACTAGTTGGGGAGGCACTGCAGTCCTGGAGGGGTGGGGAGTTGAGAGTCTAAGAAGAGTGGTTGTTCCTGAAGGAGATGATCCTCCAAGCCCAAAGGGTGGTAATCCCAACATGGATCAAAGTGCAAGAGTGCTCAAAAGCCCCCATGACTCACCAAAAGCATTCAGGAAAGTCTCAAAGCTAAGAAGGAGGCGTACACCCAGTGGAAGGGAGGGGCCATCACCAGGGAGGACTATACCTCCGTTGCTTGGGATTGTAGGGGACTGTTAGGAAGGCAGAGATGGAAATGGGACTAGCAACCTGGATCAAGAATAGAAAGAAATCCTTTTTTTAAATAAGGGGTAAAAAGAAGGTTCAGGGGAACATGGGGCCTCTGCAGGACATGCTTGGAAATCTGGTGGTCTCACCAGATGACAAAGTTAACCTATTTAACAATTTCTTTGCCTCCATTTTTCTGAGCAGGGACCAAGTCATCCCCCCACCGGGATCTGTGATGGTCCCAGCAGAGGCACAGCCAGGCCCAGGGTCAGAGAGGACCTAGTCGGGGAACTTCTGGTGGGACTGGACGTGTTCACATCAGCAGGTCCTGACGATCTCCACCCCAGGGTACTGAGGGAATTAGCAGAGGTCATTGCGGGACCCCTAGCACAGCTTTACGAGCACTTGTGGTGCTCTGGTGTGGTGCCAGAGGACTGAAAAAGTGTCAGTGTGGTCCCCATTTTCAAAAAAGGGAGGAAGAAGGACCCAGGAAATTATAGGCCTGTTCATCTTACCTCAATCCTGGGGAATCTCTTTGAGAAAATTATCCAGGTGCACATCTGCAAGGGGCAAGCAGGGGAGTGTATGCTTAGGGGCAACCAACACGGGTTCATTAGAGGCAGGTCCTGTCAGACCGACCTGGTGGCCTTCTATGACCAGGTCACCAAATCCTTGGACGCAGGTATCGCTGTGGACGTAGTCTTTCTGGACTTTAGGAAGCCCTTCGGCACTGTCTCTCACCCCATTCTCATTAAAAAATTAGGAGACTGTGGTGTTGATGCCTATGCAGTCAGATGCGTTGCCAATTGGCTGGAGGGCCACACCCAGAGAATGGTGGTGCACGGGTCATTTTCGACCTGGAGCGATGTGGGCAGGGGGGTTCTCCAGGGCTTGGTCCTTGGGCCTGCACTGTTCAATATCTTCATCAGTGACTTGGACGAGGGGGTGAAAAGCACCCTGTTCAAATTTGCTGGTAACCCTAAGATGTGGGGAGATGTGGGCATGCTAGAAGAGAGGGACAGGCTGCAATTGGATCTGGCCAAGTCACAGGGGTGGGCGGATGAGCATAAGATGGGATTCAATATTGACTTAGGGAGAAAGAACCAGCAGCATACCTACAGGCTGGGGAACTCCCTTCTCATCAGTGCAGAGGCAGAAAAGGATCTCGGAGTCATCACTGATGCCAGGATGAACATGGGCCGGCAGTGTGGGGATGCAGTCAGGAAGGCCAACTGCACCTTGTCATGCATCCACAGATGCATCTCAAGCAGATCCAAGGAGGTGATCCTCCCCCTCTATGCGGCATTGGTCAGGCCGCAGCTGGAGTACTGCGTCCAGTTCTGGGTGCCACACTTCAAGAGGGATGTGGACAACATAGCGAGGGTCCAGAGGAGGCCACTCGCATGATCAGGGGGCAGCAGGGCAGGCCCTACGAGGACAGGCTATGGGACCTGAACCTGTTCAGCCTCCACAAGACAAGGCTGAGAGGGGATCTGTTGGCCATCAGTAAACTGGCCAAGGGGGACCAGCAGGCAATGGAAGAGTCCCTGTTCCCCTGAGCACTACTGGGAGTAACAAGGAATAACGGCTATAAGTTGACGGAGCGTAGATTCAGGCTAGACATCAGGAGGCACGACTTCGCGGTCAGGGAGGCTAGGGTCTGGAACCAACTTCCAAGAGAAGTGGTGCTCACTCCTACCCTGGGGGTCTTCAAAAGGAGGCTAGATAGACACCTTGCCAGGGTCATTTGACCCAAGCATCCTTTCCTGCCATGGCAGGGGGTCGGACTTGATGATCTGCTCAGGTCCCTTCCGACCCTACCTACTATAAAACTATAATACAGCAATATTCACAGTACTGATTTGCTAAAGCTTTCATGTGTGTATGGAATTGCAAATACTGTATGTATTTTTGTTCCTTTTTTTTCAGAGTTGTGTAATATAGATCTTGCATTTAATATAGTACCAATAAGATACTCTATATAATAAGAACTCTGACTTCACCCGCTTCACACTATGGAACATTAAGACCCATGTAGTGTAGGGATACAGTATTTTAGGCCTAACTTCCAGTGGCACTGTTCTTCTGCTTCATGCGTCTCTGCACCACATTTGACCCTTTTGTTATACATGCTCTGCTTGTTTATTGTTTTTTGCAGGGTCTTTCATTGTATATGTGCCTTCAAGCAACGGGCATTGCAGGTGTTGCGTAGTCTGAGGCTCTGTGCCTCAGTCACAGGTGGTTGAATCAATAGTATAGCCCCACTTCTTCATTAGTTCCTTGGAGTGCCTGACTCCAGTATGTAGGCAGTTGAGATATCACCACCTTTGTCATGGTTCATCAGCCCCTGGTGGTAAGGACTCAGCTGCTGGAATGCCCATTTTTCTGGTGTTAGATATTTTCTTCAGCCTCTCATTCCAGATCTGAAGTCATGTCTCCTTGAGTGTGGCACTAAGAGGTTGGGTGCTGGTGAGGAAGCTCCTGCGTGACTTCCTGTGCTGTGGGCTGGGCGCACAGCAGGTGTTTCACATCTTCAGTTTGTCTTGGTCGTTCTGTCCTGCTGCCCATTGCTCTGATGTCAGGCGGAGCGATGCCAGCCAGCAGGTGCACACTGTGTAGGCTAGTAGGCTTCAGACTGTTCTGCTGACATCAGACAGCCATTTAGGTTATGCTGCTTCAGACTTGAACCCATGCCAGTGTTGAATGCTTCCCTGGAGGTGCAAAATTTATACAGCAAGCTATAGATTTGCTGCTGCTGCCATAGGCACATATTTCTCTTAGGAGCTGCTGGAGTTCTCCGTCCTTCTCAGATCCCAGTGTTTTCAGAAATGTAGGTCTACTTACTGATGTCAGATCACCATGAGAATTAGTTGCCCTGTAAGTTTTTCTATCCCAATAATATAATGCAGTTTTTTGTACCAAGTTTAGTCTGTCACAAGGCATTTCTACACTTATTTGGATTTCCCTCTGATGTTACTGCGGGAGGCAGGGGGGCGAGGGGGATCAAACAGGCCAAGAATCCAGAGTCTCCCACCTCTTTTCCCCACTGTACACAACCGTATAACTGAAATAGCTAATCAGGACTGCAATAAAATCTCTACAGTAATATGCATAAAATATGTGGCCGCTGTGAACCAGGCAGCCAAATACAAATGCTGCTGACTAGAAACACAAGTTTTATCTAAAAATAAGCAGAAATGAAAATGTGTCAACAGATACGATCTTAGTGTTTTTAGGGTTGGATTTTTTGGGGGGAGGGAGGTTGCGTGATTTAAAATTTGCCAGCAAATTCAGTAGCTTAAGCGGTAATAATGCTAGAAGGCTTACAACAGACTGTCCTTGGTGCATTTAGAGGGGGAAAAAGCAACAAGTATGTGTTGACCTGAGGTCAGGATGGGAATTTCAGGTCACAGTTGTAGGCTAAGGAGCTTCTTAAGGAAAGAGCAGAATCCAAGAAATCATTGCATTGCTTAACCACGCAGTGAAAGGTCACAAGAAAGAAGACATCTTCAGATTATATTGAGTAAGGATGAGGGTCCTGTTTGTAGTGGCTGCTTTGCAACAAATAACATTTTCCTCACCCTGTCCCTGAAAACCTTGCTCTAATCTACCCTGAAAATGATAAAGTGTGTATTAGGAATTTTTTCTTTGTCCAACAAGCCAGGCCAAGTTTTTTTAAAAGCAAAAAGAAATGACTCAAAAGGCTGCATATGCTTATCATGAAATGATTCTGGTCAATTCTATATTCCATGCTGACGGGACAGGACAGTAGAAAATAATAAATATTTGATACCTTCCAAGATTAAACTTCTTTCTGATATACTCCTGTAAATTGAAGTGACTGCTGTTGCTCTTAAAGTTGACTTTAAACATATATTTTGCTGGGGTTGACATCTACTGGATAAATTTGCTAGCGGCAGGGTAAAATACCATGTATTTTATTGAACAGTACGGCAACATCCATTGCCTCTCAAGAAGTTTAATTTCTACACAGGTCTCAGACTTCTAGGATCATATACTCTTAACGTTTTCTCCCCCCCCACCCCCCCAAAATTGTCCTGTGAATAAAAATTGAATTAAAGATAATAAATTGCAAGAGGGTTTGGGCAACAAATTCATAAAGTAGCTGCTGTCTTTCTTCTCTGGGACTCACATTTTTGAGCTCTGCGTGAGGCACTAAGTGAAATTAGTTTCTTAGTTTCACTTTGGTCAGTGGTGAATATCGCCCCACATCACAAAAATACCACTTCTAATTCTGTTTGATTTCCAATAACTGTCCAGTCAAGAGCGAGACCCGTGAAGTGAGCAAAGACAGGCGTTGAATTACATTGTACCCTGGGATATCCAACTGACTTGGGGACAGATGCTCAGGTATAGCAAACATGTACACTTATCTATATATTACATTTGGTCGGAGGGGAGATAATGCTTTATTCCGATATGGCAACTGACAGAAGCAAATCAAAAATGAGTTGGAAATAATTTATATAACTTGTTTGCCACTGTATAAATTTAAGCCATTCATCTGAATTATTTGAGCTCCCAGGTTATGAAAGTGCACTTGGTGGGGGTTTTTTCCCTTAATTTTTATGCCCACGCTTGGTGCTGAGTGCAATTTTTCAAATATCATTTCATTTTCATTGGTGCTTTTAGTAAGCTACCAGTAACAACAGCACTAATTTAAGCAAGATTAATCTCATAGGAAAACTATCAGAAGGATTTGTGGCTTTTCCTTTTCTTTCCTTCTTTGTCATTTATTTTATTTCATGAAATAAAGGGAGGGATAGAGTAATAAAGGGGTCTGGGAGCTCAGGTGGTATTTTCGTCAATCCTCCCAGTCTCGGGCTATGGGCTGAGGAGGGAGAGGAGGATCCATGCAGTGAACCAGCGGAGCTGGTGTCATCGGGAAGGCTTTGGCTTCCATGACCACAGCCTGCTCTTTGGCGAGAGAGGCAGCGAGCTGCTGGGAAGAGATGGCCTCCACCTCTCTCCCCTGGGGAGGAGGCTCTTCTCAGCCAGACTGGCTGACCTGCTCCACCGGGCTTTAAACTAAGCCCGCTGGGGGTGGGGGGACTACTGTCACTGCTGGCCTGCTGAGCGACCCTTGCAAAGCCAGTAGACCAAGGCACTTAAGGGAGCCCACCCCTGCCCCAGCCCTGGAACAATCTGTGGGCAAGGCAAGAGCCCCTAAGGGCACACTTGCCTGCCTGTACACTAATGCCAGGAGCCTGGGTAACAAGCAGGAGGAGCTTGTCCTCCTGCTCAGTGCAAAGAATTATGACGTCATTGGGATAACGGAGACCTGGTGGGACTCCACCCATGACTGGACCACGGGTATAGAGGGCTATACCCTGTACAGGAGGGATCGTGTTGACAAAAAGGGCGGGGGTGTAGCTCTCTATGTGAAGGAAAGCTACATGTCCCTGCAAGCTGATGTTGGCGACCGGCATGGACAGCTAGAGACCCTCTGGGTAAAAATTTGTGGGAAAAATGGCAGAGGGGACACAACGGTGGGAGTCTACTACAGACCTCCCACTCAAAGTCCCGAGCTTGACCAGAAGTTCGCCCGGGAACTGACTGAGGCCGCTTGCTCCAGGACCTTGGTTGTCATGGGTGGCTTCAATTACCCGGACACCTCGTGGGAAGATCACTCAGCAAAATCCAAGCAGTCGCAAAGCTTTCTCTCATGCGTGGATGACCTCTACCTGACTCAAGAAGTCTACGGGCCAACGAGAGGCAAAGCGCTGCTCGACCTGGTACTGGCTACGGGGGACGACCTAATCAGCGACCTAGTGATCGATGGGAAGCTGGGTGACAGCAACCATGAGGTGATCACCTTCACCATCTGCCATAAAGCTGACAAGTCAATCAGCAACACAGAAGTCCTTGACTTCAGAAAAGCCGACTTTGACAAGCTCAAGAGGCTTGTCGGTCAGGCCCTCAGGGACCATGACCCCAGGGAGATGGGAGTTCAAGAAGAGTGGTTGCTTCTCAAGGAAGCGATCCTCAATGCACAAGCTAAATCTATTCCAACACGGAGGAAAGGCAGCAAGAAGGCACAGCAGCCCTCCTGGCTCTCTAGGGACCTAGCGGACCTCCTGCGGCTAAAAAGGAAAGCCTACAAAGGATGGAGGACGGGATTCATCTCCAAGGAGGATTATTCTGCACTGGTCCGGTCCTGCAGGGAGCAAACCAGGAAAGCCAAGGCTGCAACTGAACTCCAACTAGCTTCAAGCATCAAGGACAACAAAAAGTCCTTTTTCACATATGTGGGGAGCGGGAGGAAAAGCAAGGGCATGTTGGACCCCTGCTAAACCAGATGGGGCAACTGACAACTGATGCCCAGGAAAAAGCCGACCTATTAAATAGGTACTTTGCGTCAGTCTTTCATCAGTCACATGGGATGCCCATGCCTGCTATGGGACAGGGAGATTCGGGTGAGGGGGATCCCCTACCCTCCATAAATGCTGACCTCGTGAAGGAACACCTTGAGAAGCTGGATACCTTCAAGTCAGCCGGCCCTGACAATCTGCACCCCAGGGTACTCAAGGAGCTGGCGAGCGTCATAGCCCAGCCCCTGGCACGGATCTTTGAAAACTCCTGGCGCTCTGGTGTAGTGCCCGAAGACTGGAAGAAGGCCAATGTGGTGCCGATCTTCAAGAAAGGGAGGAGAGTGGATCTGGCTAACTACAGGCCCATTAGCCTGACTTCTATCCTGGGGAAGATCTTAGAAAAGTTTATTAAGGAGGCCATCCTTGATGGACTGGCCCAGGCTAACATCCTAAGGGATAGTCAGCATGGGATTGTTGCGGGTAGGTCTTGTTTGACCAATCTCATTTCCTTCTATGACCAGGTGACCTATCACCTGGACAAGGGAGAAGAGATTGATGTCATATATCTTGACTTCAAAAAAGCCTTTGATCTGGTATCCCACGATCACCTCTTGGGCAAACTGGCCAGTTGTGGCCTTGGCTGCACCACGATCCGCTGGCTGGGAAATTGGCTCCGTGGTCGGACCCAGAGGGTTGTGATTGATGGCAGTCACTCATCATGGTGCCCTGTGACCAGTGGGGTCCCTCAAGGCTCTGTCCTGGGACCCATCCTGTTCAACATCTTCATTAACGATGTGGACATTGGAGTCAGGAGTGGACTGGCCAAGTTCGCCGATGACACCAAACTTTGGGGCAAAGCATCCACGCCAGAAGATAGGCGGGTGATCCAGGCTGACCTGGACAAGCTCAGCAAATGGGCAGACGAGAATCTCATGGTGTTTAACACCGAAAAATGCAAGGTTCTCCACCTTGGGAGGAAAAACCTGCAGCCTCCTTATAGGCTCGGCAGTGCTACGTTGGATAGTACTATAGAAGAAAGAGACTTGGGGGTCATCATTGACCACAAGATGAACATGAGCCTGCAATGCAATGCTGTGGCTAGTAAAGCGACCAAAACGCTGGCTTGCATCCATAGATGCTTCTTGAGCAAATCCCGGGACGTCCTTCTCCCCTTGTACTCGGCCTTGGTGAGGCCGCAGCTGGAGTACTGCATCCAGTTTTGGGCTCCACAATTCAAAAAGGATGTGGAGAAGCTTGAGAGAGTCCAGAGGAGAGCCACGCGCATGATCAGAGGTCAGGAAAACAGATCTTATGATGACAGGCTGAGAGCCATGGGACTCTTTAGCCTGGAAAAGCGCAGGCTCAGGGGTGATCTGATGGCCACCTATAAGTTTATCAGGGGTGACCACCAGGATCTGGGGGAACGTTTGTTCACCAGAGCGCCCCAAGCAATGACGAGGTCGAACGGTCACAAACTCCTGCAAGACCGTTTCAGGCTGGACATAAGGAAGAATTTCTTTACTGTCCGAGCCCCCAAAGTCTGGAACAATCTGCCAGCGGAGGTGGTTCAAGCACCTACATTGAACACCTTCAAGAGTAAATTGGATGCTTATGTTGCTGGGATCCTATGACCCCAGCTGACTTCCTGCCCTTTGGGCAGGGGGCTGGACTCAATGATCTCCCGAGGTCCCTTCCACCCCTAATGTCTATGAAAATCTATGAAACAAATCCTACGTGGCAGAATCCTTTGGCAAACACATGGAATGAGAACTGAGCAAAGATTTTCACTATATAGTTGCCTATATGTGAATGTGTTTACAAGATTGAACAAAGACTCTTGGTCATTTTTGGTTTAGCCTAAAGTGAATGTATGGCATTCAAAACAAATATTTTAGCCAGTGTTTTCAAATATAGGGGCTTCAAGTTTGATCCAAAACCCCTACCTAGCAATCTAAATAGAAGAGGCTTGACTCTCAAAGGTGTTAAGCTTCCATGGTGGCTTCAGAGAGTTTTCATAGTTTCTAGGGTCAGAAGGGACCTGAACAGATCATTTAGTCTGACCCCCTGCCATGGCAGGAAAGAGTATTGGGGTCAAACAACCCCAGCAACATGTTCATCTAACCTCCTCTTAAACACCCCCAGGGTAGGAGCCTGCAGCACTTCTCTTGGAAGTTGGTTCCAGACCCTAGCCTCCCTGACCGCGAAGTCGTGCCTCCTGATATCTAACCTAGACCTACCCTCTGCCAGCTTGTGACCGTTATTCCTGGTCACTCCTGGCGGTGCTCGGGGGAACAGTGACTCCCCCAATGCCTGCTGATCCCCCCTGACTAGTTTATAACAGGCCACAAGATCCCCCCTCAGCCTTCTCTTTTGGAGGCTGAACAGGTTCAGGTCCCGTAGCCTCTCCTCATAGGGCCTGCCCTGTTGTCCCCTGATCATACGAGTGGCCCTCCTCTGGACCCTCTCCATGCTGTCGACATCCCTCTTGAAGTGCGGCGCCCAGAACTGGAAGCAGTACTCCAACTGCAGCCTGACCAGTGCCGCATAGAGGGGCAGGATCACCTCTTTGGACCTGCTCGAGATGCATCTGTGGATGCATGACAAGGTGCGGTTGGCCTTCCTAACTGCCTCCTCACACTGCCGACCCATGTTCATCTTAGAGTCAATGATGACCCCCATATCCCTTTCCGCCTCCATGCTGACAAGAGGGGAGTTCCCTAACCTGTAGGTATGGTGCCGGTTGTTCCTCCCGAGGTGCATCACCTTGCATTTCTCTGTGTTGAAACCCATCCTATTCTTATCCGCCCACCCTTGTAACCTGTCTAGGTCTGATTGTAGCCTGTTGCATCCTTCCAGTGTGCCCACGTCCCCCCACATCTTAGTGTCATCAGCAAATTTGAACAGGGTGCTTTTTACCCCCTCATCCAAATCACTGATGAAGATGTTGAACAGTGCGGGCCCGAGGACCGAGCCCTGCGGAACCCCACTGCGCACGTCCTTCCAGGTTGAGAAGGACCCATCCACTTCCACCCTCTGGGTGCGGCCCTGCAGCCAGTTGGCGACCCATTTGACTGTGTGGGTGTCTACACCACAGCCCCCCAGTTTCTTAATGAGAACGGGGTGAGAGACAGTGTCGAAAGCCTTTCAGAAATCCAGGAAAACTGTATCCACTGCTACCCCTGCATCTAATGATCTGGTGATCTGATCGTAAAAGGCCACCAGGTTGGTCTGACATGACCTGCCACTGATGAACCCATGTTGGTTGCCCCTAAGCATGCAGTCCCTTGCTGGCCCCTCCTGGATGTGTGCCAGCATAATTTTCTCGAACAGCTTGCCTAGGATCGAGGTTAGACTAACCGGCCTATAGTTTCCTGGGTCCTCCTTCCTGCCTTTTTTGAAGATGGGGACCACGTTGGCCCTCTTCCAGTCCTCCGGTACCTCACCAGAGCACCATGAGTGCTCATAAAGCTGTGGCAGGGGACTTGCAATGACCTCGGCCAGTTCCTTTAGAACTCTAGGGTGGAAATCATCCAGACCGGCTGACTTGAATACATCCAACCCCTCCAGAAGCTCCCTAACTAAATCCTCGCCAACCCGTGGCCCAGGTGTGCCTCCCCCGGGGCCTGAGGGGGGCCCAGCAGGGAGGTGGCTCTTCTGGTTCCTACTTAGGAAGACAGAGGCAAAGAAATTGTTGAACATGTTAGCTTTGCCATCTGGTGTGACGACCAAGTTTCCCATTGCATCCTGCAAGGGCCCCACATTACCCAGGACCTTCTTTTTACCCCCTATGTATTTAAAAAAGGACTTCTTATTGTCCTTAATCTGGGAAGCTAGTCCCAGTTCCATCTCTGCCTTGGCCTTCCTAACTACCCCCCTACATCCCCGAACAACTACAGAATAGTCCTCCCTGGTGATGACCCCTTCTTTCCATTGGGGGTAAGCCTCCTTTTTAGCAAGGAGACATTCCCGGATGCTTTTGGTGAGCCACGGAGGCTTGTGTGCTCTCCTGCCCCCTTTGATCCTCGTTGGGATTACCTTCCTTTGGGCTTGGAGGATCGTCTCCTTAAGGAGCGACCACTATCCTTGGACACCTGGCTCCCCTCCCCCCTGGGACCTCAGCGCTTCTCCAACTATCCTCCTTAGGTCCTTGAAGTTTGCCCTCCTAAAATCTAGGGCCGCTGCCTTACTGCAGGCCTTTGCCACCTTGTGCTAGGTGGTGAATTCCAGCAGGCGATGATCGCTGTCGCCCAGGTGGTCGAGCACCCGCAGCCCCCTCACCAGGTCATCACCAATGGCCAGCACTAGGTCCAACAAGGCGTCTCCCCTTGTGGGGCTGTGCACCTCCTGGGTTAGATGGAGGTCCTGCACTCTGGCCAAGAACCTACGTGAGCGTTCAGACCTGGCTGACTGCTCTTCCCAGCAGATGTCCAGGAAGTTCAGGTCCCCCATGACTACCACATCCTTAGCCTTCCCTACCTCTGTGAGCTGACCCAAGAATTCCTGGTCAAGCTCTTCACCCTGGTTGGGAGGTTTGTAGTAGACTCCCACTGTTAAGTCTCTTTCCCCTCGATTACCTTGTACTCTAACCCAAAGCACTTCAGAGTTCCTCTCCCCTGACTCCTTGCTAATTGATGAGGATGTGTATTCCTCCTTAAGAGTGCTCAGCATAAAAAAGACTTATTTTTACTGTGGTGCCTAAATATAGATTTTTAGATCCTAAGTTTGAGCATTTAGATCAGGAGTCAGCAACCTGCAGCTTATGGGCTGGATCTGGCCCATGGGTGTGGGGCTTCAATGGTAGGGAGATGCAGCAGCCACCTCCCTCTGACCAAAGTTGGATCATTCCAGCCTACAGCCATATTTATGTGTGTGTGTGTATAATCATGAAGACTGTATTCCCATTTTAAATAGGATATCTGTAGCCAGTGGCAGTTTAAAATTAGAGAAGAAATTAAGGACCATGGAAAAATAATTGAGCCAGCTGTGAAGTAGTTAATTTTGCTATGGGGCTGTGGTATTAATTCATTAGAATAGTGGGCACAGCCCCAGTCATTCTTCAGGCATTGCCTTTCAGAATAAAACAAAAATAACAAGATGTAAGTGATATTTCTTTTATTGGACTAACTAAAAATAAAATGGATCTCTTTTATATATAGTTAGTCTAATAAAAAAGTAATGATCTGTGGCTGTGTACATACAGATAACAGGGGCTCCAGCCAACAGCATAATGACATGCACCAGGAATGGAGGTTATGACTTCGGAGTTGAAAAATGTAAGGCTCCATCATGCGAGTTTGAAGAACAATCCCCACAAACATCTGTGGTTAAAGATGAGAAAAAGTGACTAGAAAAAGTGTGGATCCTGTGATCAGAGGAGAAAATGACCAAATGGCTGTGGAGGTAGCCTGGGTCCTTAGAGCCCATGGAGAGAAAGGATAATCCACTGTTTAGGGCAGTAGGAGTTGGGAGACCTTGGGTAAGTTCAACACTGTGTTGCACACCTTCTTTTTTTGATGCTAGGTAATATGCATGGTAGATGCTCTTAGTTACTTGCCTATGCAATAGGGACAATAGCACTTTCCTCCTGTGCAATGGCAATAAGAAGAGAAGTGCATTAAACACTGTAAGGTCCTGAAGTACTAAGATGACGTGAGCTCTGTAGGCAAAGTAGATTGCTTACAGATTAGCATTTCTTCATGGCTGTTGACACGTTTTGTGAACTGGAAGCTCTTACTATTTAGAAAATGTCTTATTTTGTATCCAGGCACTCATTCTGTAAACTGATATACTGCTTCTAATTAACCTGGCTTGTCAGAAAACTGCATGTGGTCAGAAAGTTCCAGCACCAGCCTTCAAAGAGAAAAATTATAGTCCTATCTGGTGCTACTCAGACCAAGAAAGTATTAACTTTCACACCTAAGTAAAAGTGTTTGAATGTGAGCATGATATATGGGTGTTTTTTTCCTACCCTTTTCTCTTAAAAGAGAAAATTAAATGTGTAATAAAACACCCTGTTAAATACAAATATGGTTTATGCAGCACCATTAACTTGACCGTATGACCCATGATGGCTTTCTAGTGCATGCATTACGTTTAACCATATAAACTAAAGCATATGAAGAAAATAAGAACAGGGAGCATCACGTATATAGGCTATGTTGAATCATTATTTTAGGAACTGCTTTTGCCAACCTGAAAAGTTTGAAAAACAAACAAACAAAAAACCTCCCAAATAGCTTGGGTCAGGCCCCAAACTCCTGGAATAGGGCCCAAAATTCATTAGGTCAGGAAAAAAAAGTGGGGTATGGGGGAGAGGAAAGAAAAAACACCCAGCACAGCACATGTTGTTGCATGTGTGCTCCCAGTATAGCTAATTTTGGGTCAGCTACAAAAATTCATTATGGGCCTGAATTCCCAATGATATTCAAGAAGAATTAGGAGTCTGTATACTTTTTGGGGTGTGACCTTTTGTGTCACTACCTCTACATCAGTAGCACACAACAGTTCTGCCTTCTCCTGTAGCTCCACATGTGTCCTTTGTCCACCCAACACCCCTCTGCCATGTCTTGCAGCTCTGGAGGTTCTTCATCCTCAAGTCAAAAAGTTTCTCCTCTCCTCAGTCCCAGACCTAGGAAGAAATAGAAGTCACTCTGAGCTTCTGAGCTCTTTCCATTTTCTTATCCCTCTTCCCCTGCCCCTGGTGAATATGGTGTCAGCTTCTCTCTTTTGATATTCGACATAGCTTCTTGGCAGATGAGGGGTGGAGAAGAGAGGGCTCTCTCTGTTCCCTGCAGGATTTCTGATTGACTGCTCTTCTCCAGTGGGAGAAGTAAGGTGCACAGTCTCTAGGATTCCCTCTCCTTCCCACCCACCCACTTGGTCCTCTGTTGAGTCTGGTTTTGCTAAAGCTGGCAACACAGGTGTAATCTTCTACATGCCCTGACTTGTATGAACCAGGGCACCTTGGGTCTCATTTGAGGCTGTTAGACACTAGCAACACCAGAAATTATTTCCAGGTAGTAGTGAGCTTCCCCAAAGGGATTCTGTCCCAAGGGCCACGGCCTTCCCAACGTCCGTGCTGGCACCAGTGCTCCATTGCCCTTCGACAGGTGCTAAATAAGGGGAAGTCAGAGGGAACAGGGTATGGAAATACAGCTTCCCTTGCTCTTCCTGGCTTGTCTAGCAGCCCCTACAACTCCTCCTCCCCGGCTGGTGCAATGAAAGTCTTCTCCTGTTTCAAACTACTTTTGCCATTGCTGCCAAGTGTTGCATATAGTAGGGCTGCAGCATAGTATTTCACCCAGCTGGTCGACAGACACAGGCTCCAGCTCTTTGCACAGATGCCAGGGGTTGCTGTGCCACCTGGCTTCAGGCAGCCAAGTGGCCTTTTCATTCTCCATTCCTTAAACTAACACCAGGCAACTGTTGAACCGTGTGGGGAAGGAGGCAGCAGCAGCTGCTGGGGAAGACAGAGGCTTGTGGGCATACTGGAAATGCAGGGGTGAATATGAGAAGGGAGAGAATAGCCTAGAAAAAAGTTTGGAGGATAGAAGCTGCAAAGCAGGATGGGGTAGGGGGAATAATTGTCATATTTATAGATAAAGTAATTATATCTTAATAAAATGTCACATGCAGCACTGCACGGCATTCAGCTCTGCTCCTGAAAAGAGTGCAGTGCCCGCTCGCCTTCCCCCTGACTTCACAAGTCAGATCAGTTGTGACTGCCCCCATCCTGCCACTCCATTTGTCTCCTAGGGAGACCAGCCATTACAGCAGCAATGCTGTGAACGCTGCCAGTTGACAGGCAGCCAGCCCCTGAGCCGGAGCGTCTGGGTCCTGTCCGCCAGTCCCGCCTTGAGAGTCTCTGCACAAGGCCTGCCACAAACTAGCCTTTCACGCAGCGTTTTTGCATTTGCTTTTCTTTTGTTTGCTTTTCATGTTAATTAGCCTATTTGATTAGGAAAGGCTAATGTTTTGTGCAGTATTTTTGTGAGCTAAAGTGCAGTATAAGTGGTGCTAGTTATTCTTCCTCTCCTCCCCCTCCCCACATTTTTGGTAAGTGCTGTCTCTACAGGGTGCTGGTTATCCATCTGTGAAAGTTATTCTAGCATTGTACAAAGTTCTGGTGGATTTTCGTTTGGAGGACTGTGTGCAATTCCAATCACGTCGTCGAGGAAGGACACCGCAGAATCCGAGAGGCCGCAACTAAGGGTGGCTAGAACTGACTCTGGGAGTATGGGGGCAGTTGGACTTTGAGCTGAAAGGCAAGAAAAAGTTTGCCGCCAACCAGAAAAGGGATGCAAGGAAGGGAGGAAGAAAAACGAGACTTGTGAGAATTCCTTAAGGTAACCTGAAGGGAAGGGGGGATGGGAGTGGCGACAGCAACCTGTCTTGAGGTAAGCATCTCAGACTGGTATATGTGATATTTTTTTGGTAACTCCGTAGATGCTTGATATTGAGTATATGCATATTCATGGATCCTGTCAGCCCAGGCCTCCTTTGGTCCACTATCTGGTACCATGTAAACCAGTACAGCTTGTTCCATGGTCAGGTTGTCAGCAACTAAACTGCACCCACCACCACCTGGGCCAGCCCGGGTGAGGAGGGGATGTGGACACCCAGCAGGACTGAAAACAAGACCTGTCAAAGGGTGGATGAGCTCACTGCAGGCCAACAGCCATCCAGACCTGGAGAGCAGATGGGCACCACAAGGTCACTCTGCCTGAAGAATTGCAAATGATGCAAAGCAACTCAACTGACCTAGGAGGGTTGTTACAGCATCTAAGGCAGGGGTTGGCACCTTGACTTGTAAGGTGTTGGACAGCAGGGAAGCTGCAAGGGGCCTGATCCTTGGTGTGGAAGCACAGCCCCAGCCCCTTCCCTGCTGTCTGCCCCAAGCAGTGTGTGACAAGTGAAATGCCTTCACTTGCCATGCACTGGCACCCATGCCAGGGGTTGCCTACCCCGATCTAAGGTAACATAACTGTCACCGTGGCTTCAAGACTGACTTGATGGTCATGGAGCAAAACCCTTAGGACATTGTAAGTTTGGAGTAATGCCACCTCTAGGCCTTCCCAGAAGGAAAAATATAGGAGTGACATAAAACACCACACCATCCTATTTGTGTCTTGCAATCCTGTACAGATTCTCTTTGCCTTTGGAATGAACGGGAAGTGTGTAGGTGACTTTAGATCCCCATCCTTGGGCTCAAGAGAAATTTACCTAACACTTTTAAAGGGCGGACTTCAGAATAAAGATCCATAACTTGGCCGAACAGAAAGAAGCAGGGGCTGAACAGTAAGAACCAGGGACTAAACAGTGATATTGGCTTTGTGGCACATTGTATTTTACCCAACTCCTGAATTCGTTCCACATAGGTGCAAATGTGAGAATGACCCTCCTACCTTTTGATAGTCCTCCATCACCCAGTAATCAGCTTCTTTTCTTCTGCTAATTGTATGTCTGCTATCTCTGGCTCCTGACAGATGTGGGGAAAAAAACACACACTTTATCAAAAGAGGCAGCACATTAGTTGGGCCCATCTCCGCAGCATCTGTATAGATTGTATGCTTCAGTGGGGCTTTTTGGTGCTTTTATCTAATAGCTGATTCAATCAGCTATTAGATAAAAGCACCAAAAAAGCCCCACTGAAGCACCTATATAGACATTGGGTGAGCCAGGTCCAACTAATGTGATGGCTCTTCTGGGCACACGCTGGGCTCATTGTGGGGGCACAGAGTTTAAAGTAAAGTGCTGTTAGGAGGGGGGGTTTATATCTGTAAGCAGCCCCTGAAAATCTTTCTCAGCCCCACTCTCTGCTGTTTTTTCACTATGTTGCGTCTGGCTTCCTGTGATTAGAAATTTGCTGAAGAATGTCTTGAATTTGAAAGCTCATCTAAATTTGTCCCAACTACACCACTGGTCCAGTAAAAGATATCACCAGGTCTGCACTAATAAGAGATATTTTGGGGCCAATACCAATGGCTGATTTTTAAGGAGCCATATCAGCCGATACTGATCCAATTCTGATATGCAGCTGGGCAGCTTGGAGACCAGCATTGGGCTGGGAAGTCTGTTGTGGGGGAAGGGGGATGGGGAGGGCCAGATTAAGGCCCCTGCAGTGAGGGAGGGAGTGGGGCTGGGGCTGGGGCAGGCTCTGCTCAGCTGGGGTGGGGTGGGGCAAGGGATGGAGCCATGAGTGGCTTGTCTGGGGGCTATGGGGAGGTGGGGGGGTGGTGATTCCCGCTACTGTGCACACCCTGGAGGGCATGAGAGGCATGTGCCTCCAGATCTGCATGCAGGGCAGAGTGGGCTGCTGCTGTGGGCTGGGGCAGTGCCGGGCTCTTCCTGGCAGGGAACGGGCTGTATTTGGGGCAGGCAGCCGCGGTGCTGAGAGGAGGCCCTCCTGTAGCCCTGCTCCCAGCACCATTGCCACCGCTTGCCCTGAGCATGGTCCAACCTAGTCCCTGCTGCACTGGGAAGGGCCCGGTGCCAGCCTGCCATGGCAGCCCACCCTGGCGTGCACAGATCTGGGGACACGCCCTCCATGCCCTCCCAGGGTGCATGCCGTGGCAGGAGTTGCCCCCATCCTGCACCCCCCAGATGAGTCATTTGCAGCTCCGTCCCACATCCCTGCCCCAACCCCACTCCCTCCCTCACCGATGAGGCCTTGATCTGCCCCCGCATCCCTTCCTCCACACCAGACTTGCCAACCAGATGCTGGTCTCCAAGCCACCAGGCTGTGCTCCATGCCGTGTGCATGCTGTGACTGTGCTCATGCTCAGGGCATTAATCAGCCACATGAGGCAAAAAAAGCCGATTGCCATACTCTCAAATTTCCCTGTATCAATGCTGATTCAGTATGGGACCAATGTATCGGTGCACCTCTAGATATCACCCTAAGAAATCCTTGCCTCTAGATTCTCACAAATTTGATTAACTTGGCACGCTGATGCACTAGCTAGAATGTAGCAGGATACAACCTCCCTCGGACTACAGAAGTATTAACATCTGAAAACAAATGACAAAATCATAGTGATTAGTTTTTAAATTTCCCTTTTGGAGTATAATACAGAGAGAGAGAGAGAGATTGAATGCTTTTTTTTTTGTAATGCCTTACAAGACCATGCCAGCTTAATCGTAAAACCAAGCTGGACTTCTAGGTTAGGTTAGGTAGAAGTCTAGACCAAGCTAGACTTCTATGGTTGTTTTGGTTCCATTGAACATTTTTGTATCCTTATCTATTTCCTAATCTAAAGAGAAAATAAAAAATCTCCATTCTCCTTTGAAGTATTTGAGAAAACAGGGGGGATTTCAGAAACTTGGCATACAAGCGTGTGCTTTCCTAAACCACTTAGAGTAGGATGTGAAAAAAATGAACTCATAATTTTTAACTCTGAGAAAACACTATCGCATCAGTGCTCTGGTTTATTAAGAAAAATACATTCCAAAATTTCTCCTGCCAGCATATATTTGGAAAAATTAAATCCTAGATAATCTCTTAGATCTTCTGTTCTGTTATCACGTGTAGAGTTTTTGTTTTCTTTTCTTTTGTTTTTTACCATCTGATTGTAGCAAAGCAGCTCAAGTCTGCTTTCCTTGTCTTGGATTTTACAGGAGCTTTACGACTGTTTACTCTATTTACAAAACTAAATCAGCGGTTTACAAATGGAGACCTTGCTTGATAATGAAGTTATTTCCTTGCCCCTCAAATATTTCTAATTCTTATCTTTCTGCACAGCTGTTTGTAAGTTCAGCTTTACAGAATCTCTTGATTGGATTTCTGCTGGCTTAGTTTAACAAAGAAGTCTTTCACTGAAGTTATCCAAATAAAAAAAAGTTAAGTGAAAATTGTGAAAATGGATTAGTTAGATCCATGTAGGCCTATAACAATCATTCTGTATGTGCCCCAAGAAATTCCTTTTTAGGGCATCATGTTGAGCCAAAAGAAAACATTTTGTTTGTTTGTCCCATTTGTACAGTGAAAAACAGCTCT
Organism: Crocodylus siamensis; assembly: GCF_052110815.1. Taxonomy (NCBI): domain Eukaryota; kingdom Metazoa; phylum Chordata; order Crocodylia; family Crocodylidae; genus Crocodylus; species Crocodylus siamensis. The sequence goes on along the minus strand of NC_143395.1, from coordinate 11,572,953 downwards.
TATAAAGCTTGGCAGATCACCCAAAAAACGTGGGGGAAAAGGTGCATCAATTTTGACCTGTTGTAACAGATTTCATAGATTTCATAGACAGATTTACAGCCTTCCTGTTAGAGATGTGTAGCTGGAAAAGCCTAAATTATCCCAGTAAGGTTAACAGGAATGCCTGGATGAAATCTACCCATTGGTATACTTAAGGATTTCTAATGTGTTTAATTAAATACTGTTAGGTTAGCTAGCAGTTAGGCTGCCTGAATTTTGCTATACTGTATAGTTTCAATGTGTTCTTCAAACCCGCATTTATATGGGGAAGGCAATGTCCTTACAATATATGCTGCAGTATATGCAGTATGCAAATACATGTTGGTGTTCTCTATACATGATGTATGGTATATGTTTAGCCCTATGCCTTAGAAGGGTTTACTCCAATAAAACTACACCCAGTGACATTTCGCCTCAAGCATATATCTGACATCATTCAAGCTTAGGTACTTAGACATCTCCTTTCTTTATCATTTACAGTTCTTTATGCTAGATCTGATTATAGCAAATCTTTCTCCTCTTCATCATCTCTGGTTTTGTGTGGATCTCATAAAATACTTATGCTGCTCATCTGCTCAACTGATTGTAAAATGTTCAAATAAGCTATTTTATCTGTGTTGCTGTTTGTCCAGTCTGACATTAATAAGACTGTTTTGTTGCTCATTATACTGTTTCAGGCTTGCTTTTTCCATTTTCCCCAAAGAGCCACAGCCTTAGATCCATCTCCAGCCTTTTGATCATATCACATATCATATTTTTCCAATGTTGTTATTTAAAAATAAATAAATTTAGAAACAGATGCTTATCCAGGACAAATTTAAATTAAAAAGATGACCTTTGTGTTTGAAGTTTCTTAATGAAGTTGACTTTCTAATAGCCCAAGAAATCTGATTCTGTAGCTTTAGACTGGCTGAAAGCCTGTTTTCCCTTGTATTTATATCTGTAAGAATAGTTGTTTTAAGGAGACCTTTGGCTAGATGAGCAAGGAAAGCAAAGGAAAAAGGAGCTCTAGAGCTCAAGCCGGACTGTCATTTAGAGGAACAGGAATGGTTTTCTCCAGAACAGTAAGTGTTTGGGTTTAGGGAGGGAGCAGGGCTGTGACAAGCTTTGAGCTGATAAAAATGAAATGTTCAACACTCACATTTGTTACATCGGCAATAATGATTCCCTTGAACCCTTGAAAGACCGTGCAGTGCAATGCAAGTCCAAACACTTCTGATGCTGGTCTTGTGTCTGCATTTGTGCATACTTAGTCATGGAATCAGACAGCATCAGTGTAAGATTATGGTGTGTAATGAGCACCAGCAGGAAGTATTCTTAAAGAAGGATAAAGGGACATTTTGTTTCAAAATTACTTGAGTTAGGTACTTTTCAAAATAGAATTTAGGCTTTAAGTCATTTAGGTGCTTTGGAAAATGTTATCCTTTAAGTCTTATCCTTAAAATCAGTGTAATATACTCATTTCAGAATTGGAAGAGTTTTTATTAGTTCCTATTACTCTATGGGATTTGTCTGTGCACATAGGTACGGACATTCCTCAATTCAGTCCCAAAATTAAATACATTCTACAGAAATTCTTTGTCTCCTCACTTCTATTATGGAAAACTTATTGTTTTGAGAGAGAATCCTAAAACTTTGCTTGCAGGAAGGGAAATTTACACTCACGAGAAGCTGCTGTAGCATTTTAACTTCTCTTCATAAATCATGTATTTTTGTTACTCCTATTTAAGATCTTTGTCTTACATGGTGTTATATGTTCAGGCTTTGGCAGAGAAAGAGGCCAGCAAAATTCACTAAAAGTTTGCCGGATTATGTTGTATGTACATTCTTCCTGCAAATATCAAATCATCCCTCCCTTTTATTGACATTGCATCAGGGCTGATGGGGCCAGTATGAGATCAGCAGCTTTCTGCCTGTTTTCTGAAATTGCACTGGTCCTAAGGCTAAGTGCAGACATTTAGGGGGGGTTAGGAAAAGGTTAGAAGGGGTTCAAAATGGCCATTTGATCCAACTGAGTTTCTCCAGTACAGACCTTACAATTATGCCTGGTCTCAGTGATTGGAAATCAGTCTAAACCCACAGCAGTAAAGAATTTCCATGCAAACAGACCGGTCTAAAAATGGCTTAACCCGGTCTGAGATAGACCTGGATCGATGTACACTCAAACTTAATTGAACTAGGTTAGACCAGTGAATTGAACTTCTGTACAGTTACCTACGCAGCCCCAGGGCTGGGAAAGCCCAGCAGCCAGCCCCAGCGCTAGGTTTGTGCTTTTGTGACCCCCCCCACACACCCCAATCACTATTTTAGTCCTTGACCTCTTGCCCAACCCTTCCAGCCCCCCCACGACCCCACATCCCAGAAGTCTCTCTGAGTGCTGCCAGTTTTAGAAGTGTTCAAGCAAATGAGTATTGGTGGGGGAAGGAGTGGGAGGGATGGGGGTAAATTCTCGGGGGGGGGGTTAAAATAGCCTCTGGTCCCCCCAAACCTCCCATGGACCCCACGAGACTCCCTGATCCCACCAAACCCTCCTGGACCCTAGCAACCCCACGCAGACCTGATCGCCTCCCCGATCACCCCCACAGATGCCACCTGCCCCTCCCCCTTGTCCCTGCAGATCCCACCTGCCCCCCTCTCCCGCCTACGGTTGCCACTTTCCCCTCCAACCCCCCCCAAATCCCCCCATCCCTCCCACAGATCATGCCTGCCCCCTCATCCATCCAAAGTTGCCACCTGGCCTCCCATCCCTCCACGGATGCTGCTGGCCCCTTCCATCCACCTGCAGATTCTGCTTGGCCCCTGTCCCCCACAGCCCTCCCACTAACCTCCCCATCTCGATTTACCTTAGATCAAGTGGCCATTTTTAATATTTTTAATGCAATCTAACCCCCACAACCCTCCCTGAATGTCTGCATTTAGCCTATGTTCTGTGTGATTTTTGCAGCGAGCAGAACATTGGGAACTCCCTGTTCTTTGGTACAGACATGTATTGCTTGTTTCACCATATAAGTCAATCAGGCTTTAGTCTGTCACAGTATTTTTAGTCTCCCCTAGTCCCTAGATCTCTATTATAACGCTTTCCACAGCTGACTCCCTGCCCCCAGTCCCAACTTGATCTCCTTTCTTCCTTTGACTTTGTAAGTTCATCCAATAACAGCTGTAGATTTTTCTGTGATATTTTTTTTTTTCTAAAAGCATTTGTGTTCCTTTTGGTTGCACAAAAAATCCTTTGATTCCTTCCAAAAAGGAACAGAATTTCCCCTTTCTAGTTAAGATTAAAGATTGTCAGCTACTGGAGTGATAGCATTGTGCAAGGAGAAAGGTGTAGGGGGGCTGTCTTGTTGACTATGCCTCTTCACTGTGCTGTGTACTACAAAAACGGAGCTGGCCATTGTAGCTGGGCAACATGTTTCTCCTCCCACAGATTTCTTCTGTGCCCTTGATTAAGTCACTCCTGTGTGCTCAATCTCTCTCAAGATATCTATGCTGAAGTCACAGCTGTGACCTCAGTGTAGGTAGACATACTTGAGCTAGCTTAGGTATCAGTAGCAGTCTAGCTGCAGTGGTGCAAGCTCAGCTCAGGCTGCAAAACCTGCCTGAGAAGCTAGGTAGATACTCGGGTCGTTAACCCATGCTGAGCTGAAGGCTGTAACTGCAGTGCAGATATAGCAGTGGTTTCCCATCTGTAAAACAGGAGTAGTGGCATTTTTGTCCTTCACCGAGGTGTTGTGAAAATAATTTCCAAGTTTGCAAGATGCTCAGATGCTGCAGTAATGGGGGGCCATATCAGGACCTAAGGTAGAAGGAGCCTGTGCACACATGCACAGACATATCTTTTGGTGCTAGCTTTGCTTTTCTTATATATATATAAATCATAGCGTGTATCATGGGAAGAGGGGATCCTTTAGTTTCCTTCCTGCTCCTCCCCACACACTTAATTCCAGAAAGTCTGAAAGCTTTATTTTTGCTTATATTTTCATACAGATTGCCATTAGAAAAGTCAGTGCAGGGACAATTTTTGCCTGAAAAATGAACTTTTTTTGAGCCATCAAAAACTGAGTTAGGATCAGAATGCATATAAGCTCACAACTGCAGCGATGGCTGTCACTCCTGATCCTGTGCTAGTTTATTTTGTGGTCCTGTATTTATGCAGTTTCTCCAGACATTTTACACAGCTGTGTGTCAAATATCATGCAGAGAGATACCATGATTTTGCTTCATTCATTATCCAGTTTCAGTTGGACAAGCTTGTCAGATGAGCACATGTATGCCAGCACACTATTGTCACTCTAGCCCTTGACAAAAATAAATAGGGGAGGAAACGTCTGTAAGTTATGGATCTATACATTTATTTTTAAATTAGCTAGCCTACTCATGAGCGATTTCCTTACCCTCCACTTCACCCCCACCCCACCGCAGCATCTGTTTATAAGGACATTGTATACTGTTTCTAATTTTAAAAACTAATAGCAAGGGCTAGCGATCATTTATTCTCATTTATTAGATTATCACCACCACAGCCTTTTTACACATCATATTGCTGCCAAACATCCCTGTTCTTGGCCAAAAGTGACATCTCGAAACAGGCAGTATAAAAATGGCATACGTAGAGAGGGTAAAATGTTCAGTATTTGCCTTCATTTCTTATTGGAAGTGTCAAAGAATGTTCTTAAGAATGGCAACTAGGGAAGGCAATGAATTTGCTCCTATACTGGGTAGTGGGTTTTAAGTAAACTTGTTAATGCATGGCCCAGTTTGCAGGCCTTTCCTTTGCTGGTTACTGGCATAATTGCCTGTCATCATCTGATACTGGAACTGCTGGGGGCACGGCGGCTTGGATCATGAGTTAAAAACTGCTAGGTATTGCCTTATGTGCGTGTACACCATGGCTGTTTACTGAATGAAATGTCAGGTATGCTCATGTGTGTTGAGCTGGAGGGGTGATTCCATCTAGTCAGCTGGTCCACATAAGATGCATTATTAAAATTCATGGAGAGTCTCCATTAGCTTGAATAGAAGAGGACACATTTCCAACCACCTTCTAAAACAAAGATATCCTCTATACACATTCAGGAGGTGGAGAGTTAGGAACAAAATCATATACAGACAGAATTTTCTAGAGACAGTCTAATAGAGTACATTTCTAAAATTGTAGGTTTGAGATTATAGTCCCCCAACTAACTACAGTTTATTATGCATTTTATGCTACATCTTTTTAAAACATGAACTAAAAGTTTCTATAACGGTCCTTTAAAGTATTTAAGTCTTACAGCTCTATTTTTGGTGTTAAACTGTTGTTTTGCACAAAAAACTTTTGTACGCATTTTTAATTTTCTATTGAGCCAGATTTATTCTGTTTTTACTGTAACATATTTCACACACAAGTTTGCCTCTTTTTGCCATAATTAAAGATGGCATAGGAATAGAAACAAAGGGCATTGGTGTAGAAAGGGACCTCATGAGATCTTCTTCTCCAGCCACCTGCTTAAGGCAGGATTCTCCCCAACTGAACTATCCAAGCAGTCTTTACAACTTGAATGTCAGAAGGGCCATGAAATTCTGTGTTAACAAAATACAAATATCATGAATTGCTAATGGTTCATTTTCCTTGAGAGCATCCTTTTCCTTTCTTCCTCTACTACCTCCCAAATATAAGAAAAAACTATTTAAACAGACTTGAATGGGGATTATTGAATCATACGCTGCTCTGGGCAAACTTTCTTCCAACCTAGTATTTCCTCAGATATAAGTTAGAATATTTTACTTGTCCTTTTTTTAGGAGTGCACCGATAAAGATTTTTTGGGCTGATACTGATGGCTGATCATTAACAAGCCATATTGGCCGATACTGATCTGATTGCCAATATGCAGCCTGGCAGCTTGGAGAGCAGCATCCGGCTGGTAAGTCTGTTCAGAGGAAGTGGGGGAGGGAAGGGGTGTGGGGTGGTGGGGAGCAGATTGAGGCTCCCACAGTAAAGGAAGGAGTGGATCTGGGACAGGGGCAGGTGCTGCCTGGGCAGGGCGGGGCGCTGGACAGAGCCACAAGTGGCTCATCTGCAGGGCTTGTGAGTGGGGGGTGGCTCCTGACGCTGTGTGTATCCCTGGAGAGACCCAAGGGGCACATGCTCCTTGGATCAGTGCACGGCGCAAGGGCGGGCTGCCACTGCAGGCTGGAGCCAGGGGCAGTGCCAGGCTCTTCTCAGCAAGGGGGCTGGGCCAGGGCTGTGCTCGGGGCAGGCGGTGGTGGCACTGGGAGGGGGAACTACTGGGGGGGCTATGGAGAATTTTCGGGTGGCCATAGCTCCCCCGCCTCCAGAATCCCACTCCCAGTGCCAGTGCCCACCTACCCTGTGCACAGCCCAGTTTCCATGCTGGGAAGAGCCCGGTACTGCCCCCAGCTCCAGCCTGCAATCACAGCCTGCCCTTGCCCCGTGCACAGATCTGGAATGCACACATCCCCATGCCTCCCCAAGGTACAACAGCAGTGGAGCCACCCCCTCCCACGTTCCCTGGACGAGCCACTCACAGCTCCATCCCATGCACTGCCCTGCCCCACCTGGGCAGCACTTGCCCCAGTCCCAGCCCAACTTTCTCCCTTACCACAGGGGCCTCGATCTGCCCCCCCACCCACTCTTTCCCTCCCCATGCCCCATCCCTTCAACTGACTTAGCAGTCAGATGCTGCTTTCCAAGCTGCTAAGCTGGCCATGTTCCTGCTGTGGCTGTGCACATGCACATAGCATTTATCGGTGACATTATCTGTCACATCGACGAAAAGAAGCCAATTGCCAGTAATGTCAATTTTCCTTTTATCAGTCCCAATACAATATGGACCAATGTATCAGTGCACTGCTACCTTTTTAGTTTCTTGAATTCTTAAACACACATGGGTTTGACATCATTTCACTTTTATTATTAGAAATAATAACTTGGATTTTGTGATGCAAGTTAAGTAGATGAGTTTCTGCAATGAACCAGATGTCCATGATTTATTCATGCAAGTAAATGTATTTAGCATTTATATTTATTGGTCTTCATTTCCCAGTGCTGTACCAATGTTAGCCAACTGCATTCAAAGGAAAGGATTATTCTTCCCATTTTACAGATAAGGAAGTGAAGGCCAAGAGGATTAAATAACTTGTTCAGGGCCATGCAAGTCGTGTCTATACATGCTATTAATGTGATTACATAAACTCTGGTACAGTTTGTATCTTCATTTATTTTTCATGAGCACCACATTTACTTGTGCACCCAGGACTACAGCACATTGAGCTGGGTTGGAGCAGCCCTGGCTAGCAGGGAGCCCTGGGGCCAGCCTGCCTGGGGCTGCTTTGATCCCATTCATTGTTCTGTAGAGGGGCTGGCTGGGGCATGAGGGTACTCCGGTGTGGGCCTAGCAGGCAGGCAGCATTGAAGCACTCTCGTGCCCTAGCTAGATGTGTCTACACGTGAACTGCAGTGCACTGAACGCCGCCTCAGAATAGTACTTGTGATTACAAGCACTATCTTATGGCAGCATTCATTAGTTTACTGCAACCTAATAGAGCCCCATATGTAGACACTGAGACTTTGCTGTGGAGCTAATTAATCAGCTTCTGAGTAAACGTCTCATGTAGACACACCTGCAGTGTGCAATTGTCATAACTAGCATTAGAAACTAGGAGTTTCTGAGTGTTTGCTCATGGTTGATGCAATCTGTGTCTGACACAGATTGGCCTGTTGTCAATAATGAGGGAGATGGTGTAGTCCTGCACAGCCATTTTTATAACTTGATAAGTTGGGTCCAGTAAAACAGTTAATGCAGACAAATCAAAGTTATAAATCTAAGCATAGCATTTGAATTTGGCATCTATTTGTGGGATCCATGTTTTAAAAGAACGTTTGAAACATCGGAGGTGGTGCAAAAAAGATTCCAAAAGCTAATTTGTGGGCTGATTTTGAAGACTGTCCTATTAGGAAGCTGTTGGAAACATTGTTCTACCATCAGAGAAGCTGAGTAGTAATTGCTTTTGCTTTGGCCTTTCATTATTTATGTGTTGTTGCTTCATACCCTGCTATATTGCTTGGGGGATGAGGTTCCTTAGAAAGTGAGGGGCCCTTGTCTCCAGACACATTTTGAGTTGTAGTCCTTTCACTCATTTGAAGTCTTAATTAAAATTGCCACAAACATCATTTCCCCTCTGGATATTTGGCTTGACAAAGGAGTGAAATACTTTCTTTCATAATGTGAAACAAGCAACACTGAGACTGGCCTTAATGCTTATTATGGTAGATTATTGTTTTGGGGCATCGTTTGTAACACCTCTTTATCTTTAATATTTTAGGCAAGCTCTCGAGTTCCCTTTGAGAAGTTGCTGCACTCAACCGAGATGTCACGGCACCACAGCCGGTTTGAAAGAGATTATCGCACTGGGTGGGATCGCCGAGAATGGAGCTCCAACGGGAATCATGTAAACAGCAGTAATTGCAACAGTACGGTGAACAGCAATAGCAACAACAGACCAGGGCTTTTGCCTTTGCCAATTGTCCCCACTCGGCTACCTACACCAACTACGGTCGCTTGCACCACGGTGAACAGCGATGTGATAACAAGTCTTGTGGCCAACTCATCTGCCGCTGCAAATACCAAAGTAAGAATTTGCATATTTTCAGTAACATCATGTTACAGGAAATTCAAGTAGTACCACCCCCTCCTCCAAGACCTCACATTCACGTGACACAGAATAAAAAATTCAGTAACAATTTGCCATATTCCTTCCATGTTGGCTGTTATATATGCAGCCTGTGTAGCCAGGTCCCCTCCACTTGTGAGAGAACCATGAGTAGATGGAGAAAATAATCGGTTCCCTGTAATGTAGTACAAGTTGCTTCCTTTCCATTTCTTTCTTGTAGCATGTTGTTCTTAGTTTTGCTGTTGGGGCTGTTCTAATTTGTCCACAGATTTCAGGGTTTTCTAGGCAGAGTAGCAGCCTGCAATAGGTAATATAATTTTACATCTCAGAAGAGAGAAACAACAAAGTGTATAACATTTTTTAGCTGGCCCATGTGGACAGCTCTTGCAGAGGTCTTTTCCTGAATGCCTTTTGTAGTGTAACAGGAGAAGCAAGCAAATGTTAAAGACGAAAGAAAATCGCTCATGCATTTATTGTTTTAACTGTGTATGAGTATTGTGTATACCTGAATAGGTGTGGTACCAGTTTTTTATTCATTTATTTTATTTATTTATTTATTTATATAAGCTCTTCTTTTAACTCTGCAAAGCAGGAATTTTTCAGTTCAGTGGAAAGTTGGGTTTTTTTGCTTTCATGTGTATGAAACTGGCTATGAAAGCTGGGGAATAGAAAGCTCTGGCAAATTGTAAAGGTGACCATAGCTTTAGCGAAGTGAGCCAGAAGCATTCCTGGTTTTCTTTTTATGATGTTTAAATTTTCTTTCAACTTAGTTTCATTTTAATAACTGCAACTGCCAAATAAAACAAACACAGACAAGGGAAACGGAGACAATAAAGTTATTTAAAGCAAGCCAAGAGCAAGCTGAAATTTTACTGCAGTACTGTACAATATTGATTTTTTTTTTTTTACACGGTAGGAAAACAAGGTCAGTGCTGTAGAAGGAAGCATTAGGCCAAAGTTTAAAGTGTGAACAGTTTTTAAAATGGTCTATGGCCTTTTCAAATTATTTTCATTTGAGCCAATCAGTTCCTGATCACAGTGAATTTGGCATTTCTCCAGATGTCACCCAAAATAGATGCATTTTAGTCATGCTTTGCCTGGAGAAGATTATAAAGTAAGTTTTTAAGCCAGCACAGTGGTTTCAAAAATTTATCATGACCTCTGCTCCTGGGTATACTGTTTAAAGTCCAGCTGGTGGCTGTGCTTGATCAATCTTTGTTCCAGATGTTTAACAGTTCGTTGGAGGCTGAACCGTGTCAGTGAAGTGTCTGCTCCTTGGTTAGAAATCACCAGCTTAAGTGCTTTGTGTCTGTATGCTAAATGTGAGGTAGTTTCTAAATTATTTTATTAGGCAATTTTCTGGATGAGTTTTACTAAGAAGGAATTACTGGTAACTTTGGGAATAAACAAGAGAATGTGCAGGGATTTTTTTTCATCAGGAAAGCTGCTAACCACCTATGAGAACTACCATCAGGTTTATGCATGTAAAATATTAGGGCCCTGCTCCCTCCTCTGGTGCTGAAGATCTGCTGAACAGTTCTAAAATCTATAATCATATGGACTGAAGGGGAAAAAAACCTAATGGCAAAAGTGGAATAGGAATGTAAGCAAGTGACTAAAAAGATGCTGTCTAGGGAACTCCTAGCAAACTACATGAGACTTTCAACAAGGAAGAAACACATGCTCACACTCTTTTTTCCTACAGACATTCACAGGCATGTGTGTGCACACGTGCGCATGCACACACACCCCTCCCCGTATGTAGCTCTACACAGATGTAGTTTACACTGTGCTTCATCAGGCAATCAGCAGTTTTCCTTGAACAAGGAGTCAACCTTTGAACTCCAGATAATGATTAGCCATAAAAACTTAAATCTATTTAAATAGAAAAGCACAAATCAGAAGAAACAAAAACGAGAAAATATTAAGTTTTCCTAAGATGTCCGCACCTGCTAGCTCCTGCAGCCTTTTTGTGTAGGCACTTTGGGCTAGATCCCATCTCACTTATTAGGCATCCAAGTAGTACTTACGCAGCTCAGGCCCAAATCCTGTTCCACCTTTAAGCATCTAAGTGCCATTTCGTCATGTAAAGGCAAATGCGTAAGTAGCACTAAGTAACTAGGTGCCATTTCCACAGATTTATAAATTGTCCTTCTTTTCCATCAAAGCAGTTGCTAGTGGTGGTGTCTGATGATAAAGTTTGGGGACCCACATGAACTTATGAAGTTTTTCAGGCAGAATAGGATTTCAAGAGAGTGCAAGTGGCTGTAGAGGAGCCCTTCTGAGAGTATGACAAAGGACAAGTTTAGTTGCACAGGTGAAAATAGGATCTAAAATTTACATAGTACTTAGACGGTCCAGGTGGACTAGGCACAATCAAAGCGCAATCCTATTCCACCCCGCTTGAGTCCCCAAAGAGCCACTGATGTAAAGGATGAGGAGCTGCCTGTCTCCTCTTTGCTGCTTGCTGTGAGTTAAGATGCACACAGTCTTAAAGCGGAGATGGTGTGTTATCAAAACAAATATGTCAAGGCTTTTTTCAGCAACTGCAGCACAGTCATGTAGGATCAGGCTTAGATGGAAAAATACCACTTAGACACCCAGTAGGTGAAATAGGATCTGACACTTTCTGTCTCTCCTTTTTCCCTTTAATGAGCTTCTAACAAGGTAGTGAGATTATCTGCTCTGATTAAGTCAGGAACAGTGATTAGTTTAGCCACTTTTCCTTTTCCCTATGCAGGGAGGGAGGGAACCTTGCTTATTGCCTCTTCAGGGGCACCACCCCAAGCTCCAGCCTGACATGAGCTAAATCCTAGATTTGAAAAAAACGTCCTTAATTGTACATGAGAATAATAGTTAGTTTATTAGTCAACCTCCCATGGCCTGAACCTGTCCTTGCATTGCAGTCAGGGTGGAGTTTCCTCTTAGAAGGCAGGAAAGTACCCCATATGAGGAGAAGACAAGACAGTAAACATTATATACTGTGTTTTATGCTCCGTCTACTTATTATGCTTCAAGCGGGATTAACCAGGTAATCAATCGCGCTTGAAGTTGTCACTCAGCTACATGTTCAACCAATTAATGATGTGATAAAACAAGCAATAAGTTACAAAATCGTTCCACAAAAAATGTGTAATAACTTTGTAGCTTGTTCTAATCATGCCGTTAATTGAACGTGCGGCCAGCTGCTCCCCCGTGGCTGGGACCATCAATTGAGGGGCTGCCAGCCACAGAGGCATGCCATCCACTATCAGCCCTGCGGCTGACGAGGCTCGCACTGGTGGCAGTGCTGTCAGCAGGGAGAACGCTGTCCCCCCATGAGCCATCTCAGCTGTGGGGTTCACAGTGGGGGCAGCAGGATGAAAGCTGCCACCACCGAGAGCCGTGGGAGGTGTGGGGTTCACGGCAGCAGCAGCGTTCCCCTGCATTGTCCCCGCTGCAAGCTCCACACTTCACGAGGCTCTCCGTGGTGGCAGCATTTTCCCCGCTGCCACTGCTGCAAGCCCCGTCGAGCCCTGTCAGCTGTAGGGGAAGTCCAGGATCATGATCTCAGGCTCCCCCTAAACTGTCCATAAGGCACAATGGGATCTAATCCGCGATCCCACAGTCGTACCTCCTGCCACACGTGTGTGGCATGACAAGAAGCTCAATTATGTGGATCCCATTGCACCTTTACCTGCATGTGTCGAGGGGACCTCAAAGAAAGAAGACTGGGAACTTCTGTTTTCTTTCTGTGACAACAAAACAACAGTATAATCCATGTCCTTCTCAGTTTGGGGCGAGAAGGGCTCATTAGACCATCAAATGTGACCTCTTGTATGAAGACCATTAAACTTCATCCATTTCCCCCTGTACGGATCCCAATAATAAGCTTGACTTGTAATGTCTTTTCCAAAATGGATTTGAGGGCATCAGGAAATGGAGAGTCCACCTTCCTTTGGTTGTTTGCTACAGTGGTTAATTTGCTCTCACTGTTGGAAATATGTGCTTGTCTTTCAGTTAAATTTGCCTGTCTTAAACCGAACTGTTGGTTCCCATCATGACATTCTCTTGCTAGATTATAAAAAGCCCTTGAGCTCTTTAAGTCTCTCCGTGAAGCATTTTCTCCATGCCCTACTTATTTTTCTGTGTCTTGACTTGCACCCTTTTCAGTTTTTCAACCTCCTTTTAAAATGTGGATCCTAAGGTACTATTCAGAATGCCGGGGTCTGTAACCAGTTAATATGTATGGAGGTTATGTCGCTTCTCTTCTACTTTCAAGTCCCTGGTTTATACAGCCAAAGGTTGTTTTAGTTTATTTTGCCACTGGATCACACTGTAGGCCCATACTAAGCTTCTTGTCCTCTACAGCCCATAAGACATTCTCAGTCACTCCTAGGGGTCCACCCCCCAATTCTCTTCCAAGGGTAATGGTCTGGCTTCCTGGTTCCTATATACCGTATATATAACAGCTTTTTTGCCTGTATTAAGGCTGATTACCAAGTTGTCCAAATTGCCCTATATGACGACCTTTGTCCCTGTTTTTGCCATCCTCTAGTTTTATCAGTGATTTTTTCTATTTATAGCTCCTTCTGGATCATTGATAGACATGTTGAATAATATCAAACTTAATAGCAATCCCTCTCCCACTAGAAACACCTCCCATGAAAGATGATTCCCCACTGACAGATTTCAAAAAGCAGTTGTTAATTAGACGGTTCTTAATCCATTTAACACATGTTCTATTGATATTGTATAGCACTAATTTTTTAATCAAAATGTCAGGTTTGTTTGACAAGATCTGTTTTCCATAAAACCATATAGACTGGCATTAATTATTTTCCTGTCCATAATTATTTTTATCAACTGAATCCTGAGGTTGTACCTTGGAAATGGGGGGTGGGGGAAGAAAAGCTTTTTCACATAATATGATTTGACTATGGAACTCATTGCCACTCAGTGATTTTGAGGCTGGGATTTTATAGGTTCATAGATTTTAAGGTCAACCAGATCCATTAGAATATCTAATCTGCTTTATTCATTTGGATGACAAAACAAGATTTTAACAAGAATATCCTGAATTAAAATAAGTAATACACATGAGACGAACGTTGGGGAAAATATAGGGCATTGTTTCAAGATTTATACTAATTTGTAACTAGTTGGGAGTTGGTACATTCACCCCTGAAGTGTCTAACTCCGGCCAGTCGCAGACAGGATGAGATGAGGCTGATTTAGTCTGGTAACTCCTGTGTTTCTAGGTGCTCTCTCTCACAGGCAAAAGGTTTAAATGTGACAATATTTTAGTACTAAACACATGGTGAAAATCTCAAGATCCACCAGTAACCTGCTGATTCACACAAATCACAGTTGCTTATATCCCAGTATTTTAAGAACTTTGATCTGTTTGGCCTGGGTTATTGAAAAGAAAAATGTGAGCTTTTTCCCTCCCAAATAAAATGCTGATAATGCTTTGGATTACCGTCACCCCTTTGGATCTTGGGCTCTCAGCAGGCTTTACAAAGCCTCCATTCCCATTGTCTAAGCCTCCATACCCCATAAAATAGCTTAATATTATGGTCCCCATATGCCATCAAATAAACTTCCACCCGGAGATGGGGATTGTTCTCAAGGTCTGACAGCATGCGTGTTCTCAGGTCTTTTAATCAACTTGGATCTCCTTACTCAATCCTAGCACAGCCATTTGGGCCAGCGCGTCTACCTGGGGACAGTTCAACCTGAACCAAAGGGCTCTTTTACACATGCTCTGGCGCATGCGGATCCATCCCGGCTGCTGGAGCGCTCTAATCGGGATGCTCCAGCATGCTGCAGCATCTCATGTATTCGGCATCCCCCACGTTTCAAAATAGCGGCAGCGCCGCTTTAATTAAAGTTTGTCGAACGAGCTTTAGTTAAACTGCCCCACCGCCATTTTGAAATGTGGGATGCCAAATGCTGTGGGCGCTTTAATTAAAACACCCCCCACCCCCCGCCCCTTACCCCGGAGCACGTGCCATAAGGTTGCGGCTTCTCTGTTGTTGCGTCTCTTCTGTTGCTCGGGCTACTTTAACTGGTGTAGTATATGGCAGGACAAAGGGAGTATGCAACTCCTAGCATTAAAGAACAGTGTTTAGGTTCAATCTGGCACACTCTCAGCTCGAGTAGGTATGATGATCAAGCTAAGTTTTTTCTCTGACAGGATTATTTGCTGAAAGAAGCTAGCAAGGAAATCCCTATAAAACTTTAGCAACTGCTTAAGATATTGGCAGCGAGACACTAGAATCCATTTACGGACATTGCATGACACTCCAGCCATGGTTTCCATTCATCTCAACAGCCCCTCTCTTCTTTCTTGCTTTTCTGATTTACTTTAGAAGTTACTTGTACAATTTTCTCCATCAAAGCTTCTCCATTACAGCTGCAATTTAGAAGTGTTGTCATGGGCTGTAATTTGAAATTTTATTACCAAGAGATTTTTTGGTCATAGAACATTTACTTTTATCATCTGGGTATTATTTTTAAATGCCTGAAGAGATTGATACATCAACAGTATCCTTGCAGTGCCAGGCACTGATTCTTTTTTTTTCCTCGCATGAATTTTAAAATCCCTTTACCTAGAACATAAATTGATTGTTAAGTCCCCACATGTGCAATTATTTGTTAGTTTCAAGGTTAAACCTATAAAAATACATATTAAAAAATATCCAGTTCTCATAAGATTTTCTCAGAAGCAAGGGATTTTCTGGGTGGTAGCTCTTACTGGCCCAACTCTATAGTTGGGAGGGATGGTAGTCAGGTTAGCTAGCCTTCTGGCTTTTGCATGCAGGCTTTTCTCCCTGAGGACTCCTCAACCAGGCTTCTCAAATAGCACCATCTTTAGGCAAGAAACAGGCCAACAAAATAAAAGTCCTTCTGCCCTTTCCTGGCACTCAAAGAGGAGCCCTTTGGCTCTGGCTCCCAGCACAGCAGCCTGGCCCCCTTCCTGTAGCAAGCGCTTGCATTCACCTCTCCTGCTTACTCTTCTGGGAGCTTTTTTTCTGCCTATACAAATGCCCTGCTGCTGGGCTCTCTCAACAGGGCTGACTTTTCTGTCTTAAGGGAACAGGGAAAGTCCCATTAAGGGAGAGTCTCTTTCTTCAGGTATGAGAAAGAATCAGGTACAGCCTAAGCTAAATAACAGATAAAGAAATGGAGGAAGGCTAAGCTAAATAACAGATAAAGAAATGGAGGAAGGCTATAAACTAGGAGCAAAGAGAAGAATCAAAAGTAGCTTCAAAACAGAAATGCATTTAAATAGATAGCCCAATTATATGGAAAGACAGAGGGAAAAGGGTCATTTTCTCATGCAGAACTGAAGGGTAACTATAATCTTCAGGGGAGTTGCTATGGTTGTAAGATGGCATAACTGAGATCATATCCTGGCCTCTTAAGTTCATAGTGCTCCCATAAGATTTAAGGTTTGTATATTGTTTACCTGTATCACTTTGATCGCAGTGTGGTCAGAAACACAATGAAGATGTGGGAGAGGAGAACAGGGAGTATGTTAAACATTAACTTCTCCGGAAAAACAGAGCAGAAACTGCAAAGGAAGCATTGCCTGCCTGCCTTCCTCTCTCTTTCTTATACGTGTGCTCTCTCTCTCTCTCTTTTTTTCTCTATACACTAGTTTAACCAAGTCACATAAAACGAATGAGCAAAGAAGGAAAAAATCCTATTTTAAAGGAGAAACAAATCAGCATGCCTGGGGAATACATAGTAAAAAGAAATTAAATTGAATATAGAAGAATAAAATGTTTACTCATTTATTCCCTTTGAGATCCAAAACAATCTAATACCCCAGCCCTGTCTGTCATCTGCTGATGATTTACAGTACATCACAGAATTCAGTATTATCGGTTCTTTTCCTTGCACTGGTGAGGCAGTATTTCACTAAGCTGGCACGTGGCTTCCACAAATATTTAAACTATTGATTAAGCAGAAGAAAAATAAACATTAACTGTTTTTCCAAGTTACTTTCAATGTTGCGTATGACTAATTACAAACAGCAATCAGTTGTTCTACAACAGTAACCAAGACGTATGTGCCCTTTATAATATAAAACATAAGAGGCATGCACAAAGAAGGATTATCAATATTAGAAGGTGAAGTTGGTAGCAAACAGTCAGACCACTCAGTGATGAAATAAATGTACGTGACTTGCAGTTTCAGCTCCTTTGCGCTAGGCTATCGGGGGCTCTTCTGAGGTCTGGTATTGACACCTGGCAAGGTTGTGGACATTTCTGATCAAGCAGTTTCCTCCCTGAGTTAGCTGACAATTCTTTGATCTGGGGGCAGTGGAAACATATAGACCAAGCATAGCTCTGGCAGAAGTTTGGCTCTTCTTGGGTGGCAGATGACTATGATTGCCCATCAAGTTTAGTCCACACGTCAAAACGTGCAGTTGTTTGTTCTAGAGAAATGTGTATCCTTGCATGGACTTGCAAGGAAATTGTGTTTAAAATGAAAGACTGTTGAGACTTCATCTGCGAGAGGACAATCCCTTCTTCTCTTATGTACAGGAGATTGTTCTACCTGCAGGTCTATCTAATAGGATGACGGCAGTCTGTGAAATGTGTTACACCAAAATCTAGGAATTGCAGCAATAATCCTGCGTGTGTAAGCAGCCCTTCATTTGTAAGGGCAGAGAGGCACGTTCCTAGGGACATTCCTATTTTGTAGAGCGAGCAGGACACAAAGCTGACAGTGGGAAGGAACTGGGGAGGGTCCATGTTGCATATCATGGTCTTTTCTCTCCCAGCAAATTGGAACTTGCCCCAAAGCTCCTCAAGGTTAAGGCCAATACTGGCTTCTGCTATACAGCTGCAGCTAATGTGCCCAGCTGCTTGGCAGCCAACAAGACTATACTGAAGCAGATGTGTTGCCAGAGGGACAGGAAACTAAAGGGAGGTGAACAGGGTCTCAAGATCCACAGGTTGAGGGGATGAACCCTCTTGCCAATCCAAAGGGGAATCAACTGGAGAAAGACTTCTCACCTGCTGTGGGTATTTTCCTGCTGAGTGGCAGATGGCTGTAGTGACCAGTCTAAATTGATACACACAGTACTAACACATCCAGACTCTGGGGAAGTCTAACTGAATGTGGATCTAAACACTGCCATGTTTCCTGCACTCCAGCATAGGGCATCGGTGTGACTACACTTAAGCTATGCTACCCTGTATTGCTGCATTGATATTTCCTGTTCTGGAAATAGCATGCCATCACAGAAAGCTAAAAACTGTTTTTAAGTGTGGTTAAATTTTTCTTAAAATGCAGGGTTATTTTACTTGCAGTTTTAACTGGGAAACAACAGCACCATAATAAGTCCATATTGTTAGAAAGTGCATGTGCTTGGAGTTTTCATGACTTGCAATGTGTTTATCATGTGTTGAAAGAGCTAAGAGGTCTGGCCAGTCTCTAGTCCCAGCTCCTTTTGATGATGAAAAGCAGTGTGTTTAAAGGACTAATTGGTACAGCCAAGTACTGACAAGATTATAAATGTGAAAGATTTGGAAAAGAAAAGGCAGATGTTTTCACACGTTGCCACTTGCATCAGAAAGCATCTACTCTTCTGAAATTGATTAATATTAGTAATATCCAGGAACCTTTCAAGATGCACAGTGGCCGTGTCACAAGCTGAGTGCTTTGATTCTTTTCCATCCTTTACATTTTCAATACCTGTCTCTCTTTCTTTTCATTTTTTTCTTGTAATATTAATTTGGTATTGATATGATTAACAATAGAAACATAATACTAGTTGTTGTCATTGGAACACCTTAGTTTACTCCAGCTCAAATTGAAATATATATAGATATATAGATATATCTATATCTGTATATAGATATATCAATTATTATATATATCAATACTTGTAACACCCAATTTTGCCAGGTGGCCCACTGAAATTTCTTTAAATGGAACAGTGTTTTTTCAATCAGTTAACTTTTGGCTGTGGTCTTTCATTGCAGAGCAATATTAGAAAAACAGTTTTGGAGGGTTGGGAGTGGAAAATCGGGGGGGGGTGACAATTTTATGAAAGGGCCTTGGTGTTAACTGCTTGAGAGAATGCACCCCCACACGTGCACTTAGGTATTTCCACGTCTTTGTTCCAGGATTTGCGTTTGCAGTTGATTTGGATATAACTGATTGGTTCTGTTTGAAAACAAAGGTATAGCACAGGGATCTCAACCTTTTTACATTTGGGGTCCCCTTGACCCACTAAGAAAAGCAGAGGCAGGAGGAACACTCATTGTGTCCTGTCCACGGTGGTGGCATTGGTTCTGCAGCGGATCAGCTGGAGCAGCCTCCTGGCAGCTCCTCCCACCAGGCTGGGCTGCAGCAGAGCACATCTTCCTGCCGTAGCTGCTTCACAGTCTGGTGTTGCATAGCATCTCTCAGAAGCAGAGGTGTGGTTGTGGGGCAGTTCCACCTGGTTGTACTCTTAAAAGCTCTCGGGACACCCCCTGGATACTGTGGCACTCAGGTTGAGAATAGGGGAAGCAATTGTTTGTTTAACAGATTTGTTTATTTTTCTTGTTTTATTTTGAGTTTCTGTTCTATTCCCTTTATTCAATTGTAAAAATTGCTTGCAAAACAGAAAAGACAACTTTCCCTCTCTTACCGGCACTTCCGATAGGGCTCAATTAATGTGTGTTCCTTCGGTTTGCCTGTAGGTTGTCCAAGTTAGAGGACGGGCTTTCCACTTTACTTGAAGTATAATCCTTGTCAAATTGTAAGACCCTGGTACAGCATTTAGTTCACAGAAGAGATATATAATTGTCAAATGGTAAATTGCACGTTTTAATTTGGTGGGCTGCAGGAATTGGCTGTTCAGAATTCTCCCATTAGTCTTTCTGCTTCCTTACTTTAGTGGTGTTCTGCTGCTTTCGGGCTGAAATATATATGGTTGCTACTCACTGCAATTTGTGCCTCCAACCTGGTATGCCTTGGAGAACAAAGCCAAGAAAAGTTCTACTGTGACATATGTTCTGTCTGTACAGCAATGTTTGTCTGTAAAATGCTTTTACACCCACTGTATAAATAGTACATAATAATGAATAATTAATTCTTCATATCAGAAAATTATTTATTTTATTTTAAATTCCCAAATCTTTGATAGAAATTCTGAACATAGACACACGTGGGTAACACTGTTGCTAAATCATTTCACAAACATGTCAAGAAAAGGAGGCCAGTGCTCTCAAACATATGTTGTTTATGTGGGGATTCTACTATATATAAAGTAAAATAACTTTCATGCCAAAGGATTTCAAAGCACAGTTCAAAGTCTGTGCATTTAGACCCACTGAAATAGTGCTCTGAGGTGGAAGGTAGCTGCCCACTGGGCCAAGGATATCACTCCTAGCCAAATTCTTTCTGAGACTTAGCATATGTTTTGTATGAGGGCCACACAGTTCAACGAAACTAACTGCGCTCACAGTTGTGTGCACTGGAGCATGCTGCTTTATTTATCTGCATCACAAACTGCATGGGGAAACGACTCCCTCTGAATAAACAGAAGGGAGGGATTGGGCAGAACTCCATCCCATAATACTGTTGAGTAATCCAGTTAATCCTATTATGACCACATTACTACATCCTCCCTCTAAATTCAAAGTCTGGCTCTATTCTTTTCAGGGGCATGTATACGGCACAAGGCAGTGCTTGAGATGCCTTGCCTTCCCTCCTGAAGCAGCATCAGTATTGCGACATTAATGCAGTGCAGCAGATGAGTCTATATGCTCTCTGTCTCCACACAGCTCTCATCCAACCTTACTCGGTCCGTGCACTAACTCAGCTCTTCTTCTTTCTGTCCAGGAGCTAGTGCAGACTGTCTCAGTTCAGTGTTGTCTTGCACCATATAGATGAACACGGTAACATCAGTCCATATCAGTCTGATTCACTTCAGGGGTGACACATAGGGGGTGCACATAGGTGCATGTGTACCCCCTGAGTGTGGTGGTGCACCCCCTGCAAAAAGGGGGGTGGCAAGCGGGCAGTTGTCGCTTGCCACCCCACTGCCAAAACTGCTAGTGGCATCTGCGGGTGGTCTGCGACCCCACTGTCCACTGCTGACACTGGCAGTGGTAGCTGCGGGTGGTCGCCAACTTTTGGTTGGCACTTGTCCCCCCACCCCCCTCCACCGACAACCCAGTGGCATCTGCAGGAGCACCCCCACTTACTGCCCCCAAGCTCCCACCACTCCCACCACCACACTCCCGCTGCTGCTGTGCCCCCCCTCAGGTGCACGAGCTGTTCATGATCCACTTTCTCCAGGCTCATGGTCCTGTACATACCCCTAAGTCAGCATTCCCAAGAGAACTGTGTCGTCTCCTGGGCTTGGATTCTCCACATGGTCATCAGCCAAGGTCAGAAGCTTGGGGGACTGTATATCACTCCAAGGTCAGGGACAGACATTCAAAAAGCCTGAGCCTGAATTGATTCAAGCTTTGCAGGTTACTCTAACCTGCCTAGGTTGAATTGGTTTGCAACTGCACAGACATTGCTTCTGGACTGAGGAAATGCAGGTACATACCTGCAGTGGCTCAGGGTATCAGCTGGGGGGTGCTAGAGCATCCCTTCCTTCCCTTCCCTTTCCTTCCCTTCCACAATGCTGAGCTGAGAGGGGATGTGACCAGGTCCTGTCAGGATGCTTTGATTAGGGAAGGGTTTAAACCCCAACCCTGGCATACACCATCTCAGGCAGGAGTGTTGCCAGCCCCCAGCCCCCTGACTAGCACTGAGGCAAAGCGGGTGGCAGTGTGCAGTGCATGCTTATGTTGATGATGTTGAGCTTTTCAATCTCCTTCTCCCTGCTTCTTCATACTGTCTGCAAACCTGACAGGCAAGGTTGCTAACATGGGGTTGATGAACACTGTTATTAGCCCATCAACAAAACAAAAGCCTCTCTCATTAGTGCAAGCTCTTCTTAAACAGCTTTGTCCAAGGAAGGAATGAAGGGACATTACCAGCTGACCTGTTGATTTTCTCCAAAAAGACCTAAATGGACATCAGACTTACATTATGATTTAAAACATTTTTTCTAGAAGCTGGTCTGTAAAATGCATGTATACGTGGAACCTTTGGGTGTTCATACACGTGCTCCGGGAGTGGGGGCAGGGGTACTTTAATTAGAGCGACCATTTTATTTAATGAGCCGCCATTTTGAAGCATGGGAACACTGATACGTGAGATGCGGGAGGCTACTGGAGCATGGTAATTACCACGCTCCAGCAGACTAGATTAATTGAGTCTGCTCTGATGCTCTGGAATTACAGCACATTGGAGCTGGCTCCCTGCTCATGTATAGGCACTTTTGCAGGGTCTGGGCCTTAGGCTTTTGCACACTGCCACGTACACAGCTCCAGTTTCATCTTGACATTTTACCCTACTACGAAATGTACAGTGTTTTACAGTAATGTTACTCTATTCGGATCACTTACAGGTCTTCAAATTTTTATTTCTTAGTTTCTGAGGCGGTAACAAACTTGTTAAAAGGGAGTATGTTTTACTGTTGCTGCCACTGAGGAGTATTTCTTTCTGTTTGTCTTTATTTAAACATCTCATTTGCTAAAACAGTGTCATTTCCTAACAAACATTAGTGCATGAATTGTCCTGTGATTCGGATGAGGTTGTAACATAGCCCTGAAATATTCTCATACTTACTGATATGGTTATGTTTGTAAACGTTGTCTGGATATGGGGGCTAACTTGTGGCATTTCCCTGCCCGGGGTTGTTTAGTCTTGTAATTCCAGGGGTTTGAAGCTGTAAGTCATTTCCCATGAAATGATCTATCATTTAGAACACCTTTCAAATTATTTTTTGCTTAACTTCTCATCAATATAGCTTATAATAACCTTTTTATGTCTCTTCAGCAAACTGGCTGCTATAACTCCGTCAGTACACAAAAATGTTTTAACAGAGCCAGACCTTTACAGATGAGCCTAATTTTTGCACTCCCATACCATTAGTGCACATCCAGTTGTTTCAAGCTAGCTAATAGGCCTTTCTGGGTGGAAAACCTTGCATCTCCAAAGGAATTCAAGATGCAGCAGAGATCTCTGTTCTTTGCTAATGGAAGAAATAGTGATAGGCCCCAAGCGTTACCCATTTGCCTTGCCCCCTCGCGTGCTTATTTTCTGTGTGTTCCTTGTAAGCCGTATTGCCTAGCATGTTGCACTGCATAATTGTCCTGTGTCACAAAACGGAAGCCCCGTAGAAAGGACGCTGTCACAAACCCGTCCGCAGGGAACCCCTAGAGCCCCTAGTTTCTTCCCATTGCCCTCCCTGCCACTCGCCCCAAGGAACAGGCCGAGGTACCTCCCTATCCAGCACCTCAGTTCCTCTGCCCTTACCACCCACTCTGCAGCTGCAGTGGGGATCTCTGCTGGCCCTGAGTGGCCCCTCAGTTTTGGGTTATAGAAAAATAAATTATAGGTCCCCCAGTCCAGGAAGAGGATCAGACTAGATATCACCTACTCCAAAGTCCCTCTTTCCACAGGAAACTAGAACAGAGACAAACAACAGCATGATTTATTATAAAAGCAGAACAAACGTAAGAAACCAGTAACCGTACGCTGAGATACAGACACAGATTTAAATCCAAAGATGAAGTTCTTAGCAGCTCTAAGGGTCTAAACGTAGCCTCTGGCTCTTCCCATCAGGGCTTCCTGCCTCCCCCCTCAGCTTGCTTTCCCAGCCTGCTTGACTGATGGCTCAGCCCCTCCCTTGTACCTGGGAAGACTGAAGACAAAGCCAGGCAGGCTTAAGTACTCTTGCCACTCTGGCTACTATGGCAGGTCACTGCTTCATTTCTAGGGGGGGCTCACACTATGCCAATAACTTCCTAACACTGGAAGATGCATATTTACCAGACTATGGTCTTGCATCCTTTTAAATGTGTAAATTAATCTGATGCACTGTCTCTCCTATATGATAGGTTGACCTGCTAAGTGTGAGGTTTCTTTTAAAACACAAATATAACATTGTCTGTCCAGACCCAAGCATACCTCTTAGCATATCCTTATGGAGGACCAAAACACAAACCAGATCAAATGCTAATTCTTTGCCATTGAGTCTTCTAAGTGTAGGAAGTCGTGAACAGCTCAAGTTAAGCATCACCTTCTTAGCACAACCTTAGCTGAAGTATAAACATATATTAAAATTACATTTAAATCAAATACTATAGCACACAGGGTTATGGAGACTGTAAAACTGAACACTGCTTCAATTAGAGACCAAACACCTCAAGAGTAAACCTAATTTGAGAGAATATCCACGCATGCCACATGGTGAACCCCAGAGTCATTTTGTCTTGGGGTACCTCTGTGACAGATGCTTTGAAGGGACGCTTCACTTTTCAAAGCAGTCCAGTACAATGTTTCTCAACCTTATAAGTAGCAAGTACCCCTTAACTTCTGAACATTTTAATAAGTACCCCAACACCCAATTTTTCAGTGGATTTTATATTTACAGACTAATGTGTGCTATATGTTGGAAGAAGGGCTGTGTATATAAGGCCATGATATGGCAGATGTCTGATCTGCTGTGGGTAGGGTTGCCACCTTTTACACCCAGGGTGCATAACTCAAGTATATACCTGGGCTAGAGGTGATGTTGGCCAAAGGTAGGAGGGCTGAACCCAGTGCCACACAAAGCATGGCACACCAAATTATTACTTATAATAACTGAATTAATTTAATTAATTTGGGGAATTAAATGTTTTTAATTGCACCAATTTTTTGCCATAGTTTTGAGATGAGGAAGGGGCAAGAGAGAGAGGAAAAGAGGGTAAGAGAAAGAGTGTTGGAGTACCTGCGCACCCCCCGGGGTACGCATACCACAGGTTGGGAAACTCTAAAAGCAGAATGGTGCAAGCTGCTGAGCCTGAAGACTGGCTTGGAAAAATATTTTTCCGTTTGGAAAAATAAATAACAAGGAAGAAGATTTTAAACATTTTTTACAAAATTCATTTTAGGTCAAATCATCATTTTTGTAGTTTTTTTTTTTTTCAGACCAGCTCCACTCGCATCAGAATCGGATTAATGTTTGGCTTGAGAGAAGCAGTTGTAATTAGGCTCAACAGTTTCACACCTCACTGAGATGAATCTGGGCAAGGAGGGACATATTCACCTTCCTTTGGTTCTGTTCTTTCAGTCTGCCTACACACACAATGAGACAGCGCTTCATCCGTTTTGCATTGTGATGATTGTCATTGCAGCTGGGAGGATATGCAAATTCTTTTTTTTCCCTCCCCTTTGAAATAGAAATGTATATTTTAGGGAACACTGAAAAACCTGTGGAAAGAACCTGTTGCTGTCATTCCTGTTACTTTTCCTTGGATCTCCTGAGTGTTTTTGAACAACCCTGGCAGTGGCATTATCCAATTGACAGCGTGTCCTCATCCCCCTGCTTTACCTGTGACAGGTCAGCATGGCCTTGGTGTTTGGGGGTAATGTGTCTTGTACTTGCATGCCAGGGTTGTTTGGGTGGTGTTTGGAATAGGTTAGACAGGCACTCGTATGGGATAGTTTGAGTTGGGTGAGCCTGCCTCGGACAGGGCCAGGTGACCCCCGGAGGTCCTGTCCAGCCCTCCGTTCTGTTCCTCAGCTGGCTTCTGTGTAGGGCCAGCCCATTGCTAACACCTTCCATTCCTGTAGCAGAGTGAAGAACACGGTTTTTCTACATTGCTATTGCCATTAAATGAATTTTTGCAGGAGACCTGAAAATGAGAGATGTGTGTTAAATACTGGATGAATACTGGCAGACAGCTAGTGTGAAAGATCATGTTATTCATTATGGGCTGAAGTAGAAGCACCTCTTACTACCTGCACAATTGATTTTTCACTTAGCAGACTGTCTCTTCCCCTTCTCTTCCACTGCAGTGTCGAGTAGAAAATAATCTTTCTTTTCTGCCAACCGAGGCCCAGTAAACCTGGAATAGGTCCAAGACTGGGGGAATTCCAAGGCCAGGATTCAAACTCTTTGTGAAGCCCCATTTTCATCCCCACTCTTTGCATCCACTTGAGGTACAATTTTCTGTACATCCTTCCTTTTTTGGAAACAGATCACAAATCCCGTCTACTGGCAGATGTTGCCTGATTACTGTCATTTCGCGAGCAGAGATTTTCCAGCTGCCTTGGTGATGCCCCCTTCTAGCGTTGCAAGAAAGCAGCTCCAGGTTCTGATTGTCCTTCAGCATTTTAATTTATCAAATGAACTGAGCACAATTTGCTACTCCTCCAAATCGCTACTGCCAAACACCAGTGTGCGATCCCACATGTGGAGAGGCCTCTGAAAGCAAAATTCAAGTGGTCCTGCTGAGTGTGTGTATCCCAGTGTGTGGTACTTTGGGCCTTGATATTCAGTCGGAGGTGACATTGCTTTATGATTGGGAGGCTCGCCGGTGCCAGGCAGTGAGTTTTATGAATTTACCAAAGTCTGTATTCATTGACTGGTTTTGTTTCCTTGTGACAGAGCCTGGACTAAAATCCATGGGCACATGTTCTATTTGGTAGAGTTTCTCTTAGAAGAGATGTGGATTTGCTCTTCTTCACCTGTGCTGCTATTTCCTGTATGCTCTCCCATCCCTCACCCTGCCAGCCCTATACAAGGCTGCCAAGCTGCCACAGATTTATAGGAGAGCAAATTAAAAGTCCATTTGATGAATAACTCAGGGGTAGGCAGAGGGCCATGGTGCCAGTTGGATTTAGTCATTTTACAAAGGGTAAGCCATTTCCATATGTTGGCTAGTCAGTGGGGTATTTAAAATGCTGTCCCTCCTTGTGTCTATATCATCATATTTGGCACGCTTGCTTCTAGCCTTTCACTTCAGAAGTGACCCTTTCTGCAATGAGTTAAGGCACATGGAGTGGGCAGTTCAAAGATGCTCGCATTGCTACTGCTCAGGGTCTCTTTGTATAATTTCTGTACAGAGGACATTGGTCCACCAAGGGCTAGACTAATTATTAAAAAAAACGCATATACAGGAAGTGGCTCTAACTAAGCTCCCACTCCACCTTTTTCAATTTATTGAGGAAGTATCTTTTCCTCACATCATTTGGCTTTTTGATTGTTAAATCAAATTGAGCTGGTTTTGCTGAGACTCGGTGATTAGAATAGAAGTTCTGAAAACCTTCTCTGTTAAGCTGCCGTCTGGTCTCTCTGCGTAATTGGTTTGCTCAAATTTGCTGTAATAACCTTTTTAAGAGTCCTGTACCCATTTTTCATTCTTCATCACAGACCCTGCTGTGCACTGGGATTATGTTATCTGTTGCCTTCCTGAATGCTTAACATGGTAAAAGTGATTTTTTTCCCCCGTTGCAAGTTTTTTTTGCTTTCAGAGTATAAACTTATATTGCTTTGGTGTCTCTCTTTCTCTATCTTTTTCCCCCCTTTCCCCCCTTTAACATTTCTGCTTAGTAAGTATTGGACAAGCATGCTGAGTAGCTCTGATAATTAGGTAATTTGAATTCAGGGTGGATGTCAGATGTTGAGTCCTAGGATAGAAACTGGTTATGTTGTAAGGCGATGTATTCTGTATCTGGGTAAGAGAGACTGAAATGCCCTTTCTATCTGTGCTTGCCAGCCAGGCAAGGGTCCTGGGTTGAGTACAAATGCAGTTGTTTGCCAAGTTCACTCTCTTTCTCAAGAAAAGGAGCAGATGTTGACAGTGAATGTAGTGAAGAGCAGTTGGGTAAAATAATAATCAGAAGTGGTAGTTTAATGGAATTGTTAATGGGATTTGTGCTTAAATAATGGAAGGGCTTGATTTTATTAATATCGGTTTTGCACGTGTAAACCTATGCCGAAGATTATACAATTCTTTCCCTTCTCTAGTGATGCATTTATAGAGCACGGCGTACAAATAGAGATCTCCAAACGTCTTAAATATTGCACTTTCTCTTACTTACCACTCTGTAGCATGCAGCACTCCATGCACCTGCAGAATTGACTGAACTGCAGGTGAACCTTGGAATTAAATTGTTAATAGTCAGGTTGGAGGTTTTCATTGAGAGTTCAGTCATCCTGATTGACTGTCATCCTCACTAGAATAAAAAGGGAGAATGTGTTGGATAATGAAAAACGTTAAAGTGCTGTACTCTTTGTGCCTTGAGTCATCTGATAGAAGGAGCCATGTAAGTGCAAAGTGATGGTGGTTATGTCATAATTGCAAGCTGACATTTAAGAAAATGTTACAAGGACAATATAAGAGAATGCTGAACGTAGCTCTCTTTCTCCTCATCCACCCATGTTTTTATACTTGTGGTTTCCCACCCAGACCATCTACTCTGCTGGTGACAAGAGGCCTTACTGAATACCCATTAGTTTCATGGACAGGGCCATCCAGGCTTTTGACATCGTCCCTATTCATAGAATGTCCTTCCTGAGGTCATTTGTAGAGCCCCTATTCTGTCTGCTTATAGATTCCTCCTGTGACCTCTTCCGCCATGATACCTTCAAAAACAAGCCTGGTGATTATGGCCAGGCTGCAAATACACACATATGTACCATCACTGAATGACCATGTTGGCCGCATCCATATGAGCGCAGATGTTTGTTTCCCTGGGGACAAGAAGCAGTGGCACACCTTGTGCCGCTGCTACTTGACCCTGGGGAATACCTGTGCCACGCATCCTGTGGCATGCAGCAGGTTACCATGGGTGGGGTAGAGAAGGCTGGGGCCAGCAGCCTTATCTGGGGTCCCAGGGGTCTCTTGCAGCTACAGCAATGGCGATCCTACTGCACGGAGCCTGGCTGGTACCCAGAGTGTGGATCTGGCCAGTGTGGCTCATGTTTTGGGAGGTGTGCACTGCCCCCACGTGTGCCACTCTGGGTTTTTTTGTGGGTGGGGCAGGGGTTGACTCTGGGATCTCCCGGTATCAACATGCCCTGCGCTGCCTTGCAGCACGGAGAACAGCTAAATGTGCAGTATGTGGTGCTGTAGACATGTCTGCAATGCCATGTACTGCACAGCCCTGCTCATCAGGACACGGCCTCTGTGTGCTTATATATAAAAATAGTAAATATAGTATTAATATGTCACCCAATGTGGCCAACATAGTTGGGTGTTATGCAGTTCTTCTCTACTCATTGTCTTTTTGGACCGTGAGCTCAGCAGGATAGGGACCATAGAGTCATAGAAAATGAGGTTTGGAAGGGACCTCAGGAGGTCATCTAGTCCAACCCCCTGCTCAAAGCAGGAATGTCCCCAACAAAATTGTCCCAGCCGAGTCTTTGTCTAACCAGGTCTTAAAAACCTTCAAGGATGGAGATTCCACAACCTTTCTGGATAACCTGTTCCAGTGCTTTACTACAGTCCTCATGAGAGAGTTTTTCCTAATATTGGGGGTGCACTGATAAAGATTTTTTGGGCTGATACCGATGGCCAATGATTGACCAGCCATATTGGCCAGTACCAGTCTGATTGCCAACATACAGCCCAGTAGCTTGGAGAGCAGCGTCCGGCTTGTAAGTCTGTTGGAGGGAAAGTGGGGGGAGGGAGAGGCAGGGGCAGATCAAGGTCCCTGCAGTGAGGTAGGAAGTGGGGCTGGAGCTGGGGCTGGTGGGACATGGCTCAGGACAGAGCCGGTGACTCACCTGGCGGGGGTGGCTTACACCACTGCATGCACCCCTGGGGGAGGCATGTGTCCCCTCGTTCTGTCTGCAGGGTAAGGGTGGGCTGCCACTCTGTGCTCAGGGCTGGAGGCTGCTCCAGCCTCTTTCTGGCAGCTGTGCTCGGGCTGGGTGCAGTGGGGTGGGCAGCAGCAGTGCTAAGAGAGGGGGAGTACTAGGAGGCTCGAGTCACCCCAAAATTCACCATAGCCCCACCCCCCAACACCACAAAATGTCTAGTGCTGTAGTTCTCGACCAGGGTGCCGTGGCCTTGAGATCCTTTCAGGGGTGCCGTGGCTCCAGTGCCCCTGCTGCTGCTGCCACCACTACTGCTGCTGTCACCGCTGCCACTGCTACTGCAGCCCAGTGAAATTACCCCACACACCTCTGCAGAGCAGAGCAGAGCAGGGAAGGGAGACCAAAACCTAAAGCAGCCAGACAGCTGCTACTGCCACAGCCACTTCCTCCTCCAGCCCTGTGTGTTTCTGCGGGAAACAGAGGTGTGTGGGACAGTTGTACCTGCAGCAGCAGGAGAAGCCTGGAGATAAATAGACAAGCTGAAACGTTACTGCAGTTCTCAACCAGGGTGCTGTCAAATTCAGAGAAGTTGTTGATTGGTGCTGTGAATTTTAAAGATTGAGAACCACTGGTCCTAGTGCCTCTGTCCTTGCCATTTGTAGACTCTTGACTACCACTCCTAGCCAGCTGTCAACTTTATTTACTTCAGCTTAAAATTAAAAGGGTGTCTTCCTCACACAGCTTCCCAAGGCACTAGGGTTTGTGTGAGACACGCTGCAGATGTGTAAGAGTGAACATTTTCCACCCTCTGCTACCCTGCCGTGCAGCTAGCAGTGGTACGTGCCGCTATCAGCAATGGATTCTGTAGGCTACTAAGAATTTGGGCTCCATTCCTGTAAATCTTTAAGCATATGTTAATTTTAAACAGGTGATTGATCTTAGTGAGACTTGATGTGCTTAAAGTTAAGCGTGTGCTTAATCCCTTGGCTGGATCGAAACCTTATTTTAGTATCCAAGACTGGCAACTATTGTAAATATCAACATTACATTTACAGCAACTGTTCTAGGTTATTGTCTGCTGTTCTGCAAAAACCTGATGGGTAAGAGGTCAAGGTCAAATATATAGTATCATACAGAGACTAATTTCTAGTGCCTGTTAATGTGTTCTGTTTCAGAAATGTGCTGACCATATGATTTTACTGTAGAATCATGTTAGGTCTGGGGTGGATGATATTGGGTAAAATATATTGTACCCATAATTCATATTAATGGAAATTCAATAATGGCAACCTGTCATCCACTGAGATTAGAACTGAGTGCAAATGTTGTTCTATAAAAGCATTAAAAAGGCATTATGAATTAGAGTCTATCGCACCACATTGTGTTCCTTATAAATAATAGAGGGAAAAGCTGGTCCTTGAAGTTTTTGGATTGTCCATTTTGAAAGAGCCCAGCAATTACTTTCTAGAGCTGACTGTGCACCATTGATCTGACTTATGGATTTCATAAATGCAATGGTCTGCTAATTTAATAAACTTATTCAATCTACGTTTTTAAACAGAGTATAGCACTTTGAAAAATGATTTCCTTTCAAACCAAAATGAACTCTTACGGCTTTTAAACATTGGATTGTGATATTTTGCTTCCACTTTTTCATTAGACTACCTTCTGGTTTCACATTTTTCCCTAGGATAGTACAGAAGCCAGCAATTCATGTTTCATTACATTAAATACTCGTATTTCATTTATGCGTATTTGGAATAGAGCCATGAATTGAGTCCTTAGACAAACTGTATTTGGCTTTATAATAAAGTTTACATCTGTCTGCAAAGTTTATATGTGCCAAAAGCTCATATAATCCTTGGTTGTAATTGTTTAATAACCTAAGATTCACCACATTGTACTGGATAGGATGTTGATACATTAAACATGGTCTCTTGTCACAGTCGGCCAGTACATTAGATTGCAGGAATACAGGGGAAAAATCCCATAATGTTTCTGACAAATGACTCAGTGCAGTAAATTGAGTGAGGGGAGAATTCCCTCTAAACTCCTTTTGTGCTCTCAAGCGTCAGATTGGATTACCTCTGTCTTAGTCATTTTAGCATTTATAACCACTATAGGTCATAAAACTGTCCAGCCTCTTCTTAAATCCAGCTACATCTGTAAATCTATAACCTTGGTGTAGGACTTTTGGCGTATAGAGATTAAACATTGTGGTGGCAAATTTTCTCACCTGGGCTTCCGGCTGTAGTGGTATGATACCCATGAATTTCCAGAGCAGTGGTTCTCAAGCTTTTTAGACTCGCAGCACCCGTCATTAGGCTCAAAGCACCCCCTCTTAGACTCAAGGCAACCCTCAGAAAATGCTGGCTCTTAGCGTTCACTTATTTTTTGATTTTGGAAAAATAGAGGAATTCTGCTGCTGCAAGGACGAACTACAATGGATCAAAATATTTTTGACACTGGATTCTTACTTGAAATCTCTGGGTTTATCTTGTGAATCGTGTGTAAGCGTTTGCACACCTAACAGTGCTAATATTGTGTGCCACCCTGTAACACCCTTAAAAGGATTTCAAAGCAGGCCAGGGCACCACTACCCCCCTGGCTGAGAATCACTGCCAATGAAAATGCCACCTCCCCCAACTGAAAATGGCCACTGGCCACTTGTATGTTTGCATACTGTGTTTTGGAGTACAGTGTACTCTGTTTAAATGTCTATTGGATGCATGCATAATATGCTTAATAGCAGAATGAGACAACAGTCCCCATTTTTTGCCTGTGGTTTACATTGTAATAAACTCTGGTTATCTGTATATTCATTAAGTACATAAACCACTTAAATGCATAGGAGTACTTTGGCCCCACAGTCTGCTTCCTAAATTTTTAAGGGCATAATTGGTTAAACTGACTTGGAACAGTCCATTTCAAGGCTTATAAAGAAGCACTGAACTAACTTGATCCTGACAATTTCAAGGCTGCTATTAGAGTCATAAAGCACTCTGAAAAATAAGATAGAGAGCCTTAATGAGTGCAAACACGTTAGTTGAGGTTGTTCCTGTAATTAATTAGCATTGCTTACCATCGTTTGGATAAGTACATGGCCTTTTCTTTAGTTATGGAGCTATGCAGTTAAATGATGTACGCCATATACAGAATATTTAGAGACTAAAGTCTGATATGTTTAACAAATTATGAACTTTACACCAATGCAATTTAGATTCTGCCCCTTTCCCCCAGAATTTATTGTATCATGAATTATCATTGACAAGGTACCCACATGATTCTTGGTCAAATGCCAGATTTAATACAATAGTTATCAAGACCAAGAAACCTGTGTGACAGTGACAGTAATAATTATGTTCGCCTGAAAAGAAATGGAAAGTAAGCTTATACTCTTCAGCTAAAGGTGGAGATAAGGGGGAGTCAGGCAATTATATATATCATATGCTTCTGACCTATGCTTTTATCACTCTTGACAAGGTTTGAAAAGTACTAAGGTACATCCTGGCCAAGGAGCACATTTAAAGAAAATCACATACCATACATTTGTATTCCAGGTTAATAAAGTGGTCACTCAAAATTCAACCCCTTCACATTTTTAATAAAGTTAATGGGGTGGGACTGACAACAGTCCCTCGTTCTTGTGCATTCTGGGTGCAGCAACAATTCTGTTACTGTTACTTGATATTGCAAGTTTAAGCTCTGACATCATGAAAATAAAAAAGAAAGGAAAAAAAGGCGAAGCATTTGTAACAGAGGAGCAGCTTGCTCTGGAGAAAATGGGCTGTCTGTCTGGAAAAATGAGACTACTGTTCCCAGTTCTGTGAGACCTTCTGCCAATCACTTAATCTTCTTTTCCTCAGTTTCCTAGTCAGGTAAAATATGAATGCTACAACCTGGCTAACTTTCTCCCAGGGTTATTTTGGGGATTCCTTCACCAGTTTTTCTAGAGCACTTTGAATATAGTGGCAGGGAATTACAAAAGCATAAAAGAGTTTCCAGCGCAAATCCTGTTGATATCCAGGAGTTTTGTATGGCTGATTCCCACTGAGCGCATCTACACAAGATGCTAATGCACAGTCATTATTGTGCATTTATTTAGTACTTGTATAATTAAGTACTAAATAAATGCACAGTAACCATAGTTACTGCACAGTAGCGCTGGTGAATGCCTTTTAGTGACACTACTGCACAGTAGCTTACTAATACTGCACAGTAGCATATTAGCACTGTTCGCGCTGTGACACACTACTGCACAGTATTATTCAGCTACTGTGCAGTTAGCATTTCTGACCATGGTGCAGCTGTTTGCAGCCTGCCCGCCACCTGCTGTGAGCAGCCCAGACGCTATGGGCAGCCATGGCTGCATGTGCGCCTCAGGGTGCACAGTAGGGAGGGGGCCAGGGGCATCGTAGACCCAGCCCTTCCCTGCCATACTCTGAGGTGCACATGCAGTTGCTGCCAGCAATGATCCAGGATGGTACTTGGACCTCGGTACAGCTGCTTGCAGGCTCATGGCTACCTGCTGCGAGTAGCATGGGCTCCATGGTGGGTGGCAGGGGCATGCCTAGAGCCCGGGCTGCTTGTAGCAGGCAGGCATGAGGCTACAAGCAGCTGCACGGGGGTCCAGAGCCCTGACTTGGTTTGTTGCAGGCAGTGGCTGTACATGTGCCTTGGAGCAGGGCAGGGAAGGGGCTGGGGTTGTGCTGCCATGGCAGAATTGGGCCTGTCATGGCTCCCCACCATCTGCCTCTGGCACACCAACATCTTCCAATTCAAGGTTGTGGGTTTTTTGGCATTCAACCCAGAAATGTGGCCAACCCCTAGGCTATACAGATACAAATTAGCAGAAACCATCTGTTTGTTTTACAGAAGAACAGGTCTTCTTTAGGCCAGGGCAGCAGCTTAATGATCATAGGGCACCTAAGTTCACCTCCTTAGCTTTGGGGAATGTTTCATCACCAACACAGCCCATCACTGGAAGACTGGTCCATCATCCACTGCAGACACCTGAAACGTTCCTGTTGACACTGGATTGGGCTTTTGGTCAAGTATATGGTAGCAGCCATGGAAGATTTTTCCAGAGGTACTCCCTTTGCAACAGGAGATGTTCCTGAAGCTAATTTCTAAGCCAGAGGTTTTCAACCTTTTTTGGTTGGTATACCCCCGGTGGCCGGTGGAGAAGTAGGGAGTCTCCTGGCAGCCAGTCAACGAGCGGGGGGGGTTTCCCTGCACGGCAGTAAAACTGGAAGTGCCGATGGCATGCAGCAATGAAACCAGAAGTGCCGGCACCCCGCCCCTCCCTTCTCCGTGCCATACCCTTGGTTGACAATCCCTGGTCTAAGCCATTAGGACCTAACTCTATGCCCTCCTGCAGTATTGGTTCACCTCTCTAGGCTGTTGGACATGTGTCCTCCAGACTTCTCACAGGTTTCCTTTTGAGTTGCTCTCTTTTCATTTAAAAAACTGTTTTGGCTTTCATTTACTCCCTCTCCAACACCAACTCCCCCTGCCCCCTTCCCCCCCCACTTCTTTTTAATGAAAGAAAATGTAAAATCTCGAATTGGCTCATTAATTTTTTTGTTTTAGCGCTCATTTACTAAAAATGAAATAAATGAAACGTAAATGAGACCGCTCATCTATCGTTTCTCAGTTTGCCTCAGATGACTTTATTCCTCACACCTCCTGTGTGGACAGAGCGTGTGTCATTTAATTTCTGCCTCACTTATTTCTTACTTATTTGAACACCTTGTCTTTTTTTTCCCCACTCAGGTGTTTGTTAGAGGTTCCTTAGAGCAGACATCAGGGCAAGAACATGAGTCTTGTGGGCGTAGCAGAGGACGGGGTTTGGGAGCTGGGAGAACCAAGTCTCTTGACAAAAACAGGTCATTCACTTCTTCACTGTCTGATCGTACTTACACTCCAAATCTCATTTTTTCCATTTGTTGAAATAAAGGTGATGATATCTTCATAAAGAACTTAGAAATCTATAAATGAAAAGATCTGTATGCTCAGAGTACTTATTAGATATATTTTTAACCTTCTGGGGAAGGAAGTCACGTGTTGCTTACACTTGCATGGTTTTGAGGGCAGACGCTTTGCCAAATGCTTAACAGAAACCTTCTGCTACATACGTTTTGTTTCCCTCTTTGATTTCGCATTTAATTTTCATTTAGCTATTTCTCATTAATGCCCTTTGTTCTCATCTGTGACACTGTATTTGGCCCATTATATGTAGCTTAGTAATAAACGAGAGCTCTTCTTTTTCTCATGAGAGAGAAAAATGAAAAAGAATTTCTTTCTGGATTGTCAGGCACATTATACTGAAGTTTATGATTGCTTCATAATAAATGATTATAATAATCATTTTCTATGCGGAAGCTACACTGAGTTGTCAAGGGTTTGACTTGTATTATTTTTGTTCTATTGATTTAGTGTTTCCAACTGACTTCCACAATTTTAAGTCAGTGGATGAAAGAGAGAGAGAGAGTAGGGGGCAGAATTTACAAAGGGACTTGGATGTGGGAAGAGTGGGAAAATGTGAGATGGGGTTTTGATATAGGTAAGGAGGTTAGAGAAAGAGTAGATCTTGAGTTGGGTTCATCTGTGAAGCAAAAGGGAAGGGAGTTCTGCTTAGAAAAGCCACCTCTGTCTCCCGTAGGAGAAACAGTGCTCTGATGAGCCACCAGTTTCAGCGGGTTTGTAAGACATTCATACCATAGGCCGCGCATATAAAAGTATTTAATTTATCAACAGTGAAGGCAATTGAGAGGCAGGATGGGGATGTGAGCAGGGAGGCAGGAGACTTGGTTCAGTTCCTGGCTCTGCAACAGATTTCCTGGCCTTGGCTAAGTCGCTTAGGCCCTGATCCCCCAAAATATGTAGGTGTCTAACTTAGGTGGCCAAGTGGTCTGCACAGTGAAGGGGAGAATTAGATGCACAGCACCCTGCACCAATATAAAATGCTAGAGACAGAGGTGAAATCCTATCTCCCCACTAAAAGGTGGGGAGTTCTGCGGTTTGATCCCTGTACTGTTCCTGTATTTTTCTGAAGACTTTGCAGTCCCTGAAGCAGGGAACTAAATCCATGTACTCCCCCCCCCAGATGAGCACCTTAACCACTAGCCTATAGAATCACATTCCCTCTGGAATAACATTTTTCTGGCCCCATATATCTTGCATTCTTTTCATCAGGGGAAGGATGATTCCTCATCCCAGTCTAGCCTCTAGCCTGCTAGTTTAAGGTAACCTCTTGGGAAGTGGTAGACATGTATCTGCTTCGGTTGATTCATACAGGGCTGTCCAGCTCCTTAGCAGCTTAGGAGCTCCATGCCTCAGATGTTGCTTCTTTGAAGGCCACAGGCCCCAAGGGTTGCACAATGTGCAGGTTCCCCCACTGCACACTCCCTCCCTCACTGCACTGTCTCCCCTGCACTCCCCCTACCACCTGGGCTTCCTGTTCTACCCCCTCTGCTCTCTCTGTGCTCTTGCCCATGGTTCCTCTCCATGTACCTTTCCACCACATAGTGGGGGGGGCACACCCCATCTCTGCTGTTCAGTCCCCACCACACAAGTCATGTGGAGTTCCTCATGTCACAGGGTACATATACACATATTAAGTCGACTTAAAATAAAGCAACTTAACTAAATCAACTTAAGCCACATTGGAGCATACACACATACAGCTCCTTGACATGATGGCAGCCATCTTGTGAGCTAAGTCGACTTAACTAATGTGAGTTAAGGTCATACACCTTGGAAGTGTATTATCTTGCACCGCATTTAAGTTGACTCCACTCCACATACATGTATACATTCTAACGGTTAAGTCAACTTAAAGTTAAGTTGACGTAACAGTCAGAAAGTTAGCATGTGTACACGCACCCACAGATACTTCCATGTCTTAAGGGACCACCTAGATCCCAAAGCCCTGGGGGCAGGAATAGGAAGTGCAAGCTGGAGGAGGGAAGGGAAGCTCTGAGGCCCCGGGGGGCAGCAGTAGCCAGAGCAATGGAGGGGATGGCACCTGGGAGGTAGTCTGAGGACACAGTTGAAGCCCTGATGGGCTGCATTGGCCAATAGATCACCAGTTGGCCATTGAACTTCTGTTTCCCACTTCCTGTGCAAGTTCTGTAACTAATTAGCTATTACAAAAAAGGAGGGCAGCACGACACCACATTCCTATCTTCCTGTTGGTCTTCTTGAACAAAAGTGGCTGTGGCTATTGTGCTTTGTGCAGACCTCAATGCTCTGTGTGTGTTAAGGCATGCTCAGAGCACAATTACTGGGGCCCCTACTGGGGATGTCAGGATGGGGATGCCTAGTGGATGAATCCCAAATGCAAGCTGTGCCACAATGCTCTGTTTTGCCATATTAATGGCATGTGCACAAGAGTACAATTTCAGGTGCTAAAGTAACTTAACTGGTGAAAACCTAGGTGCCCTGCATCTCTAGATGGGGGTTTTGTAACTTGCTTATTTAGACTTCAGTCTAGATTCAGTCTGCAAGTTTTATTGGCTGTGTTTTTGTTTGATCTTTTTTCCACCTGCCCCTTGCATCATATCTGTCTATAAAATGGGGGTAAGAGAACCCTCTTACCCCATTGGGTCATGTGAAGACATCTCCTTAAAAGACTGTGATATTACAGCAGTAGGGAAAGAAAAGATTATCAGATTGTTCCCTCCTATTCTTAAGTATGACTTAAATGAGGAAGTAAGGGAATGCTCAAAATCGTGAACGACTGGTGCCTCCCACAACTGGGGGGGGCATCCTGGCGGTGAGTGGTGAGTGGGGACTGCCCACAGCTGCCAGCAGCCATGTCCGCAGCAAGGTGGGAGGGACGGGGGGGGGGCAGCAACTGCCCACAGAAGCCAGTGGTGGCCAATCTTGGGGGGGGCACATGCCCCCCCATGCATCACCTGTGTTCAAAACAGTGTGTTCTGTTATGACAGTTATAACTGAACATTTATACTGGGAAAAGGTTCAGTCCAGTTGAACCATGCACAAATATGCAGTAAATGACTATCCATGAAACTTTTTTACTACTTTGAAATGCCAAATACAATTGTGGTTTTTTTCCAAACTATATGGTCAATAGCAAATTCAAGATTTGGATTCTAAAAAGGGCTTGTTTCAAACCACTCATGGTTCATTTTCTGGGTTGAAACTACTATGTTCACTCAAGTTGCTGCCTATATAGTGACACCCACTAAACATTTTAATGTCTTGCAGCTATATTGTAGAGTTCAATACCTGAAAAGCAGCAGCCCCAAAAGGAGCTAATCTTATCTGAAAATTAAAGCATTTAA
Source organism: Crocodylus siamensis (assembly GCF_052110815.1). Lineage (NCBI taxonomy): Eukaryota > Metazoa > Chordata > Crocodylia > Crocodylidae > Crocodylus > Crocodylus siamensis. Next base: position 11,534,285 of record NC_143395.1, on the reverse strand, counting down.
TTCTGTTTTATAGGCTCTACTGGGTTGTATTTGTGAGCAATCCAGATAAGCCATATTTTAAAATAGTATAATAATTTTTAAGAATAAAAAACACTGAGCAACTTGAAGATAAGTCACTGATGTAAAGTCCTCCCAGATTTACAAACGATAATGTAACATTTTTGATGGTAAAGTTTGCAGATGACACACATTTTGGTAGGGTAAGTAAATAAGTAATGAGAAGCAGGAGACAGTGATCTGAATTGCTTCATTATATGGTCATAATTTGACAGGATTCTAAAAGCAAGGTAATACATCTGGAAATCAAGTACTGTACATGTTTCCCTTGCTTTATGCTGTAAAATGGCGCATAACTTGAATTTGCATAAAGGGAAACCACTTTACAATGTAACAAATAGGGATATGTTCCAAGAACTCGACTCTACTGACCCCCAGACCCATTTCTGCCACTTTTACAAGACAATTTTGGTACTCACCAACAGCAGACAGTACACGCAAGCACAGAGCACTATCATAACAGGGAAGGCAACTACAGAAACACATGTTGCAGACAACGAGTGAAGCGCACAGATCCACTTAGGAGACTAAATTTTGGTGCGCGTCAATCCCACAATGCACCGGACAAAGCAGGTGTGTGTGAGCTTCCACCACACCGATAGCATAAGAGTTAATTTCCCTTGCATGTAACACATTTTTGGTATAAAGGTCATTGCATAAGAGCGAATTCGCACATACAGAACCCACATAAAGCAAGGGAAACCTGTATTCAGTCAGGGTATACCTGTATGGTGGGAGATTATATTGGAAACACTGACTCAGAAAAAGGAAGCTGTTGGTAATCACTCCAGTATGATTTCTCAATATAATATTATAGAAAAGAGGGCCAGGGCAATGGCTTGATGGATACAAAGAGAACTAGCAAGTTGAAGAAAGGTAACCATCTTACCACTGTCCATGCTGTTAGTAAGACTGCTTCTAAAACCCTGTGTTCAACTGTTTTTTTTCAAGAAGGATATGGGAATACTAGAAGGAGTTATAAGGGGGGCCTCATGAGATGATCCAGTGGATGGAAAATAAGCCTTATGACACAAAACTTAAGGAGCTAAAGCTATTCAGTTTACTGAGACAAAGGCGGAGAGGTGACTTAATCATCCTGTATAGCTACTGACACCCAGAAAACTATCAGATGGCGGGGACGGGGCTTTGTAGCCTTGAAGACAAAGTCACAATGAGATCAAATCCCTGGAAGGTGAAGTTATACAAATGCAACTTTAAAATAAGACTCAATTTCCTAGTAGTATAAGGGTAATTAAACACTGGAACTGTTTCCCTGGGGAGTAGATCAGCCATTACTTGGAGTTTTTAAAACGAGATTAGTTATCTTTGTAAAAGACATGTTTTAATCCACTTCGTAGGAAAAAAAAAGTTCTGTTGCCTCTGTGGACAGAAAGTTAAAATTATGATAGTAGTTTGTTCTGGCTTTATAAACTTGGGATCTGTGAGAATGGTAACACTTTCTAGAAACTTTGAACTCCTAAATACCTAGAGGACTATAATCTATAGGTTATGAACTATGATGTCTTCTGATATCCTCTTCACAGGTTTTGACTTGAGCAGGTTCTGACACTCAAGATTTATTTTGCAGTTAGCTTAAACATTTTGCTGATTTGCCTCAAGTATTTTTTCTTAATTGTAGAAAATACATTTTTTTAAATTGGCATATTTTTTCCATGAGTACTCTTGATTTTAAACCTTTTATTATTACTTCATGTGGTAACAGGTCATTAGTAACACCTTGGTCCTTAGGTGAAATTATTGGATGATATTAAGTTTTTAGTGGGGAAAATGACTCCTGCAGCTGCAATACTGTTTGAGGCTTTAAAACTATGGTTAGAGAGAGATGCCCACTGGTTAATCCTACGTATGACTTCACTTCAAGTTTTATCAGGTCTAGTGGAAATGTCAGGTACTCTGCTGTGGGAAATATCATCAGGTACTCTGCTGTGTTTTGCTGGAAGACATCCACATTTGATTTCTTTCTTTTGTCCTACCGTTTCTATTTTTATAGTAAATGTTTCTGTCCATTTTAAGGCCATCTCTGCTTTTGTTCCTCTTTAGTATATCCTAAAGCAATATTACTGTTTCCATTGTGACCCTGTAACCTGGGTTATACTTGGCTGTTACTATAATACTCTACTTGGTATTTTAGGGCCTGATGTTCAGGGGGTAACCAAAGCTTGGGAAGACAATCCTCTGAATAGCGATGAGAGAATCTGCATAAGGGGGCTATATAAAACACAAATGAGAAGGTAGAGGGATGAGAAAACAAATCATATGAGATAAGTGTTAGTCACATCACGTAATGTGGTCTTGGAAGTCACTCAGATGTATTGCCATGATATATGAAGTAAGACTCTGTCTAAAATAAAACAAAGCATTGCATACATACATAAAATTCAAACCCTAAGAAAATCTCTAGGCGGTGGGAAATATTGTTGGCATTTCCCCAAACTAAGGAGGAAATTCATGCAGGGCCTTTACCCCAAAGGAACATTTTGACCCCTAAACTATTATTTAAAAGGGTGGGACAAGGATGGGGAAAGGGACTCCCATGACCAGTATTACTTTTTCCTCTGGTTATGTCCAGAAGGAGAGCAGCAGCTGCCACTGCTTGTTGAATTAAGTCAGATCCTGTCAGGTTTCTGCTAGACAGGCTCTGATAATACCTACCAGATCCCCAGGAGACTTGCTTCCTGGATTCTGCTTTGGTTTAGGAGTGCGTTAGGGCTGAGCTGCAAAGCCCTGTCAAAACCGGTCAGTTCTGGACATGTCTTGAGGTGCAACTTTAGACATCTAGGAAATGTTAAAAAGTTAGTTATGCGCCAACGGAGTTGAGATGGCCCCAGGGTCAGAGCAGGGGTTTTCAGGATAGCAATTCTGGATTTAGGTGCCCCTACATCACCTAAGTCTCACTCTTAGCACCTAAGTGGTGATTTGGATCCAACCCTGAGTGACAGATTGGTAATAAGATAAAAGACACATGCTTGATTGCTTTTCTGCAGGGCTTTATTAAGATCCTATTGCTACAAGACCAACACGGATCCAATATTGCCATAAAGAAAGCTTGCGTTTGTCACACAGATAGGACGTACCTATTTAGCAGAAGTGAGAATACTACAGGTTTGGTGGTACTGTAAAAAAGAATCTAAAGAGGCAGTAAAGCAACAAGGCAAAAACCCTCAAGGACAGACCCTGAATCAAGCAGCATATTTCATAGATTTCATAGATTTCGATTTCATAGATGTAAGGGCTGGAAGGGACCTCAAAGAAAATCAAGTCCAGCCCTCTGCCCCAGGGGCAGGAAGTCAGCTAGGGTGAAAGGATCCCAGCAAGATAAGCATCCAAGTGTTTCTTGAATGAGTGCAGAGTAGGTGCCTGCACCACTTCTGGAGGGGGTCTATTCCAGGTCTTGGGGGCTCGGACAGTAAAGAATTTTTTTCTTATGTGCAGCCTAAAACGGTCTTGGAGGAGTTTGTGACCGTTGGTCCTTGTTTTTCCATGGGGCGCTCTGGTGAATAGACGGTCTCCCAGTTCTTGATGTATACCCCTTATATACTTATAAGCAGCCCTGAGCCTACGCTTTTCCAGGATGAAGAATCCCATGGCTCTCAGCCTCTCTTCATAAGGCCTGTTTTCTTGCCCTCTGATCATGCGCGTGGCTCTTCTCTGGACTCTTTCAAGCTTCTCCACATCCTTCTTGAATTGCGGAGCCCAGAATTGGATGCAGTACTCTAGCTGCGGCCTCACCAAGGCCCAGTACAGCGGGAGGATGACATCCTGAGATTTACTTGAGAAGCATCTATAGATGCAAGCCAGAGTTTTGTTTGCTTTACCAGCTGCAACATCGCATTGGTGGCTCATGTTCATCTTGTGGTCAGTCATGACCCCCAAGTCTCTTTCAGTCATGATGCTAGCAAGTGTAGCACTGCCGAGCCTATAAGCATGCTGCGGGGTTTTTGTCTCCTCAGGTGGAGTACCTTACATGTATCAGTATTTCATAGATTTCATAGAATTTATAGACATTAGGGCTGGAAGGGACCTCAGGAGATCATCGAGTCCAGCCCCCTGCCCAAAGGGCAGGAAGTCAGCTGGGGTCATAGCATCCCAGCAAGATAAGCATCCAATTTACTCTTGAAGGTGTTCAATGTAGGTGCTTGAACCACCTCTGCTGGCAGACTGTTCCAGACCTTGGGGGCTCGGACAGTAAAGAAATTCTTCCTTATGTCCAGCCTGAAACGGTCTTGCAGGAGTTTATAACTTCGTCATCCTTTGGGGTGCTCCGGTGAACAAACGCTCCCCCAGATCCTGGTGGTCACCCCTGATAAACATATAGGTGGCCATCAGATCACCCCTGAGCCTGCGCTTTTCCAGGCTAAAGAGCCCCATGGCTCTCAGCCTGTCATCGTACGGTCTGTTTTCCTGACTTCTGATCATGCACGTAGCTCTCGTCTGGACTCTCTCAAGCTTCTCCACATCCTTTTTGAATTGTGGAGACCAAAACTGGACATAGTACTCCAGCTGCAGCCTCACCAAGGCCGAGTACACGGGGAGAATGAAGTCCCAGGATTTGCTTGAGAAGCATCTATGGATGCAACCAGCATTTTGGTCCCTTTACTAGCCGCAGCATCACACTGAGGGCTCATGTTCATCTTGTGGGCAGTGATGACCCCCAAGTCTCTTCCATAGTGCTAGCCAGTGTAGCACTGCCCGGCAGTAAGGATGTTGCAGGTTTTTCTTCCCAAGGTGGAGAACCTTGCGTTTTTCAGTGTTAAACACCATCAGGTTCTTGTCCGCCCATTTGCTGAGCATGTCCAGGTCAGCCTGGATTGCCCACCTGTCCCTAGGTGTGGATGCTTTGCCCCAGAGTTTGGTGTCATCGGCAAACTTGGCCAGTCTGCTTCTGACTCCAATGTCCACATCATTAATGAAGATGTTGAACAATATGGGTCCAAGGACAGAGCCTTGGGGGGACCGCACTGGTCACAGGACACCATGATGAGTGAAGTAGAGACTCCATCAGTTTGCATTATATCTGCTTGTAGTCTTAAATATCTCAGGTTTCTTTTAACTCCTCCATTCTCCAGAAGGAGATGAATGCAAAGATTTGGAAAGCAAACTATGCACTGCACTGAAGACTGATAGCTAATGAATTTCTGACAGCAGCAGCAAAAATTATAATAGATCCATGCAATATAAACATCTTCTCAGGGCTCCTATGTGGAGCACATAGGGCAGCTAACATGGTCTGAAGAAAGGAGGTGGAATTCATTATTGAAAACCTCTCAGAGTAAGCTGGCTACCGCACATGGTTAACCAGGACATTTTTCTGCTAAAATTTCAAACTACATGTAGTCAGAAAAAGGCATAAGTATTTTTTTGAGTGCTTGACACTATTATTAGTTCTCCTACTGGCTAAATAATTGGCTGGCATGTTAGAATTAATGCAAGGAAATATATGCAGGATATTGGGGAGGCATTGGAGAGAAAATATTTAGTATTATAGACTGTGACTTTACAGCCAACTCCACAATGTTACAGTGTTGAGCTCTGTAGTGCTAAATTTTTTGGATGCCTCAGCTGGGCCTGTAAGCTGCCTGTACAGTGCACAGGAACAACAGAGCACCTCAAGGAAGGAAGTCCATCAGCAAATTCGGGGGGCAGTGGAGAAATCTTGCTTGTAAAAGGCACAGTGAGACAGTCTGGGTACGGCTTGTGCCTTTTTCTGCTCTCTGTTGGACCCTCAGACTACTTGATCTGGCTTGCCCTTCGACTTTACCGTCTACCTGGACCTCTGGTTTTCTGATTTGGCTTACCCCTAGACTCTACTCTATTGGACTTTCTGGCTGCCTGACCTAGCTAGCCCTCTGCCACCATGCTCTTCCTGACCTTCCAGCTTCCTGACACAAGCTTGTTCCTGGATCCAGTTCTTGGGCTTACCCTTGGCTTCCTGACCTAGTCCATACCTGTATTCTGCTCATTCTGCCCAGCCCTGCCCAGCCCTGGACTTGGTCACTCATGACCCAGCCTGACACCCTCTTCAAGAGCTAGAAGATGGACACGTAACTCCTCCCTCCATTCAGTTTTCATAGCCCTGAATCCTCCACTGAATCCTCCCCTTCTTCTAAGAAAAATAAGCAGGGGTGGCTCCTGTCATTTAAAAGTGCCATTCTTTGATCCAGTAACTTAGTGGTTAGATATAGGAGATGGTTCGGTTCCCTCTTCTGGATGAGAAGAGACAAAGCCACATTGAGGGTTTCTTCCACATCCCAGCAGAGTTCTAGGGAGGGTATCTCTACCCTTCCTTTTGAAGCTATTTCTATGTGGAATAATTAAAGGTTAATTGGACCAGAGAGAGAAAACAAGAGAACAAGAAGGGAGCGTGACTGTAGGTTAGTGGATAGGGAGTTCATCTGGGAGATCCTTACTCCAAGGACTAGTTGTGTATTGTACATTAAAGAGTCATCTGAGAAAATATATGAACCATGCTGGGGGCAACAATTGGCAGACAAAGTAGGCAGAGATTGTATATTCTGATAGACATAGGTGTGATACCTATGCAGAGCTTGAAGTTTGTCTTCTTATGACATCTTGTCTTCAGGGTGTGAGTCATTGAATAACACTTTCTCCTGCCTGTGGAGAAAGAGGAGTCCCTTTGTAGAGGATCAATAAGACTCGGAAGACTCACGACTGTAAATTAGAAGTTAAAGGATCAAATTAAGAAAAGTAAAAATTTTAAGTGGCATGGTGGAAGCCTCATTGCTCTTGACTGCAATAACTAGACTGAATAAAGCACTAAAAACTGAAATAGGAAACAATCTAGAACTATCATCATGGACTGGATGAGCTAATGGCTATTTTTGCTTTGTAAAGTTGATAATCTAATCAGAATAGCAATCTAGCTGAAATGGGCTAAAAAGAAATTATATGGTAGGTTCACAGAAAATGAAGGGTTCCAGTGGCTGCATAGATACTTACCGGTTGTCATGAGAAAATCCAGACCTGTACGTATTTTCCAATATAGATTAGCATCTTTCAGTTGGATAGTCTTAATCGTCGACCTAATATAATGTCTTCAATTATTTGGACTTATTTTTTCCTGGTTCATTTTATTGTACTTGTACTGTGGAGGCAGACATACAAGGCAAGGAAGTGGGGGAGGGACGCAAATGTAAATGTTATAGCTTTTTAATTAGAAGTCTTTTAAATTACAGCAATTTTATACTGTAGTAACTTTTCAGGGCCATTGAGATTCTAAAATACCTGCCAACTGGGAAAGCCAAAAGTTCAATTGTTTTTGGGGGGTTTTGTTTTCCCTCCATTACTTTTCCAGCACAATGAGGCTTTCACGAACATTTTCGTTCCCCTGTATTACCTGTTGATGTCTTTGCTTGTGATGCTACACTTTTCAAAGAACATTCTTACTGTGTAGTAATCACTTATTACCACCTTTAATTGTTTTTAGCTGGTATATGACTAAGGGAATTGGGTTGGCTGTTTTTTTTCTTGGAGCCTTAATTAAAGCAAATGGTTGCTTAGGGTTTACATTGAATAAATATGGAGGAAAACAAAACCCACAAAGCAAACAAAACCTTTTGGTTTTTCTTTACCTGCTTAGTTTGTGTTTCCTGCATTCATAGATCAGCTGGAACAGATGACATTATTTGACTCTCATTTGTCACTCCACTGGACTGTACCAGGAACAGTGTTAGTCTAGCACAACCCTGTGTTTCATAAATATTTTAAAGTGTTTGTTGGGCAGAGCTCTTACTGTGTTGTATAGTCCATACTGTGTGTAACACCAGTGCTCCAGAATATAATTGGAGTACAGGGAGCAATATGCTGTTTCATCTTTGGGTTGTATTTATTCTCAGAAACATACTTGCTTAATGAACAGAAGAGTGACAGGAAAATCTGAGACAATTACCTTAAGTCTGATTCCACTGTCGACTAGCAGTGCTTCACTTTTGCAGTAGGTTAGCTGAAAAGGTAACAAACAAAAATTCTAAAATAAATTAAAAATTGGAAAATATCATAAAAAGCACCAGACATTTATTGTTGTCTATGTTTGATGAACACTATACTGTTAAAACTAAAAAAATAAAATCCTTAACAGCTGGAATTTTTTCAGGGAAGTTTCTTCTCTTTAGGTTGGCAACAGAAGATACTTTTTGAGTGGTGTATCTTTCTCTTTTTAAACATGGTAGTCTCATAGATAAGATGAAGGGATACAATAATCAAAGTGAATAACAGCTGATCTAACCAGCCCTCTCTCATTATATTCAATAAATACCAATGCTACCTGTCAGTACTGTTTTTTATTAAACCCCTTATTGTTGGGATGGGAAGTTCAGGCCACCTGTAGTATATTGATGAGATAAGACTTGGCATGCAGGTTATCTAAGGTATTTGTATTGTTTTTTAGGATTTAACTCTGCTTTGGTGTTGTTGTATCACTGTCCACATTCTTTGATTGTAGGGTAGGTTTGTGGTTTTATTTTTCCCTTTGTACATGCTTGTAGATATGACCCGTTTCATTCTGGATTTTTTTTTCTGTTGTTTATGGCCTGTCTAGATAATGTTATTGCTGTTGATTGCTCACAAAAGGTTATTTCATCAAACTGTTTTCACAACGAGAAATGGAGAGGTGAAATCCTATAATTAATAATTAATGGAGCCAGTGTGATTTGTAGTGGATGTTGTTGATGTGCTTTTCAATATACAGAAATGAATAAACACTTGAATGCTTCTTATTCAGCTTTTAATGGCTATGCTGTCAACACAACTACTCTTTTTGAGTTTTCCATTGTTAGGCTTCATTTAGATTTTGGCTCACCGCAAAGATCAATTGAAGTTAAACAAAATAATAGTCAAAGGCCCTTTCCAGTAGCAAGGAACTTCTGCAACACATCCATAGGTGCTCCAAAATATTGTGCCAACACTGCCCTTGTGTGGGTATGTCTCCTTTGGTAACAACTGCACGAAGCTTGATCTGGTAGGCTTAGTTCAGAGGCTTCATATAAGGCTGCCTCTCTCTCGGGAGTGTGGTTGAGGCTGTTCTTTCCCTAGTGGCATGTCAAGCTTCACCCAGTTGATTATTGTTTTTGGCAATTACGGTATTTATTCACATATCACATACCTTTTCTCCAACGATTAGTCCCCCCTCTCCTCCCCCACCCCAAATTAGGGTTTGTGTTTTAAGTGGAAAGACGGAGTTTTCTGCACTAGGGGTATGGAGGAAGAGAAGCATGGAGACACTGTGCTGTAATGGCTGCCAAAATAGCTGCTGCTTCTCTCTGGGGTAGCAAACAGCAGGAGTAAAGTCCCTATGGCAGCAGCTGCTGGACTGTCAGTAGCTTTTTGCTGATCAATTCAGCCATGGTTGTGAAAAGATTAACACTGTAGCTTTAGTCTGAAGAGCCATTGAGCCAGCAGAAGGTGAGCTGAGCTCCTGCGTGCAGTCATCTCTTTCCACCATGACTCTGGAAGTCTTTATTTTTCCTACAATCTGTCTTCCAAAAACAAGGTGTAAGTCTTATTTGCAGGACATGTGGTAGGTAAGAAAATACATTACCTTAGGAAACTTCCAGAGCAAGCTCTGTGCATCCCTCAAACTCCTAACCCAGAGGCAGGGGTCTTTTCTGCCTGACTGGGGTCCCTTTAGCTGGGAAAGATTTTTAAAGGGTCTGCGTGGCTCCAGTACATCTCAGGCTGACAGCTCTGTTGCATAGGGTTGTTTTAAATGCAAGTTAACTGTCAACACTGAAGCATATAACATGAGTTGAAAACTTAAATAGTAAACTTCTGCTTTTTAAAGTTTTGTAGCTGTTTACTTTCAAGCTTCACTCTTCTTTACTCTGGGGCATGCTGCAGAAAGAGCCAGCCATCTGTATAGCAGGTCTGTGATATCAGGGAGCTTAAGAAGAGGGTGAATTTTAAACTAAGAACTCCCTCCATCCCTCTTGCTTGGCTGCTGGGGCATATGGCACGCAGCAGTTTTAAAATACATGACAAATTGTGGCAACTGGATTGGCAGGTCACCTTTAAGAGCCAGTCAGATCACACAATACTTATTAGATTCTAGCTAAGAAAGCATGCCATAGCCATCGGCCACACAACAAACACAGATGTGGCGGAGACAAGCAGAGGACAGAAATGAGAATTTGAACATGAAATGAAGCTGCTTTTGCATCTACACGTGACTGGAAAATTTAGTTAAAGCAAATTGTGTACTAGAAGTTTATATGCATGCCTCGACATTCGGCAGGAATCACAGTAAGAGGGAGATGTACAAACTAACACACCCACAAAGAGAAACAACTGTGCTGCAGTCAGCCAGCCAGCGCCTTTAACAGTGCGGTGAAATGTGTTTGAGTAAATAACTTTCTTAATAACACCTTACGGTTCCTAGTCGTTAGCAGGCTACTTGTATAGACTTCCACTTTCCAAATACATTTTAAGGCATAATATTTAAACATCAGGTTCTCCTTTATTTGTCAAATACTGACTTCAAAGTTATGTCTTTCTTTCTTCTGCAGTTGTTGATGAATCACTATTGCCTATAGCTGCATAGAGACTGCAGCTCCGGCTTTGTTTTCAGGTGTTAGTAATTCATCAATGGTTGCTGAGGAAATAAAGCAACCTGAACTCTGGTCTTGGCAGGTAAAAAGCCTTTCAGTTCATTTTTTTAATCCTGAAACTATAATGGAATACAGGCTGAGGAAAAACAAAGAAAGGTGCATGAAAGCTTAACTGCATGTATAGAGAAGGATTAGTCTGAACGACACGGAGTAGAACAGTTATCACTCAAAAGTAAACACTGGGTAAAGGCAAAGTTAACGTAGCAGCTTTCTACATCAGTGGACATGACACTCATTTGGGCTGAACCCAGAGTCTAGTCTCAGCTGTGGTTTTGTATGAGACATAGCTAGGACCCTACTGAATTCATGGCAGAAGTAGAGTGCACGGCAGCTCCTTTTATCTTGCACGTTCCCCCACGCACACCTTGCCCCCTCCTCGGTGCTGATTAGTGGAGACCCCCACCGCTCCCTCCTAATCAGCAGGGAAGCTAAAACCGTGGTTTTAAACATAGCACCATTTATGCCTCCCCGCCAGTCAGCAGCAAACAGCAGGGCTGTCTGGGGACCCTCAGCCAATCAGCAATGGGAGGCAAAAATGGCGCTGTATTTAAAACCTCCGTTTTCGCCTCCCAGCTGATCAGGAGCAAGTGGGGCCCCTCCACCAATCAGCCGGGAAGTGGAGGGGTGCGGGGGAACCCGCACGATTTAAGGAGCCACAGAGTGTCGCACTCCCTCCCTAAATTCGGTAGGGCCCTAGACATAGCTATTTAGGGTCCAGTTCTGCAAGCGCTCAAGCATTCCTGTTCATTTTCAGACAGCATCTTAGGAGGGCACCTCGCGTGTTAAAGGAGCTGATGCATCCCACTGCACCAGCATATCTAGGCACAGGAGTCTTTCTGTCATGTCTTATTCAGGTTCCCTGCTGAAGAATGGCAGAGAATTGGAATACGGACCGTGTGATGCTGTGCCAAGGCTGCCACCCAGACCTGAGCTAGCTAATGGAGGTATTTCTGCAGTGGAGCTATCCATTAGGCTATTTCTGCATTGTCCCAGAAGTCCAGAACAGTATAAGGGAGCACTGTTCTAAGATGCAACCCATCTGCTTCATAAACCGTAACCAGAAGTGCTGCCACTGGTTTGGTGAGGTCCAGGCTGGGCACATATTAATAAGCTTCGCTTCTCAGTTCTGCTGTAGCAGTATAGATGTGCCTGTAGTTTGAGGTGGCTGGCTGGTTGGCATGGAGTCTTTGGAGGCAATTACTAGCTTGCTTGTGCCATGCAGGTGGCTGGCACATAGTCCTGTTTGCTGAGATGCACTTGGTCCCTGCAGATGCACATGGAAAGAGGATGCATATTTTTTGCCTGCCTTGTGTACTGTAAGTGGTGCACACTTACCCTAGTGTAACAAAAATGTAGGGCTGCAAAAGAAAGGCAGAATGAGATCCAAAGGCTTGAAGTTGAAGATAGGCATATTCAGACTAGAAATGAAGTAAATATAACAGTGAACGTACTTGACCATGAGGACAAGCTGCAAAGGGTTGTGATGGAATCTCCATCACTGGCAATTTTGGAAGAGATTGGATGTTTTCCTAAAAGATTTATTGTAGTTCAAAAGGAATTAGTTCAGGGAAGTTCTATGGTGTGTTATGCAGACAGTCAGACTAGATTATTACAGATAGTCCCTTCTGGCTTTCTAATCTATGAATCTGTGAAAAACATCAAAAAAAAAACCCCCTCTACTTATAAAGCAGACTTCCCCTCTTGCCTTAATGCTAAATGAAGAACAAAAACATATGTGACGAGACTTGACAGAATCTATTCAGAATACCATTAAGAAATTCCAAGAATGCCGGAAAGCAGAACACCCTGTATTTCAAGGTTAAGCAAATAAAACCTGACACTCAGTAGGCTAAATATGTATTCATAATCCATGTGCATATGTTTTATCTTTTTACTGCCCATGGATCCTGTCCACATAGTCTCATCTCAGGGATTTTAGGTCTTGCGTCTCCTGATCATGATGCCTAAATCAGACTGCTCTCTTTTAATCCAGACAGGTTCTGATCTGCACTCATCAGATCATGCACTCAGTGATGAGTGCAGTAATATCGGAGTGTCTTTTACCAGAGAACTAAGCAGTGGCACTAATATTCATCACTTGTCTCGTCTTTCATCTTCTCCCCAACGTGAGAAGCGTGTGCTTTGAAGAGTCTAGGTCCTTGTTTGTTTGTTTTAAAGTGAGCATTGGTACATGATAGAGGAATAAAGTCAAAGAGACGTGCCTTGTTCCTGGGATGGAAGGTGGTGAGGTTCCTGGTGGTCCCTTGCTCGGGACAGATTCTTGCTATGGTCTTGGACCTGCTTCCTTAGCATGGAGAGTGTCATGGTGCCAAAGTAATGTCGATATCTTCATCCCAGACCTTTAGACTGTGTTAGAGATCCTGAGCCCAGGCTGCAGAGCACCTTGAAGGTAAGGGCTGAGATTTTGAACTTGATTTGATACTAACTATTGCAGAGGTGAGCAACTATTTGAGCCTAGGGGCCACACAGGGAGTTTTGATGAGCTGTAGCAGGCTGGGTCAGCACTCCCCGCCCTGCGTTCCTCTGTGCAGCAACTCACCAAAACTCCCCATGTGGGATGGGGCCACGGGCGGGCAAGTGGGGAGTGGTGTTCAGGAGCGGGGTGGGCAGGCAAGAGTGGGATCATGGGGCAAGTTCGTGGGGCCGTCTAAGCACAATGCCAGGGACCAGGGCAGAGCTGCAGTGGGCACAGGTTCTGCAGCCAGGGGCGTACAGGGAGTAGATCATGACTCTGCCCCAACCTTGGCCCTGTGCTGTTAGCGCCCAAGATCCCAGACCCGGGCCCAGAGGCAGCTCCCTGCCCAGCCACATGTCCTGCCTGCGTGATCCTTAGCCACTCTCCATGGAGACCCCAGGATCATGGGGCCGGGGTCAGGGCAGAGCCCTGGCAATGTGGGCAGGGACACTAAGGGCCAGGACCTGGGGCAGAGCTGCAGTCCACTCCCTGCATGCCCCTGCTCAGTGGGGGTGGTGGCAAGCTGCCTGGGCGCTAGGTCTCAGGAGCCAGCTGGAGCTGAGAGGATGCAAGAGGAGGCAGGGGGCACGTACAGCAGAGCTTGTCCAGGTGGTGCAGTGCATGGCTGCCCCCATGGTGCTCTGCATGGGGCTGAGCCCCACTCCATCCTGCCTAGGGCAGCCCATGCCATGCTCCTGCCCACACCACGCTCAGAGCTTACCGGTGTGGCTGCTCCTGGTGCGGCTGCAGCTGCCTGGGTGCCGCTCAGCTTCTCTCGCCTCCAGTGGCAGCTCCTCCTCCTGCTCCTGCTCCTGCCCCTGCTGCGCTGCTCCCGGCAGGCAGGAAGCTTCAACCAGGCAGCTCCAGAGCCCTGGCTCCAGCTCCCAGCCGCCTTCCACCCACTCCATCCACTCGCACCAGACAGGCAGAGCGGGTGAAAGGCAGCCGGAGCCCCACGCACTGGGGCAGGAGTCACCCGGCTGAAGCTTCCTCCCTGCCCAGAGCTGCACAGCAGGGGCAAGAAGAGGTGCTGCTGCTGGAGGCGAGGGAAGCTAACCAGCACACAGGGAACTGCAGCCGCACCAGGAGCAGCCCTGCTGGACGCTGCGTGTACAGGCCAGGACCAAACAGGGACAGGGTCTGGCAGGTGTGGGCAGGAGCACAGTGCTGGCGGCCCAGGGAAGGCTCAGCCCCATGTGGAGGGCCGGGGGGACAGCTGCAGGCCAGATCCAATGAATCCCCCTGCAAGTTAGATCCAATCAGTTGGCGGGCCGGATTCAGCCCCTGGGCCGGATTTTGCTCAGCCCTGAACTATTGCATAGGAAGCAGGGTAGAGAGTAGAGAATAAGTTGCGTGTTCTTGCAGCAGCCTGTGCTCTCGTAGATGTCCTGCAGCTTTCTATACTATTAATCATGCCTCTTACACTAATCCTTCTCTAAAATGATCAGAGAATGAAGTGAATGCTTTACTGTTAGGCTACTGGAGCTGATATTTTATGTTACCAGACACAGGACTCATTTTGAAGCAACATCTGTTTATTCACTCCTTGGGCTGGCTTTGCTGTAAAAGTGTATCCACCCCGAAATATGAGATGTGGGGGAGTGGCTTATGGCAGAATGCATTTTGTACCAGCTGGCAGTGGAGAAATACTGCGGGCTGGTACAAGGGAATCTCCATGTCCTGTCCCTCTGGATGCATTCAAGTACAACAAAGCCACCGTGGGTGGTGGACTGTGGCAGGGAGGGAGCCTTATGTTGATATCTCCTCTAATTTTTCTCTTTTAACATTCATGCTCTGGCTGTTTTTCTAATCCATTCCAGAGTGACACCATTCAGCTCATCATCTCACATTTCTCTTCTTCATTTTTCTCCATGTTTGTCATCAGCAATCACTCTTAACTTACTTTGGCATTCCCTGGCTTCATTCCTATTGTCTTGTAAAATACCTTAGCTCTTTAGTTATCCAAGGATGTTCTCTTAGAAACAGTGCTATAGCAGAGCAGAGGCATAGTCCGTAACATCTGCCGTCCTCTTTCTGAAAGGCTGGAAAGAGTCATCACCTTCATACAGCCATAAAACTGTTTATGGTGGTTACAAAGCCCAGGCAAACAAACAACCATGCCCCTTGTTACGCTGCAAGTGCCCCAAATTGTGCATACAACAATAGGTGATAAAAATTTCCTGTTTTTTGGCAGCAGATGTCTGTTTGCTTTATGGTGGGGGAGTGCGGTCAGCCTGGAGCTACCACACTCTCAAGCCACCGTGGGACTGTGGCCCTGGGAGTTCAGGGGCCTGATTCTGTGCCCCCGGGAATTCTCCTCCAGGATTGGGCCCCTGAAATCCCAGGAGTACTTGCCTGGGTTTCCCCATTTGCAGAGGCTCATCCCAGACAGGGGACTCCCCAGGAGAACATATCGTGCTGCTGCGCCCCAGCTCAGACAACAGGTGATATCCGTGACACCCAATGAAGTGGATCAGCTGTGCCGAGACATATCCTGGAACAGGACCCTGGATCCCGCTCCAAGGATGACATTTGTCTGTGGCCAGCAAAAGATGCAGAAAAAGGTGCAGAAAAATCCCAAAAACCTACTAAATAGCACAAAGCCACAACTAATGATGCTTACAGTTCTACCATCAGGTGATACTGGAAAGAGATGGAGAAAAGGCTGGACGTGGTACTCTCTGGTAGTGTCATGAAAGTAATCCAGAAAAAGCCCCTTTAATTCTTGCTCCTATATATCCTGAGTGGAATGTGATCGTACCAAGGTTTTGCTCTTATGTTGGTTCCACATCTCTAACTGCTGTGAACAGGGGAGGAGGGATAAATTTTATTTTGCCTAATGCAGCAAGAAAAGCATCAATCACATTTTTAATTTAAAATTCTTCATTACTGGTGTTGCTTAGCCATCCAACAGATAAATCATTGAGCAGGGACCAAAGAGACTTGACTTGCTGTATGATCTTGGGAAAGTCATGCTACTTCTCAGTGTCTCTTTTCCTTTACAGACTTTTTCTGTTTCCTTTTTTTAGGTTGTGAATTATTAGGGCAGAGACTGCTATTTAAGTATTTCTATAGTGTCTAGCTCAAGGATGCTTAGAGTCCCACTATCACTTCAGGCCTCTGGGTGACCTGTAATGCAATTAACTAAATTATTATAATTAAAGGTAAGAGGAGCAAGTTATCTGACTTGATTTACAGAGCCCAGTATGTTTCTGAGAGAAAGAATGTATTTTCTTTGGACACTGAGAAAGTTTTCCTTAGGGGTAGGTCATTGAGAGAGTAAATAAGGGCCTGTCAGCTTTACAGGCACGTTTCTGAGAACTGTTCCAATCAATAAATTATATTAATGGAAAAGCATGGAGGGATTCCTGTGGTTTAATGCATGGAAAAGCCTGTGTTTTGTAAAGATAACCATCACATGAAAAGTTCCTATAGCTTGTATTATGTAGCATGTCCAAGCTCAGAGCAACTTTTGTAGCTAAGTAAATATTGAAGGTACCCTGATATGAGGTGCCTACCACATCCTCAGCATGCAGCACATTAGTAGTTGCAAATTTATATATCGTCATGTATAGTTCTTTTTTCACTGTAAATGGATAGCCATGAAATTAGTAATGGGCGTTTCCTTAAATTATAGCTACTAATTCCTGACTGAAAGTTAAAATTTTTTCAGAAGCGACTAATAGCTGCTTTTTAAAGTCAAACTTTGATTTCTGGCTAAAGAAGAACCCACAAGTTGCATCTTTCTAACATGTGGTAGAATGGGGATGCCAGAGGAGACTGTAGGCACGACTGAGGTTTTACATCCTTCTTTCAATGCAGCTACACTTCTCTGACTTAATAAGTGATTTTATGTTTGCCCCAGTATTATTTATCTTTAAAGTTGAATGTCCTTGATGGTATCATCTGGTAGTGCCTTCCACTGGCTTCATACTTGCTATTAAAGATTTCTTTTCATGAACTTGATCTTTTTTCCATTTATTTTCTCAGCTACATAAATTAAGCTTCTTGAACTGATTTTTATAGATTTCTCTCTTGAATCCTGAAAGCAGCTTTGTTCTTCTTCATGGCTTATTTTAGACAGTAGTGTTTCATGGTTTTTTTCAGACCAGAAACAAGACTAGGACTTAATAGACAGAGGGAAGGGACAGTGTCTCATTGGTACATCTTGTCTTGTTATTAAAGTGATGCGTGATACAGCTTCTCTCATAGAAATTAGAGATTGAAAAGAGCTATTAAGTCATCCAGATGAGATGCCCATCAGTGTTCCCACTATAAACCTCACTTCATTAGAATTTAATATCTTAACCATTCCAAATAGTAATGAATTGAAAAAATTGTCATGGAAATTATTTAAGGACAGGAGTGGCATCTTTAACTGTGCACTTTATGTTTTTTAAATCCAATCGTTAACATTACTTTAGGACTTTTAAATTTTATTTTTTTTGATGTTTTCATTCTCATGTTGACATTACTACTCAGACTCTCTAGCCTCCTGCCCAGTTTGCTATTTAAATGTTCCCTAACATTGTCGTGACATTTTTAAGAGCAAATTCCACTATTACTCCAGGGTTATTTTCAAAATCTTCTTTGCAGTCAAGTTCAATTCCATTTATTTTTGACGTGTGTTTCCTCTTTCAGAGACCAGTGTATTGCTTTACATTTCTGTTGGCTATCATTTTATGTTTTTCAGTCCTTCAGTCCTTGGAAAATTTCTGACTCAATCCTCTTTGCCATTCTCCTTGTTACCATTACAACCAACCTCACACACAGGCAGGTTACAACTCAGTCTCTGGGGTCCATAATCAAGTCTTGTGGTATTTTTTATAATAACCTCTATTGTTTTACCATGTGTTGTTTTATTTCCTTTGGTTTGGACATCATAGTACAAATTTCTGTTTCTTGAGATGTTTATCATCAAAGAAGTCGATGTTCTGTTGCGCTTAACTTTTCCAACCAGATTCTGAGGCAGTGGGAGAAGTAGTGCTTGAGATAGTTCAGACTGAAATGTCTCACTGGGCCTGACATTGTATCCACTGAATTTCATATGAGTTTTACCACTGACTTCAAGTTCAGACACTTTGATTTTAAGGGGAACTGACAATTCTCAGAATCTCGGGAAATCAGATGGGGGCACATTACTTAGTCCGCCCTTACAGGTCCAGAAGTAGAAGCTGCCAAATCAAAGGCAGTGAGCTGTCCTGGAGAATATGAAAGAGGAAGAGTGGAATGGAGCTACATTTAGCATTTCCACTTATAGCAGGGCCGTCTGAGTGGTAGCCCACAACCTGCATGCAGCCCCCAAAGGGTTAGCCTGTGGCTTGTGGGCTATTGCCCAGCCACCATCCCCAGTGGCTCCTGCTTTGGAAACTGGAAGCGGGGTGGAGTGCCTCAGCTGCAGGCACAGCAAAGAAGGAAGCTTGCCCACGCTGCAGGGGGTAATATGTGCAGGTAGGGAGAGAAACACGGGGTGGTGCACACATTGCACAGGAAATCGAAGCTGCCTGCACTGGGCGGGGTGGGGAGAGGGGAGAATACAACGACAGCCTGCACATCTGGGAAGGGAAAGGAGCTGGACTGCTTGCACTGCGTGTACTGTGGTTGGGGGGCACTAGCATGCGCTTGTAGCTGGATGATGGGGGAAACTGGGCCGTGTGCAGCCCTGGGGAAGGGTAGAGGGTGCTGGACACCCTGTGAGGTGCATGTGGTTGGAAGGCCAGGAAGTTGGACAGCCCCGACATATGGAGACAGTGCCACTAGGAGGACAGTGGGAACCACCATGATTTTGTTTATTTGGCTGGGTTGATATACTTGGGGGTGGTCCTGCTCTGAGCAGGGGGTTGAGGTCACTTGCAAACTTAACTTTCTATGATTCTATGGTCTCAAATAAAGAGCACTGGACTGGGGTTCAGGAGGCTTGGGTTCTGTTTCTAATTCTGTCTCTGACCAGAGTTGGACAATTCAGCTTGCTTCACTACACCTCTTGTTCCCCCTTCCTTCCTCCACTTATTGTCTGCCTTGCCTATTTAGAAAGTACATTATTTGGAGCAGTGACATTCTGTTATGTATGGATGTGCAGTGCCTAGCACAAAGAGGTCCTGATCGTTATAATCAGCATCATCATTACTATTGCTAATAATTTCATTATCCACTTGTTCAAGAAAGTCTCCCTTATACTTATAACTACTATGTGATGATGTAGAAGAGGCTGAAGTGCTCAATGCCTTTTTTACCTCACCCTTCACCGGCAAGGTCAGCTCCCGAACTACTGCACCTGGCAGCACAGTTTGGGGAGGAGGTGAGCAACCAACAGTGGCAAAAGAATAGGTTAGGGACTGTTTAGGAAAACTAGATGTGTCCAAGTCCAGGGAGCCAGGTATGATACACCCGAGGGTGCTCAGGAAGTTGACTGATGTAATTGCAGAGCCTCTGGCCGTTGTCTTTGAAAGCTCATGGTAATCAGGACGGGTCCCAGGTGATTGGAAAAGGGCAAATATAGTACTGCCCTTTAAGAAAGGGGAAAAAGGAGGATCCGGGAAACTACAGACCAATCAACTTCACCTCAGTCCCTGGAAAAATCACAGAGCAAGGCCTCAAGGAATCCATTTCCAAGTACTTGGAAATGCACTTTATATTTCCGAGCACTAGGAAAAGTCAGCATGGATTCACCAAGAGTAAGTCGTGCCTGACCAACCTGATTGCCTTCTATGATGAGGTGACTGGCTCTGTGGATGTGGGGAGAGCAGTGAACATGATATACTTTGACTTCAGCAAGGCTCTTGATATGGTCTGTCACATCATTCTTACAAGTAAGCTGAGGAAGTATGGGCTGGATGAATGGTCTGTAAAGTGGATTGAAAACTAGCTGAATTGTCAGGCTCAAAGAACAGTAATCAATGGTTCAGTGTCTAGTTGGCAACCAGTAGCAACTGGAGTATCCCACGGGTTGGCCCTGGGGCCAGTTTTGTTCACCGTTATCATCATTTGTTATCTTCATCAAGATATTCATCGAGACCTGCAAGGAGGCATACAGTGCACCCTCAGCAAGTCTGCAGATGACATCATGCTGGGGGGAGTAGTAGACATGCTGGAGGTTGGGGCTAGTATTCAGAGAGACCTAGACAAATTGGGGGATTGGGCCAAAATGAATCCCATGAGGTTCAACAAGGACAAGAGCAAAGTCCTGCACTTAGATTGGAAGAATCCCACAAAAGCTGGGAGCTGACTGACTGGGCAGCAGCTCTGCAGAAAAGGACCTGGGAGTGACAGTGAACAATATGTTGAAGATGATCCTGCAGCATGCCCTTGTTGCCAAGAAAGCTAACGGCATCCTGGGCTGCATTAGTAGGAGTGTTGCTGTTCAGCACTGGTGAGGCCACATCTGGAGCACTGTGTCCAGTTTTGAGTCCCCCACTGTAGAAAGGACATGGACAAATTGAATAGAGTCTAGTGGAGGGGAACGAAAATAGTTAAGGGGCTGGGGCATATGACTTCTGAGGAGAGGCTGAGGGAACTGGATGCATTTAATCTGGAGAAGAGAAGACTGAGGGGGGATTTAATACCAGCCTTCAACTACCTGAAGGGGGATTCGAAAGAGGATGGAGCTGGACTGTTCTCAGTGGTGACAGATGACAGAACAAGGAGCAATGGGCTCAAATTGCAGCAAGGGAAGTTTAGGTTAGATATTAGGAAAAACTTTCTTACTAGGAAGTTTAGTAAAGCACTGGAAAAGGCTATCTAGAGAGAGTGTGAAATCTCCATCCTTGGAGGTTTTTAAGAGTTGGCAAATAAAGCCTTGGATGGGATGATCTGGGTGGGGCTGGTCCTGCTTTGAGCAGGGGGTTGGACTAGATGTGACCTCCTGCGGTCCCTTCCAACCCTCATTTTCTATGAGTCTATGGTTCTATGTATAGAAAACTGCCTTTTCTACCAGGAATCCATCTAAAAGACTGTGTGTTTGTTTTGATGGTCTGACATTGTATACTTTATCAAATGAGGTCCTATGTATAGTAGCTGAGGTATGCTGCCACCTTACCAGATGTATTCGGTGTTAATTTCACACTAAAATATTATTTAAAGCCATTTCATAATTTGATCCCATATTTACCAGTTTCTGTAGCCTACCTGGAACTTATCAGGCACTCTATAATGTCAGCCAGGAGTCCAAAAATGTCTTTTGTCATCTTTTCTGATACCATGGGATAACTTCCATTTGGTCCTTTTGAAAAACGTTTGAGTTTCTCTATATTATTTTCTTTCTGCCTCACTGGTGCTAAAATCAACCAGGGTTGTGGTAATGATACTGCTACTTTTCCTCTTTATATAAATTCATTTAGATGACACATTCCCTTCTTTAGATTTTTTAGTATCCTGCAGTTTTTTTCAATTTTCTGTCCCATGATTCCCATTTCTGATTGAAATTCTTTTTTAATTCTCCATTAGGAATTAGTAAAACAGCAAAAGCAAGAAATCAATGTCACTAGCCCATAGGGCTTTTCACAAAGTTATATGAAATTAAACTAAAATAATGAGTAGACACACAACTGGGTTTTTTTTTCCTTCTTTGATTTTTCCTTTCATAATTTATGTAGTAAATATTTTTCTTCTTTCCTGCTTTCTCGTGGTATTTGGCTTGTTATCATTCAAGTGAATTTACATACCAAATGGATTTTAATGTTGTTTTGCTGCTTAGGGTCATGACATGTATTTTTTATTATTGAAACACAAGTGGTTTTAATTATTTTAGTGCTACTTGTGCAACTCTGGATAGCTGCTAGCTACCGAACTTTTCCCGTTTTTGTTCATGTTATTAATAAAGTATTGTTTTTAATTTTATGAAGGTTTACTGTTGCTTTGCCATGTAAATTAAAGCAATCGTTTACAAAAAACGTGATTTGGGGTAATATTTAGGAGACTCCATCTCATGCTTACTTCAGGTGATTTGCTTTTTTCCTTGCTTTCACCATCTTCTTGAATCAAATTAAATGACCCTTTCAGACATGGTTTATGGTAGTTGTATAAGAAAGACTTTCTTGTCCTATATAGATTGACAACATATTTTTTAGGACTTTACATTCAAGAGTCTTTTTAGACTTTGTCTGATATTCGGTCGCTTGGCCCTCTGGTGTTCCTCACCTTCCCCAGACCATATTTTCTTGTTCTGCAGCAGTTGACTGGAGGCCTTGGCATGACACATCAACTGCATGCCTTATACCTAGAGATAACGCTTATGGCAAGGAGTACTATTAATGAATAGGCTTAGTAAATCCTGAAATCAATGGGACTGCTCGCAGCAGAAGGTTTTTCTCATCCTGAGTAAAGGTTTGTAGCACTGCAGACCTGTCTGTGGCACCACAAATCGCACACGCTGCACATGCAGGCATTCGCTGTGCTGCTGATTTGCTGCACGGTGGGTTTTTTGACAACAGGAGATTTTGGCATCAAAAAAACCCACCACAGAAGAAAGCAGGGCAGCACACGAGGCAGCAGCATGCACTGCCCCAAACTGGAGGCTGGCCAGCAAGAACCATACTCCAGCTGCCAGCCAGACTCTGTATGCCCTGATCGCCAGTGCTGGAGCCCCAGGAGGCCCCCAGGACCTCAGGTAAGGTTGGTGGGACCAGCCTCTCCTACCCCACCGGGACAACTTGCCGCGTGACGGTGCATGCACTCATGGGCATTCCCAGGGAGAAGTAGCAGCGGCACAACTGTGCGTGACTGCTGTTCATCAACAGGGGTACACGTGTGCTCGGCTGGACACGCCCTATGATTTTATCTAAATGGGGTAAATTCCAGGAAATGTATGTAAACTCTGCGTATTGTATGTAGTGTGAATTAGAAAGGACTGTTTTAAATTGCTGGGTGCTAGATAACTGTATTCCCTGAAGTACTAGAAATGTATAGCCTAGAAGGGCAAAAATGGTTAGGTCTTAATAATTGTCCGTATACATGTCTGTGTTCATTGTCTCAGTGTTTCTATTAATGCCAGTTAATGAACAGAAGACCCACTGTTTCAGTTGCACATATTATTTTTCCATGGAACAATTATTAACTAGTAATTATATAATCACAATTATTAAATATGATTATCAAGGAAAAGAAGATAAAAAAATAAAAATGAAACACAAGCAAGCAGTAAACAATGGTAACTTGAGTTATATTCCTTCTGTATATCTCTCTTTAAAGACTTCCCAACAGAGATTATGTCTTAAAATGGGTCTGACATGGAAAAGACACTCTTCTCTAGGTAAATTGAAACCAAAGTAGTTAACAGATGGGCAAAGGAATTTTGTGTAAATATTGGTAATTTTGTTTGGTTTATTGTGGCAAATAAAAGCAAGAATTTTATGAAGAAGACTAGGTACGTGCCTTTAACAACATCTAATGAAACTGAAGACTTTCTTAACTTGGCTACTTAAAAGCCTTTCAAGGGGTAGTCTTGAGATAAGCAAACTAATGATTATAAAGAATTTTAAATTCTAATTAAATCTGGTTATTTCCCTCTTTATCAGAAAGGCATAGCCTAAGCAATCTAGTGTGTAACTGGAGAAGCTATTAGCAACTTGCATTAACAGCATATTAAAGTAGTATTATAATTATTTATAAGGAAAAATTAAAGCTGGTCCCTCAGCATTGCATTTGCAAACTCTATCTCACCAGTGATGGTAAAGACTAGGTGAAGTTTTGATGTGGCAGAGACAATGCATGACTGGAAGGCTTCTGGTACCTGAGGCCGTTGTTGCCTCTTGTGTTTTTTCTCAGCTCTTTGGTTGCTGATGAATTTTTGCTTGTCAAAGCGAGATGAAGCCTAAGCTGAGATGGGGGCTGTGATGAGAACTTTGTTGTTTGCTCTCAGTACTCTTTCCATAAGCTACTTGAAGGAGGTAAGCAGCGCATCTCTTCCCAAGGTTTGCTAGATTCAAATATCAGCCACCATCACCTTTCAGATGCCTCTCACTATTTTCTTGGAGTGGTCTTGTTAACCTCAGCTCATGAATAAGAAATCTGCATAGGCAGCAGGGCTGTAATTGCATTTATTGTTGTGGTGGGAAACAGAATATATGTTAGAGTTTTAATTATTTCTTTTACTGTGGCCCTGAAACCCTTTAGTTCCTTCAGGATTTCATCAAAGTTGAAATTCTGTTTTAGATGAGTTCAGGCAATACTGTTTCTTTCAATTCTCAAAATGGGCTTTTTAAACATAATTAGTTATAAAAGTGCCTTTAAATGTAAATAGTTATAAAAAATATTTGGTCTTCCTGCCAATCCTTGGAGAGGTGATTCATGTCTTTCTAAGTTCGGTACAGAATTGTTTAAGCATTGAAAGATAACTAATTAATTCCCAATTCATATCAATGTTTTTATACTCGTTTATCTTTTACATTAATAACCAGTTATAATGTCAAATTAGTTCCTATACTTTTTCATAAAACATATTGCTATTGATGTAACAAATGCTAATCAGGCAGTTATATGTAGATTTGTACTTAAATGCAAAATATTTGCAAGTATATATCTCCAAACATGTTTATACGCTCATAAGCATTTAAGGCATGACAAGGTTTTTATCTTAAACGAAAACAAGTTGGGCATAATCAATATCCTGAAAATGTTTTTCAGACTGTTCTCTTGGTATTTGTCAAGCTTTAAAGTATTTATAAAAGAACTCACATTCAATA
Source organism: Crocodylus siamensis (assembly GCF_052110815.1). Taxonomy (NCBI): domain Eukaryota; kingdom Metazoa; phylum Chordata; order Crocodylia; family Crocodylidae; genus Crocodylus; species Crocodylus siamensis. The sequence continues at coordinate 11,509,434 of NC_143395.1, read as the reverse complement.
GGAACTTTCAGTATTCATTGTGTGGGTTTCAACTAGAGGTTTTCCTTTCCAAAAGGGAGGGACAAAAAGGCCCACTTAGTTCATAGCTCTGATAACACATCCTACACATGCCTCCTCTGCAGAATTTCCTGAATAAAGAACATCCTAACATGCTTTTACACGACCAGGTGTTTTTCTAAAATTTGAATACCTTACAAAGTCTGTTTTGTGGAGATAATGATCATATCTATACCAAACTGATAGCTTATACAAGGGGGATATTTCCTTCTCTTTTGATAAGACAGTCTTGTGGGCTGGTTTGCCTTTTGACCAGACGGTTTCTAAGTTTACAGCCCAGTATTTACAGTGTATTTACAATTTATAATTAAAGACTCCTATAAAGTATTCTGTACAAAGCATAGCACACAATAGCTAAACTTGTATATATCTTTCAAAATAAGGTATAAAAGAAAGTACTACAAACTGTTGAAGCAAAATGGAAGTTTTAAAGCTGCCTTTCAGACTCTGTGTAAATTCACTTGGAAATGATAAACAGGTTTTCTAGCTAAGGAAGTGTTGGCACTTGGGCCCTGTCCCTCTTTTGAAAGAATGCAGATATTTCTACATATTCCCTTAGCTTGCATATCTAGTTGAACAAGCAACTAAACATATGTAAGTACAATGTTCCCCAAATATGGCGCACGAATAACAAGTATCTTGTAAAATTCTGCCATGATGCAGGCAAGTAAAAACCCATTACACACAGAAATTCATCGGCATCATAGGGAAGTAGGATTGGAAGAGACCTTGCAAGGTCATCTAGTCTAACTTGCTGCTTAAGGCAGGATCATCCCTGACCAAACTATCCCAGCCAAGGGTCTGCACTTGTAGTCAGAAAATTTGTTATCTCCAACCTAAATGTCCCCTGATGCAGCTTGAGGCCATTGCTGTAGTCCTGTCCCCAACAACCACAGAGAAAAGCCAAAGTCCATCCTCTCTGTGATCGCCCTTCAGGTATTTGAAGATGGTTATCAAATCCGCCCCCCCACCCCTTCTACCCTCCATACTAAATAACCCTAGACCTTTCAGCCTTTCCTCATAAGTTTTATCTCCAAGGCCTTGATCATTTTTGTTGTCCTGCGCTAGACTTTCCAGACTGTTCACATCCTTCTTGAAGTGTGGGGCCCAAAACACAGAACAGCTGGGCCTAGATTTACACGGTATTCTTTTGCATGGTTTCATTTATGCACAGTCAATTAATTGTGACCTTTTATTTTTGTACATGGTATGGATTCATTTTTACATGGTGCAGCACAGTCATTGGTCACTTCCCGTCCCCCCCACCATGTTGTGGTGTAAGGGGAGGGGGAGGGAAAGGACATAGGGGAGGCATATCAACCCCCCATGGTGAAGGAGGGAGGGGAGAAGGGGCTGGGGCAAATTCTGCCCAGCTAAGGCACAACAGGTGCAGGGCGGAGCCGCAGCTCATCTGGGGGGCATGGGAAGGGGACAGTTCCCGCTACTATGCTCCATGGGAGGGAACGGGGGGGCTGTCACCTAGATTTGTGCAAGGCAGGGCAGACTGCAGCTGCAAGCTGGGGCCAGGGGTGCATGGGGCTCTACTCGGCAGGGCTGGGCTTGAAACGGGTGCTGGCAATGCTAGGAAGGGACTATGGGGGAGGTTGCAGCCACCCCAAATTTTGCCATGGCCCCCTCCCAGCACTGCCACCACCCACCCCGAGCGCAGACCCTGCTAAGAAGAGCCCTGCACAGCCCCAGCTCCAGCCTGCAGCAGCATCCCACACACTCAGCCCCGACCTGCTCCACCCTGTGCAGATCCAAGGGCACACCCTCCCTGTGCTCTCCCAGGGTGCACACAGCAGCAGGAGCTGCCACCCCCATACTCCCTGGATGAACCATGGCTCTGTCCTGTGCCCGCCCCTCCCCACCCAGCTGGGCAGCGTCTGCTCTGCCTCACTCCTCCCTTACTGTCGGAGGCATTAATCTGCCCCCCCTTCCCTCCTCCCTCCCCTTCCACCACCTCTTTAAGCTGCCAGGCTCTGCTCTTCACTGCCTGCATGCTGTGCTATTAAGGGGGGGCACCTTAATTAGTATAGCTTTGAGAGCTGCACTAATTAAAATTGCCTGGAACGTCATGTATATCCGTGTCCCCGAGTGGTAGTTTAAAGCGCCCTGTCACCATTTTCAGCATGGGGACACAGATACACAGGACACTGGAGTCTGCTGGAGCTCGGTAATTGCCAGACTCCAACAGACTTGACTGATCAAGTCTGCTCCAATGCCCTGGACTTACAGGATGTCAGAGCAGCCTCCCTGCACATGTATAGAAGCCCATAGAGACCACACTAATAGATCCTAACTTAGGCACCAAAAGGCAGCAGTAAACTGAAGAACATGGATTCAGGTGGGTGCTGTGCCAGTTGCTTTTCTGCTCACTACCCCAGCAACTCTATGCTATGCTTGAGAAAAGGAGTGGGGAGAGGCTAGTTGGCTTCTGGAGGCTAGTCTCAACACTTCCAGCAGCTAGAAGTCAATATTATTATAATCTAAATAAAAGGAGAGAAAAAACCTCCTCCTTTCTTTTTGCCAGGAATCTGAGTGTTTTTTTTCTTTGTTTCCTAAACCAGTAAATACAATAGCCTCTGCCAGATCAGATGATAGATGATTTGACAGGCTTGTACATCATGAGGTTTCACTAGCTCAAAGATGGAAAAGCCAGATGCCATTTCACAATCCCTGTGGACTTTGTCTTATATCTGTGAATGTTTGCATTTGCTTTGAAAAGGAGCAACCCCTAAATGCATGTATTGTGTCCCAGAATATGAGTTGTCCCAATAGCCCTCTCTGTCGTCTTCTTGCTTTTCACCTTAAGCAAATTCAATGGGTTTTGTTTCATACATGTATACATACTCTCATACTTTTCACTTTGTGCCAAGATAGCAGCTGTGGGTGGGGTTTTTGCTGGAATTTGCCTTGCCCTGGCATTTTGGAAATGTCTCCTGCATAATTAAGGATACTGTCTGCAGACCTTTGGGAATAGTATTGTTTTGTTTGGGTTTGTTTTAACACAAAACTGCAAGGAGATGAGATCATCCTGTGATTCTGAGAGTGGTATCAGGCAGATCAACTCCTATCACAAAAGCACAGAGAACTTCTGCCTTGCATGATACTGGGCGCACATCCGCCTGTTCTTTTTGGGCCACAAAAAGTTTAAAGTCTTCTGTATTCCAGTTTTATTCTAGGGGAGTGGAAGTTGAAGGCCAATGCAGTTACTTATAGGAGTTTAAGCCGGTTGCAGGTGTCACCCTGTTAAATGTGACCAAGAAATGCCTAAGAAGATGTTAAATGCAAAGTAGTTTCCAGGTTCAGATTCTCAGTGAAAGGTCTGTAAGAATGACTGGCTGGGAGACAACCAGAGGAGGAGGACGTTCTGGATCAGGAAAAATTCCACAGTGTGGTGCCTTTGGACTGGGATCAGCCTTAATCTGCATTGTTTTGCATGTTTGTGACAGCTGAAAATTATTTCTGTGTGATAAAGGTGCTTGCTGAAGGCACTATGAAGATTAGACCAAGTGTTTTTCTATCATTTGTTCATATATTAAACTATATGTTGTTGTTAAAAGCCTAATTAAAGTCAAAGATGTAGTGAGACCTTGTATGTAGTTAATGAGGCCTAGTAAATTTAGCAAGGCCTTGTAGAAGTAATGGGTAAGCCCTGTGGCGTAGTAAAAATTAACTTTATCAAAAGAATGCAAGGCTTGTACTGCTTTTGGTCAGTCTAAGGACAGTTGAAGTAAAGAGAATCTGAATGTCTGTAGGTTATCAGCATAGCTCAAAAGTAATAAGTTGGCTAGCACATCTGGAAATTATTTAGAAAGAAGATACAGCTCTGTGAAAGGAACTACTAATTAGCTGCTGACCTGGATCAGTGGGCCCATGGATCTAGAGGATCCCAAGGACTAAATACCAGGGTCCTTCCCAGTACCCCCTGGACAGCGCTGATCAGGGATACCACACTTCACTGAGCTTTATGGAAGACAAACTTGTCGTACATCAGGCATCAGAGGGGACTGCTGATAAGTTGCTGATGCAAATTATTATTGTCTTGTTTTGTTATTTACACGTAGTTGTGTGTTTATTAAGTCAATAAACCTTTCTTACCTTTTTATCCCCAACCACGCTCTCAATCCCAAACGCTCCGCAGGCGGCTGGAACACGTTCATCTGCATCTTACATGCATGAATTATTCTGCATTATTATAAACACAGTATTGCTCACCCATGTAACTTACTGTTTATTGCAAATTTTGTAGTGTTAGGGGGAGTCTGAATAGCTGGATTTTGGTCTGGCAGCTGAGAAGAGTATAAGAGAATCACATAGACATGCAAGTGACAATTAGGAAGGCCCAGGCACAGTTTGAGATGCAACTGGCAAGGGACATAAAAGACAACAAAAAAGTAGAACAAGAATAAGGGAAGACCAAAGAAACTGCGGGTCCCTTATGGAATGTAGAAGACAATCTAGGTATGAATAATGTGGAGAAGGCTGAAGATTTTACGGCATTTTTTACTTCAGTTTTCACAAATGGGGGCGGCTCCCAGATGACGAGGGCAGCTGGCAGCACAGCTAAGGAAGGAGACAAACAGCCTCAAGTAATGGCAGAACAGGTATGGGATTCCTTAGAGAAGCTAGATACTTTCAAGTTAGCACAGCCAGATGGGATGCACCCAGAGGTAATGAAGGAATTAGTTGAGGTAATTTTGGAACCATTAACTATCCACTTTCAGAACTTGCAGACGTCTGGTCAGGTCCCAGATGATTGGAAAATGGCAAATACAGTACCTATCTTTATGAAAGAAAAAAAAGAGTGACAAAAGTGAGTGATAATAATGATAAGGGACTTGGGAGGTAGGCATTATGAGGAAAGGCTGGGGGGGGCCTTTACTAACAGTCTTCAAATACATGAAGGGTGATTATCAGAAGTGCACCAGTACATCGGTCCAGTATCGTATTGGCACCGAGAAAAGGAAAATTTATGTTATTGGTAATCAGCTTTTTTGGGCTGATGTGGCCAATAATGCCATTGATAAATGCCCCGTGCATGCGTGCAGTCACAGTGCAGCATGCAGGCAGCCAGGAACACAGCCCGGCAGCAGGGAGAGCAGCATCTGGCTAGTAAGACTGTAGTGGGGGAAGAGGTGTGGGTGTGCAGATTGATGCCCTGCCATGGTGAGGGAGCGAGTGGGGCTGGGACTGGGGGAGGGCCAGACGCTGAATGGGTAGGGGCAGATGCTGCAGGGCCAGGGCAGGGCGGAGCATGGAACAGCTGCAGGGAGAGGGGTGGGCAAGTACCCCCTGGACCAGTGCATGGGGTGAAGGCGGCTGCTGCTGCGGGCTGGGGTCAGGGATGGCACCGGGCTGTACTCAGTGGAGGCCAGGGCCAGGGCCAGGGCTGTGCTTGGGGCAGGTGGTGGCTTTGGAAGGGGGAGACCGTCCATCTTAGTAAATATAAGATATGATTGTGTTGGATAGAAACCAGTATTTGAGCAAATCTTTTAATTTTTTGCATGTGAACTTTTTCTTCTAAAATGAGTATACAAAGAGTTCTTTTACTGGAAACCTATAAGCTGCAGCAAAGTGACTTCAGACAATGGAAGAAATGTTCATTTTTGTACAGCTTCAGAGACTGATTTTTCAGTAAATGGAGAAACAGTAACACAGCTACCATTGTCTGCTGTGCTTGTGTCTCTTTCTTTCTTAGTCACAGTGGTTACTTAGATAATCTTACTGCTTGATCAGTGTCCTCATATATTGGTTTTACTGCACATACTTAGGTTATTTTAAATCTCAATTGCACCCTAAGCCTCAGCCACAAGTTACTTTTGATTAGAAGATTTTTAACATGTAGCAGTTAAATGACACCATTTTCAAGATAGTATTCTTGTGCAACATAATAGAAATTACAAATAGCTATCATAATTTTATATTAAACAAATGAATTATATAGCTTGACAATTTCCAAATACTTTAGCACCTTAATTTAGGTTTTTATGGGATCCTATGGCATATATCAATAATGAAACACCACCCATCTGAAGGTCTTAAAAGTGATAGAATGAATATTTTCAGAACATGTTAGAGTAACTATCATAGGATTCTTAAGCAGGGGGAACATTTTAAGATAATGAAAAAGTTAGGGGGGTGTTGTGGGAAGAAGTTAACAATTCCACAGTATTGCTTTTAAAATTGCTTTGGGCAAACATCTGCTTACAGGAGTAGTGCTGAAATCTGGTCCTTACAACAGATGAACTATACTGGTAAGATGATGTGAAACATGGGCAGATGAGAAAGTAGCTCCTGAAATGAGGAGGAGTTTCCACTATTTGGGTTTGTTTAAAATGGATTGAGTTGATGTTTGATTTTTAAATAATGGAAGCAAGTGTGCTATAAGCAATGATTCTACTGCCTGGGAAGACTGTCCTGAAACTCTCCACTTCAATGGTGACTAGATGTCAGGACCTTCGTTAGGACAATCTTCTGGATTGCATTGATGGTACATGTTAAAATCAAAAGAAAGGCTTTTCTACATGGGGACGCTGGATAGGATCATTTAAATCCACTTGTAAAGAATCAAGAATTAGAATAGAATAGGCAACTGTTGATCCATCTGGATAATGGTGTACATGTGAGAGGTCACTAGGACCTTCTTGCATGTACACCTAGGCAGGAGTATGGAAGAGTGGTGGCTGCTTGGACCTTCCCTGCCCCCCCACCCCAGTAAACCACTGAGCCAATATCCAAAGGGCAGAGTGAGTCCAGGTATTCTGTGCCTCAGTGGCTGTAGTTATATGTGTGTCCAGGAATCGAACCCGGTCTCCCATGTGGCAGACAGATACTCTACTCCTGAATTCAAGTGGCCTTAATCTGGGTCAGTTGAATTTATTCTCAAAGTCAAGTTAAGCTAAACCACTTAAAATCTGAATGAGAGGGACCACACTTGAAGATTTAGTGTGAGCTAACCAACCTCTTTTAAAGCGTAGCCTTAGAATTTATTAAGCTGACTAACTTTCTTTACTTTTCTTCTGCCTCAATTCATAGATCTTCCCCATAGATTTCAATGGGCATCCTCATAGTCAATAGCATGAATAATCAGAGGATTGTTGTGAAAAATTGAGGAGGAAAAGTGCGTGATAGCTAATGTATATCAATCACAACTCATGCTCTTGCAAAGATTAAAAAATCCTTTTTAGCATACCTTCCTATCTTCACCACACCACAGCCAAGAAAATAAACAAGCAAAACCCCACTTGGGTGCAGTTTAGTTAAGCTCTGGTAGCAAATGGAGTCAGTAGCTTTTATGCTGAAGCTGTTTCTTTTGTAGGTTTAAGTGATAAATACTTATTTGGAATATGAGTGTCCCTGTAAAAGCTGTCATTTTGAATAATTTTACACAGTACCTGAAAAGTCCGAATAGAAATCTAGATCATCTGTATTTTAAAGGGCTTTAAGGTCAATGATCTCTACCTTTTATTGTAATATCACAAGCCGACATTTGGACTTTTTGGACTTTGAAGGTGACCTACAAGTGAAAAGTAAAATTATCTCTGCTGTTCTCTTTTTTTCTTTCTTTGGCTCCTCTACAAGAACTAAAAGGTGCTTTGGTTAAGAAAATGGTTTTTTTTAACTCTATCTTGCTTTGTACATTTGAAATATTTTTGTTGTTAGTTTTTCCTTTTCTTTTTCTGGATAACTCCTTGGAAAAATGAAGACCAATTTATTTATGGTTATTCATTCCTTTTTAAAACCCAAAAAAGAAATGCATGCAAACTACGTAAAATTGAACAAAATAATGCAGACTGCCATCCTTGAGAAAAGTCAGTCAGTAAGAATATTTAAGTAAACGCCAGTCTTTCTGGGATGCCAGGGAAAACCACGTGACAAAATAATGGTCTTTGTGGTACACTCTCAAGATCAACAGATTCCAGCTGTTTCAGGAGAAGAGAGTGCAAATAGTACAAATAGTAGGAGGAGAAGTGTAACCTGTATTGGTTGAAAATGTGAAGGAAGCAAATGGCATGTTATATTCATGATGTGAGGGACAGGGGTTAGGAAGAGAAGAAAAATAAGTGAAGGGAGATGGAAAAGAGTAAGGGGAAAGGTAGGAAGAGCACATGAGGAATGAAACTAAGATGAAGAGACTATGAGGGGAAGGGCAAGGGCTGTATCCAACAGCCAATCAACACTGGGCGGGGAGGGAAGTGATTTCATGTGTAGAGTAGTGCTAGGCCAGTGATTCCCAGCCAAGGTGCTGTGAGATCCGTTTAAGGATCCTGCTGCATACCAAATAATATTAAAACTATTAGGTGTTCAGACATCTACACATGATGCACCAGAGAAACCTAGAGATTTCAAATAAAACTTCATAGTGCCCAAAGCGTTCTGACTCGTTCTCGTCTTCCTGAGTTCTTTGCAATACAAGAAATTGCTCCTGTTAATTCTTCACATTCAACAAGTAAGTGAAACTAAGAGCTGGCATTTTCCAAGGAGTGCCTTGAGTCTAAAAAGGTTGAGAAGCACTGTCCTAGGCTGTTTACCCTTCCTAAGTAAATACCAACATCTTAAACTTCACCTGGACACCAGCAGGTCAGATGCAAGAAGACCGTCTTCTTCACAAGGACGTAGCCACACTCTGCAGTAGATTCAACTTCTGAAAGGAACTGAAGCATTGTTGCATGAAGAGCATATTCCAGGTACCATACTGAGTTGCTGAAGGTTTGGCTTATAATAGTGAACTGCATCTGGAAAATGATCATAATCTCCTGACTAGTCTCTCCCTGCAAATTAGAGACATTCTACCTCAAATGAGTTGATATGTTCTCTGGTATATTTGATCACCTTAGCTATTATTACCTCATACAGTTCAGTCTTGTCCATGCCTTGAGTCTTCCCAAGGAACCAGAAGAGACATTCAACCTCATTCTGAAGTGCGTATACAGCATGGGGTAGTCAGCATCTCCAAACCATTTCAACCCATATCTTCTCATCTAGTCCCCTTATTTGCTCCTTTGCCTGTTGAAAGGGAGTGTGCCGTGCTGTAGAGCAACAGCTTTCTCACGTTCCACCCTATGTCCCCTGGGTTCTCCTCTCTGCCTTTGACCCCTTATGGTCCGTTTTGGTGAAGGCTGTTGAAAGAGCAACCACAACTGGAACAACTGATTTTTATTTATAGCCAGTGGGTACTGTATAAAGTTGAAACTCAGGTCAAAAAAAGGCAAAAATGTTGGAAACATCAAAATTATCTGAGGATTCTCTCAGTGTAATCTGTTTTATAATTTCAGCCAATAAAAGGTTTTGATTGACGATTGGACAGATGGTCTGTCCAATAGGTTTTGGAGCTGTTAGGACCTTTGGGGTTTGAGCCTTGGGCTTCCAGGCTCATGGGCAGGGGTTCCAGCTCGGGTGACACTGAGCAGCTGGCTGGGTGCTAGACCTTGCCCAGCCTGGGGCCTCCCATGAGATTCCCCATAGGGGATAATGTGACTGAGGGGAGCCAATGGAGGCTGCAGGTTCTTTATAGGAAGATTATATAATCTCTCCAACTTCCCCTGAGGCCACTTCCCCTGAGGCCTTGTCCCAGCAAGAGTGTTTGTAGCCTTGTGACATGGGACCCTACTGCCTTGTTTTGCCTCTGCCACAGACCCTGCTGGTTTTTTTGAGTCCTGCCTTGGACACCTGCCACTCTTGCCAGTATTACCCTGTATATTGGATTCTTTGGCTCTTGACCACTGGTCTGGCCTTGACCACAAACTTGCTTAACCCCTTGGCACAATTCATTCCACACAGACTGACACCTAATACTGTGACCTCAGCTTCTGGACCTATGGTACTGTAGACCCTTGGTTTTCAAACCCTGACACCCCCTCCCTATCTTTCCCCATGTTCAGATCATACTTGTGACAAGCAGAGACTGAACAACTGAAGTAGTTTATTCTTGTGAAATACCTGAATCCTGCCGTTGTCTTTAGCAGCCGCCAAAGACAAAGATCCAAAACACGTTGCAGTTTCTTGCAGGAGTTCTGGTGTCTCCTCGCTGACGCTGACTGAAACGGAAGAAGACCGGACTTTCTATCTGTTCTCTCCAGATATAGCCCTAATTACTTTAGTTTTAGTTTGAATCAATTTTCTCTGCAAAATGACAGGAAACTTCCTTGTGACCTGAAAGACTCTTGTCAGGTGTGGAATGGAGACGTGCAGGATTGAGCAGTCTAACCCAAAACGTGGAATGAGTTCATTGATCAGAACTTGGAAGATATGAATTAGTAGGGATCTCCCTTCTACTCCAGCCAAGTTTTAAAAACTGGGGGGAAATAACAGGTTCAACTGACTTTCACATGATTCATTCACTATCAACACTTTCTAACCTTTTTTTCACAGGGGTAACCCATAAACACCATATACTTGTGAGGGCCATTGTTGTACAAGATAAAATTAAGGGGCTACTCTATCAGATAGTCAAGGATAAGTGATCGCTTATAAAAGCCAATTTATGGACTGACCAGTGATCTGGCAGGGGAGCAACTTTTTCTTCTGCGAGCTGGGAAAGCTCCAGCCTTCATTAGCTGAGTCCTCTTGCAGGTAGAAGGAAAACCAGACTTCCTTTTGCTACACAAACATTGGAAATAGCAAGCAGAAAAAAATCTTTTAAGCCTACTCTTCTTTGAATGTCACCTTCAATTATATGAATAGTATAATTTATGTATTTTCTGAAATGAGACTGATTAGTTGACAAAGGGACTGCTGATTTCTCCCTCCTCCCCCCTTCCATTCTCAGTGCACATTTAAACTGTCTTAGCTAATCTTTACATCTCATGCACCCCTCTCTATTTCCAGCCAGACTGCTCTCATGAGAGAGGTTCTTTTTGGCATTTTCACCCTTCTGCTTGATTTTTACCCATTCTCTTTGCAGGTCACACATGCCTGCAGAAGCATGTGGTTTTTGTGGTTACAGAACAGTAGTGTTATGCTAATTAAAAGGAGCTTCCTATAATATCTTCCTTTTTTTGTCATTTTAAATTATGCAGAAATGCTGTGGTATGATGATGGTGGCTGGAAAGGCTTGAATAATTGTAGATCTGTCTGTGCAATAACCCCCAACCTTGTTACTTCCTAGTTTAAGTGGTTACAACATTTTGAGGCTGTTGAGACATCTGCATATAATTACTTTGGGTCTTGGAGCTATATTCCCTTTAGAGAGTGGCCTAAAAGCCTTCCAAAAAAGGCAATGCCTTGCTTCCTCACAGGCCAAAGAACTGGAAGGGATCTCCTGGGTCATCGAGCCCCGTGACAATGAGAGGCAGCCGTATCATGTATTCCTGTTCATAGATTTATGAACATGAATATAACAGAAACAGTCTTAAAATAAGATTAGTCTTGTGCCAAATTTTGGGAGACTGGATACCACCCTTAGTGTTTACCTCTTCCTCATATGTTTATAAAGACTAATTGCACCTCTGCCTCCTATTCCAATCGAGAAAAAAGACTGCTATAGAGAGAGTTGCGTGTAGTATAACCATTCACTGTGTCCACAAGGGACTGGACCAGAAGAAATGGATTTAATTTACAGCAAGGAAGATTTAGGTTCGATATTAGAAAGAATTTTTTAACTATGAAGATGGTTAAGTACTGGAACAGATTGTCTAGAGAGGCTGTGGAATCTCTATCATTGTAAGATATAAAGTGCAGGTTAGATGAATACTTGTCTGGATGGTTCAGACATGGGTGATTTTTTGCATTGACCATGGGGGTGGACTAAGTGACTTCCCAAGATTCTTTGCAGCTCTACGTTTCTGTGATTCTGTTATTCCTGATCTCCTCCTGCACAGGTGTTTCCTGCACAATGTTCTTCAGTGCCAAATTGAACCATGTCACCCTGCCTGGGAAAGTTGTCCAGTACTTTGCAGTCCCTTCAAATTAGATTTGTCATAAAACTGTTTTGGCTTTTGATTGTTTGTTTGGGGGGGGGTTTCGGGGGGGGGTTGTTGTTTGATTTGGGTGGGGAGATGTATTTTCAAATCTGGTGATATCTTTCCAGGAGGTAAAGAGATGATCCAACCTGTTGATTCTCTTTCTCCTATCTGCACACCCCTAGGCAGGTTGTGAAGCTGAGTTCTTTTACAAAGGAAGACATCGATGTGTCAAGCAAGTTATAGTGCACCTAGGAAGAGGGAAGGGAATTATTCTGAGTGTCTTGCACAGTGATTCCTCTGGGTGAATACATACAGAAAAACATCTGCTCGTGCCATTACACTGATCTGAGTATAGTTTTCTCTTAGGTCTTCACATGGTTCAAAATAGAGGATGTTGTTCAGCTCAAGAATGAGAGTTATCTTCTCAGTAGTCTTGGTGTTAAAACACCAAATCAAGTTCTTTCCCAACAGAGGAACTACAAAGAGTGCAGGAAACTGTAGTCTCAGTATCTACAAATTCATGTAGTTGCAGGTTGTTGCAGACTAAACATAATAATTCATTTCTAGATTTCTGTTCTCTGTGGTTGACTTAAGATGCTTAGGGGAATCCTGCCTAACTGGAGATGGTCTGTGAGGGTAAGAGATCACTTGTGTGGAGGTTCAGTGCCCACAAAATGTTTGGGCCCATGTCTTTTTCTATAATGGTATGAATGCTCTGGACCTCACACTCAGGCATCATATAGACATTCATTTCCTCCTGGGAGAGTCAGTGCTCACTCAGGAGAAACCACAAGTCTTCAGATGTTCAGAGTTTTTCCTAGGGTAAAAATGGCTGCTTCTGGAGAAAAATAACCAGGGAGAACAACCAGAGTTAAATCACTTCCAGGACAGTTTCTCCTGGGAAAGTAAATGTCTATACATGTTGTACCTTCTCTCAGAAGAGAACATGATCCTCAAACATTCCTCCACTCCATCTTAGGCAAATAGTGTTTTGCTCACCGGACTTGGCTACTCTAGCAGGAAGCAGAACACCTCCCATTCACAATCCCCACATTGTGCTGCAGGGAAACGCAGGCTAAATCAGGGCTGCCCTATGCACTGCTGCTGTCTGTCATCAGGCAGACTAAAGGGGCCTGCAGAGTATGCTGAGATGCATGCCAGTAGAACCCCACTCTTCGCCACTTCCCCTCTCATTCCCCTGTTGCAGTGTTAGCACTGCAAACTCTTCATTTTTCAGGGCCTTAGCATTCAAATGTCTGTATATGTGGCTCTTGGTAAATTTATCTACCAGGAGGACAAGAATTCTCCCAGATTATTCTAATGTGTGTACACAGACAGCCTCAGCGCTCAGCTTGCAGAAAAGGACTAGGTAAAAGATACCGTAGTCAGGGTGACCATTATCTGTGATTGGGCTTCCCTCGGGACTGCTTCCCTGGAGACTATTCTAGAATCTCATAGCTCTCTCACCAAGAAGATGCAGCTACGTATTCCACCCCCTCACCCCCCATTTCCCTCTCCTGCCACATGTTGAAGTCATTATCTAAATTCTATATATATGGATAGAGGGTAGGGTTTTGTTATTTGTACAACAGTTAACACACTGTGAGGCTCCAACATGGCACCACTTTAACACGTTAGTAGACTGTTGTGAGAATCTGCATTTCTGTCCTAAGAAATAAACTTTTATGTACATAAAAAATAAATTAACTGCTTTTTACCCATCTACCTACCAAAAAAAATAATCTTGAATGACTTGCATGGACTATTGCTCATTTACCAACAGATAATATGCATACTACTATGAGCCAGTCCTTATAGTTTCTATGCAGTTCTGCCTGTCCTTTCTCAAAACTGTCACTTCAGTCAGAGTGAGTTTTGCTTTACTGAGGAATGAATAGGAACTCTGAAGTTTGGCCCTACATATTAATTTCATTGTATAGCCGTTTGCTAAGTGTATCAGATTGGAGAGATGTTGATCTTTATAGCTTCTAAAACTGGCACTTTCTTTTCCAACCTTACTTTTAAAAATGTTTTAATTGGAGAATGTTAAGCTTTGCAAGTGTTATTTTTAATGCTTTTTTGAATCAAGGGCCTACTTCACGCTTAAGTATTCCCCATATCACACTCTCGCACACCACTCCTTCCATAATATTAACATTGGCAAAATCCTTAATATGTTATGACGGTATAGTTTATACTTGGTGGTATAATATTCTGTCTACCTAGAAAACTTTTCTCATTTAACTATGTCAATAGTTACTCCAGAGAATGTCAAAAACAGTTTTTAAGCCATAATAGCAATTCAAGCTGAAGGAAAAATACAATTGTTGAGTTAAAAAATAAATGGATTTTCCTGGTTGCTTGGAAAGTCTGATAAAGCAATAGGGCACACTCTGATAAAGCCAATCTTTGTTAGAACCTAGTCCTTCTAGGTGTACGATATGACCTGCTCCCACTGGCATGCATGGGCATGCTGATTGCTTTGATTTCTGGGAGGACTAAGCACTTCCTTAATTTTTTACTTACCAAGCAGGCTTGGGGGAAGTGTTCTTTCCATAAGTTTTGACTTCTGCAAGGTTGACTGTGCAGATGGCATTAGTCTTTGACCTTGTTACCAGCTTTGTTTTATTTCGCTGACACTTGGAATATATGGAGTTGCATGTGTATTTGCTTCTGTCTTGTAAAATGGAATGATGGAAAGTGTGGCTTCGTTTTGCCATTGAGAAGGATACCATTTTTATGGCCTTTCTTTCTTCCTAATGTAGATCATTGCATTTATTTATGGCTGCTTCACTTTTTGGTTTGGAATCAATAAATGCTTTTGGTTTGTATGCCCACTGGGAAGTGCCCATGGAGCAGCGTCTCATTCTGTGAAACTCTTGTTAAAATACAAAATTATATTTATTTGCTGCATGAATATTGGGTGGGGGAGAAGTTTATCCATGGGTATTATCTTAAATGCTACATTATCTAAAGTCTGATGATATAGAAATAATTGAAAGTAAGTACAGCAAGACTGTTGAGATGAATTTTGACATAAAAATGTAGGTTGGTTCATAAAAAGCTGCAGTGAGAATAGGTTATAGTGACAGTTTTTCAACAACTGCATAAGCCTCCAGATGGAAGGGTATTCAGCTTAATGAATTATAGGCAGTCTGTGTAACACAAGCTTCTTTTATAGGAATAGATCAGAAGAAAGAATAAACTTATTCATACTGGCATGTGTTAAATAACATCATTGTTAAAAACCATGGAGCTGAAAAGAGAGCAAAAAATGCAAGACTTAAAAATTCAGCTGTTAATATCAAAGGACCTTCAAGTTCCCAACCAGGACACCGCATAGTCATTGTTTCCTTATTGTCTGATAATGAACATTGTTGTCAGCAGACTGCGGAGGCTGACAGGCTTCTGGTGACAAAGATGATCGTGTTATGGTATCTTCTCCTTTAAGAATGTTTGCCCTAAACTTAGTTGAGCTGGGACATGGAATATTTTGGGTTTTCCAAAGGCTGTTTTTTTCAAGATTTCCTTTTCAGATTTTTTCTAGTGTAACATATTACATAGAATAGAAGCATGCACCAGTTTGAATGCAATCTGCTCCTTGTGTGTTGTGTCCACTGATGGATTTACCTGAGCAAAGAGAGGCTGTTAGTTACAGAAGGGGCTTTGGCAGTCGGGACTCTTGGGATTTGTTTCTGACTCTGCCACATGCTGGGTGCATAACCTTGGTAAGTAACTTAACCTGTGCTTTCCCATCCAGAAAACGAGTATGATGCACACTTCCCTCCCCGGGGGGAGTAGGCCGACTTAATTAAGGATTGAAGCATGATTTTAGTTTCTGTGTTGAAAGGTGCTATGCAAGCAAAAATGATTCTGAAATCATGAAAGCAAAAAATGTCAATGGAATACATAGGATTAAACCAGCCCTAAGAGCAATATCAATTAAAATCACATCATCTGATGTCACCAACAGTGGAGTATGGCTAGACGTTGAGAATAAACAACAGATGTTGGTGTCTCATTAACTAGTGAAGCCATATTTCCATTCTAGCCAAAGTTTTAGCACCTTTGATAGGAAGGATTACTTTCCAATCAATATTTCAGCTCATGGGCTCCTATAAGCGCAGTGACTTGAGTTACAAATAATTGCAGCCTTAAATAAAAATGCCTGGGCCAGTATGTTTTAACATCATTGCTAGTAAAAAGAAATTATTAAAATCCACAGAGATCTAGTATTTTTATATAGAGAATATTTTCTGAATAGTCAGAAAATGTTGTTGGTCTAAGAATAAAATGAGATACAGTTCTGAGCTCTTATTTCCCTCAAGATATGCTAGGAATAGTTCTTCACAGGTGTAGTCTTCTGATGCCCATGGCTTTAACAGTTTCCAGAGAGCCTAATATTTTCTTAATATAAAAAATATCAACATAGGGGTGAACCAGTGCATAATGAATATGCATATGTAACTACTAGGGCGGTGATAAATTACGTACCAGGCATTTTCTCACACAAATGGCCATTTAGATGAAGAACTAGACAATTATTTTGCCAATCCCCTGATTCATGCCCCAACATTAAAAAAAAAGAAAAAAAATCTGCAGGTAAACTGTACGCATAATCGCCATACAGTTGTGCATTTCTAAAAAATCAAGTTCCTGGAGCTACATAAGAGCCTTTTATGAGCAGATTTTATGTTTAAAAAGAGCCAGGTCTTTACCTTTTGGTCTTCTGAGATCTGTTTTAATATGTCCTGTATTTGTTGTGCCCTATATTTGTTGTGTGCATTTGCACATAAGAGTAAGGAATCTTCCACGGCAACTATTTCCCCTTTGCATTTTTAAAACAGAATAATGATTTTTACCAAAACAGTATTTACAATGGAGGCATGGCCTTTACCTAGACTTGTTCCATTTTGTTCGGCATTCCCCTTAGCCCTCAAAGCGAAAGCTAAGCTGGTCCTGGGCTGCCTTTGTTTACCAGCCTGCACAAAATGGGCTAGAGGAAGAATGCGGCCTGGCTCCACAAAGTCACTGTCAGACTCTCCCTTTGCTTCTAGGCATTCATACCTTTCTGAGAGGACAAAGATGCATTGTATGACACTGAATGACAAGCAGGTCTGTATTAAGATGGACATGAAAATACAGCTCATTAGAAACCACAGGGTTGATTGAAAATGTAATAAATGGCATTTTACCAACAAAGATTATTGCTCTGGCTAGATAATCAGATTAGTAAATATTTCTTTCATCACACGTTGTTTTTATATTTTGGATCCAAGTTCAATCAGTCATTCTAAGCGACCCCTTCAGTATTTTAAATTAGATCTGGAAGTCCTGTAGTTTGATCCTGTGGTTGGGATACTGTAAACAAATAACCAATTCTGAGTAGCTGAATGTAGTGGAATGAAATGTAATAGTATTTATTTAGACAGTCCTCGGGGGGCATCCATTGTTTGATTAGGCAGCTTATTTGCTTTGAACGCCTACATTATTTCATCTTATATTTTGGGTAGATGCAAAAACAACCCTCACCTAACAGCAGTAAAAAATGTTAACCCTTCGGTTCCTACTTTTCTAGTAATCTCCTGTGCTTCGTGCACGTTCTTGTAAACTAGGGGCATATTACATTATATGTTACCTGGACCATGCAAGCAGAGCAAGTGCGTGCTTCTTGGTACTATCACCTGCTGAGGAATAGAGGTGACGTAGTATACCTTGAATTTCACTGTGGGAAGTCATCTGACCAGATAAGAATGTGTTTTGTGGCTTTCTCTCATAATGTTTAAGTATAAGACATCCTTGGAATCGATCATTTTTACCACCATTAATATGGCAACAATACAGCAAGCATCTAATTAGTGAAATGCAGCATTGTTTCTTGAACCAAGATAAGAAATGAGAAAGACCAGAATTTATCACTTGGCAGTTTGTTAGATCAACCAAAATGAAATTCACAAACGACTAGACCTTTGCAACAGCCTTATAAATACATATTGCACAGTAGCTGCTTTCTTTCTCTGTGAACTCTTCAATTTACTCTTCCAGGGCTGGGGGAAATAATAAAAGCATTTTTCCATTGTCCACTGGCAATGTTTCAGATAAATGAATGCAAATGTAAGAAGGGGAGTGCAGTCCATTTGCTTACTGGTGGTTGTGGTTTTAGCTTTAAATTCAGAAAATGCTTGGGAGAACCTTATGAAATGTAATAATGTGCCCTGTCCCCTAGCACCCACTTTCAATCTGATATTGTATTGTGGGAGCTAGAGATTCAATAGTGTCCACACAGAGTTGCTCTGCTTATTACTTAGATATTAGAGGTGCTCTGTTGATGTACAAACATTTGAATTCCAAAGGGAAATAAAGTCTGTATTTTCACCTTATTATCAGGCAATATTGTCAGGACTCTGCACTGAGTCCCTGAAAAAATCATTCTCTTTCCCCCTCCCTTTCGCCACCTAATTTTTGTTCTTGGCTTCATACATCTTCTGCAAAAGAAAACATCAGCTTAAATGTCTAATCTCCTAGGCAAGCGGTTACATACATAACTCCTATTATTGCTAATGTTGTTTATATACTTAATCCTTTGCTGTAGCCTTGGTTTGAAATTATCAAGCCACCTGGCTACTCGCAGAAACCACTGAAAATGCCAGGCAGCAGCTTAGTAAACAGATGCTGTTCCCTTTCCTGCCTCACCCATCTGACACTCTTGTTTTAGCTTCCCTGTAAGTGGCCTTGTAAGTAGCAATCACCATCTTGCATAGCTGCAATTCTTCTGGTTTAAAAAAAAAGAACAAAAATAAAAACAAAACTGTGCCACAGATGCACAAGTGCACCTTGGAACCACTTCATTATGGATAAAGAGTCCTTGTCATATCCCTCACTATCTCATTTTCACTAGCATATGTTCCCGGGGTGTTGTGGGAATACACTTGGTTATTGTGTGCTTTGGTAACCTCAGCCCCAATCTTGGTTGGCTTTGCTTGGGTTTTTTTCTGTCCGCAAAACAAAAACAGAACAAAACCACTCTGATAATGAGCGGTGTAGCTGTGCGCATAGTGAGAGCAGTTGCACACCAAGAGAAATAGCACAGGGATAGGAGGCAAGCCCAGCAGAGTCCAGAGCTTCATTGGTGGGTCCTGTAATTGAGTCAGTAGCTTTCACAATGGACAGGATTCCTCATAAGTGATCCACGGAGGAATTATCCAATCTGGGGAAATGATTCAGTGGTAGTATCCCAAGACCTTCAAAGAATAAATTGGGTCAGGGTTTTCTGGCTTTCTCTCTTCGTCTTCCCTTGTCCATAGTAGGGGTGAGTGATTTGTTCCCATCTTCAAGAAGGATTAGTAGCTGCAGCATCAGGACGTAGCTGACCCAGCTGTAGGGACTGGCAGCTTTTCCTTGGGGTCTTGTTATTTCTCTGCCTTAATATTTTCACCTTTTGGCCGCATCCAGATGAGCGCAGCCATGCAGTATGTGGTGCCGCAGACACACCTGCAGCATCATATACTGCACGTTCAGGTGTTTTCCATGCTGCAAGGGAGCAGCATGAGGGTATATCCAAGGGCCAAAAAAATCCATGGAAAACAAAAGCAGAGTGGCAGGAGCAGGTACGCTGCTCAAAACTGGAGCTGGACCAGCCGGATCCATGCTCCAGCTGCTGGCAAGGCTCCAAGCAGCAGGATTGTCGCTGCTGCAACTCTGGAAGGCCCCCAGGTAAGGCTGCTGGGGCCAGCCCAGCACTTTGCAGTTAAACCCTGGTGTCTACTTACATGGATTTCAAGACTTTGGAGTCATAGATGTACTGTGCTGTATGCACACACGCTGTACTGCAAAGCAAGGGATGCCATGTATCAGTGGTGGCCAGCCACAAGTGGCACAGGCAGCTGGTGTGTTTGGCACATGGGTCCCAAGTGCAGAGTTGAATGGAGTACCATTGACAGGCATCAAGACTAGTAAAGGAAAAGAGATCACAGTAATATTTGGGGAGGGGACAAGGGTCAGAGAGAGCAGCATTCGGGAAGGGGATGGGGAGCTCAGCGCTACTCGGGAGGCGGTGGGGATTGGATCGGCACTCAGGGAGAGAGCAAGGGTTGGAGGTTAGTGATGCCTCAAGGGTTTGGCCCCACCAGAGCTTGAGAGATAGGTGCCACCGAAGAATTCCATGTCACCACGTCCCAGTGGCGGTGGGATTCAATGGCACTGGGTGACAACAGTGACACTATTTCATACTTCAGGCTTGCCAAAAAGATGGACTACTGCTGCATCAAAAAAAAAAAGATTGGCTACCACTGTCATATCTCCTAAGTGAACCCCTGTTATACTTTGCATTTCCCTCTGTATCCAGCAAATACAGAAATCATTGGCTATGCCAACATGGGGGATGAAATGTTTGTACTCCTGAAGTTAATAGTAATTGTGCCATCGACGTCAGCATTTCACTCTGAGACTTCAGACGATACAATAGACCTTTCTGTTGTTACATATTTGGCTTTTCTTCTGCATGCAACAGTGTAACAGTGCAAGTATATATTGCGATAGTTGAGCAAACATACACCATTCGTCTTATATTTCTGCTGGAAGTGGTAAAACACCTTTTTTTTGGTCTTTTAATGAAAGCAACATTCTCAAATAGTCACTACTCCTGGAGCCAGGGCTCTGAGGGACACAGCATCACAAAACTCACAGGAAAATGGTGACAGCTGGCAATGAGGTAATAGCTCAATTTTTTGGGACCCTATCTTGTCAAAATAAGGGAAATTTACAGTGTAAAAAAAATTCTTTCCATATCAAGCATAAAGAGCTGGCAGTCGGTAGAGGTCCTTTTTTAATCACTGCTGGACCAGCTGTGCAAGGCTTCATATTCAGGCACTGTATTTTGATTGAAGGAGAAGGTAGTTAAGGTTTGGGGCAGCCTACTGATTCCCTCCCTCCCTCCCTGAGATGACCCAAGTTCCCTACTAATCACAGCAGTTTACTTATCTTTCAATGAATTTTGTGCACTATTTTGTGCAACAGTGTGTCTATTGATTGCTTTCTGTTGTGAAATTAAAAATGCAAGTGCCATCAACCTGAACTCCAAAGAGGGATGACTCACATGGAGTGTTCTCCTCCCTGTCACATGCATGTGTTTTAAATGCTCGTAGAAAAACCTATGTATTCCTGTGTGCAAGTGGATCTTTACTGCTGAATCTCTTGTTGGTTAAATTAAACATAATAATCATGGTTGTGTCAACTACTGTTCAATAACACTCCTTTGGCTCCCCACAACACCAAAGGTCTGTACTTATTCTAGCCTAGGACACATTCTAATATGTGTGGCTTTACTTGCAAATATTAGTGTCCTTCCCCTTTGAGTTAGATCCAGTTGTGTTGTACAGATCTTGTCCTAAACCGTAGGTAGCGTTAATGAACTCGGTTTATTAACCACTGTGCTCCAGCCAGTAAATGAGCGTTATGTTTCCAGTGCATGGACAGCTGGATCCTCTTCTTCCTAAACAGTGGTGTAAATGAAGAATAATTCCAAAGCAGTCAATTGTATTTGCACCATTTTAAAACTGGAATCAAGTGGGAATCAGGCCTATAGTTAGTAAATCATTTTAGGATCCCTTCTGATCAGGGGAACTGGAATTAGGGCTGTTAGTCATTTCTTTCTTTCTGTTAATAAGTAATGACTCATTCCTTTCATTTCACATGTTTCTGAGTCTTGCCTGGTCAAGATGCCATTTCCACACAGTGTGTATACATGAGCACACCTATTCTTTCTTGTTAATATTGGATGTCCTGTCAATTGAATGTATTGATTCAAGTGGACAGTGCTTTTGAGACTGTGGATCGACAGTTAGGAATTGTCTGTATCAGTCAAAGGTTTATTTTCTCAAACAAAAAAAGAAAAATCCAAGCCAAATAAACAAAAGGTCCCTAAGTAGCATGCCACTAAGAATGTGGCTTTAGCATCTGAGGGTAGCAGTAAAGAACATATACTTTTTACCCTAACTAGCATTTCTCTTAGCTACCGCATAGTATACAAATCGTTGAGACTGATTGATGGCTGGAAGTTAGTTTGTGAGGGGTTTTTTTCCTCTCTTGGTTTTATGGTTTGTATAAAGTAGCAGGGACAAAGCTAGTCACACTGAAGCCGAGTGCACATAACTGAAATCATTAGAACCCTAGAGATGATTAGCTAAGTTGGAGGAGCGTAAGTAATGCCTAGGCAGAGCAAAATTGCTAATTGAGATTAGTTAACAATATAGCCCATTCCGCCAGAAACTGATGATGTAATTGTTTATGCTGAACTTGTTCAGCCTTTTATTCGTATGCATGATGGCTAATAAAGATGGTGCCAGATTCAGATCTGAAAACAGACTGTGCATTTACAGTTGATTTCATAGCTGAGGGAAGGATTTGACTCCGTGTCTTGGTTTTTGTTTCGTGGGGTTAGAAAGATTAGCTTGTCTCCTCTGTATCATAAACATTCAAGGCTTGGTGATTCTTTCTGCTCTGAGGTAGTGCAAGGGGATCAAGGCATAAATTTGAATTTGCCCCTAGAAGTCACTCTTTTGATACTGTTTGTTTAAAAGAATTTTAGAAATAACTTTGAGCAGAAAAGATCTGTGGTCTGGTCATAGGATAAAGAACCAGGAACTTTTTAGTTTTGATACCAGGTCTTGACACTGACCTCTGTGACCTTGGGAAAGTTGCTTCACTTTTTTTCTGTTCTTCTCTTCCCTCCTCTGCAAAGTGTGGCATATTATACTTAGCTCACAATTTAAAGATGGGAAGTGAATGGGTGCCTAGTTTTTGGAAACAGCCTTGAAACAGAACTTTGGCTTCTAATGCCCTTTGAGCATGGACACTAAGAGTCAAGGCCTCCTCCTTCCCTAAATCCTAGTGCTTCAGGTCTCACATTCAAATTCAGCACATTTTAAAGGAAAGGCTGGGTGGGGGATAAATGCTGATCTGAATCCAGTGCTAGGGATCTGGTAATGGGCTTTAATAATGTCCCACCTTGCTAATTTGCTCATTCTTATTTTCAGTGCGTTCGTGCTTGATTCCCCTAAGTCAAGTGCGGCATTTTTGTACCACTCACACACACCCTTATGCCACAAACCTATGGTTTGTCTCAGACCTGGCTCCTAACTGCCCTAGTTGTATCCTGCTTGTTGTTAAATCTCCTTTACATTTCTTGCCCAATCTAAAATGCCTTCTGTCTCTCTCTCAGGACCCTGCTGAACCTTCAAATTAAAGCTAGTTAGAAACCAGCTATAGAATTGTTGCACATGTTCAAGCACTAACTTTATAGCTGGTTGACTCTTTTATAGCTGGATAGTCATTTTTATCATGTGATAATTACTTTGTACATATGGATGGTCTAAATTTATTGCACAATTAACCAGTTAATTGTGTGATAATTACATTGCATTTGTGGTCTGTCTTACATGTAGCCAGTCTAAATTTATTGCATGATTAACCAGTTAATTGCATAATATATGTAACATGTAGCAGGGGCCTCGGATATCTTTTGCCTGCACACTGTTTCCCCAAAGACACTCAGCAATGATCTCGAAAAATATCCATACCATTTCATGGAGAGCTGGTCTCTGGTGTATTTAGATGTCAAACTGTTTTGTGTCTAGGCTCCAAGCAGGCGCTGTCTCATTTGTGTGCACAGCACTGCCATGCACATGGGACTGTGCTCCATAAATAATAACATTAGATTTATCTGTTGTATTTCATCGTCAGATTTGAGGAAATGATCAGCTTCTCACAGTACAGGATTGTCTATTTATCCTTGCAGTCTTCCTCATTTTTTTTTTTTTTAATTTTCTGTGTGCTTTGTGCTTCAAATATTTCTTTTATGGTAGGAAAACTCTGGTGCCCAGATTCTCCAGTCTGCCAACAGACCTTTGGATGAACAGGCCCTAAACCAGCTGGCGAATCCCTCTGGAGAATTTTCGCTATCATAGAGTTGGAAAAGGCAGCACAGTGGTCTCCAGTGTTTGCTTCTCTCCTCTGGCCCCAATCATAAAGAGAAGGAAGGGCAAAGTGATAGACAGGGTTGGTCTTGTGGGAAGGACTGAACCGAGAAATGGGACTGAACTGAGCTGGTCTGTGCTTGAGGCTGTATCTAGGTAAGCGGCTCCAGCTCTTACAGACTTACACCATCAGCAGAACTTCTCCTGTTCTAAGTTACACCTGGGCTTGTTGGCCTTAAATCAAGCTGCAAGGGGCAATTCCATATAGGCTCTTATACCAGGCTCATTGCTTGCAGCTGTGCCTTAAATGAGGTGGCTGCACATCTGTCACATGCTGTTTGTTTTCTCATCCTCTCCCTCATGTCCCCCTGCTGCCACCTTTCTTTGCTGAACAGGAACACAGCTTGGATGTCATGGGAATCAGGGCCGTGGCTGCCATGGGTAAAAGAAGCAAAGGCTGAAAATTTTAAGAGCTGCAAGGATGTCTTTTTTGCAATGAAATGGGGATTATGCGAATAGGAATAAGGTAACACTGTAGTGAAGAATGAGTTGAGCATAAGCTACAGGGAAACTAGATAACTTTCCCGTCCACGTGTCTGTGAGTCTGCAGGCTCTTGTCCCAAGGTAGGTGAAAACACTGAGCAGTGCTAAGAAAGAAAAATAAGCTGCATCCAGATTATTGTAATAAAGTGCCTCTGTTTAGAGAGGAGAATAGAAGAAGCTATGTGTGCAGGAGAGGAGGGGGGTGCAGAAGGGGGCTTTTAAAGGAGGGTTGTTTGAAACCTGCGGTACCAGTTCTGTCTGGTGCCCTCAGTCATGTACGTGCCCACTGTGCCAGCCCTCCTGTCTGCATGTCAGCCTGTGCCTTGTGTACAGGGATGTTTGACTGCTGCATAAGTCTCCTGCTCTCCCAAGGACATGGAATAGTTAAAATGCCAGCTCCTCTGCAGTGTGACCGACCAACAGTAACACCCTCGGGCTCTGGGGCTGGCGTGTGCTCATGAGCATGTCTGCACATCCCGCCCTCCTGCTGCTTGGGAGACGCCGGGGTACTGTAATACACGGCAGCCTGCTCTTGCAGAGATACAGACTGCAAACAGACTCAGCATCCTGACCTGCTTGTTGTGCAGGCACCCAGTCATCGGTTTGTTTAGAAAGCTCTTGTTTGGGGGGATTTTTTTTTTTTGTTCTTTTTTACATTAGGGCTGTGCAAATAACAGATTTGCCCATGTGCTTGCCAAACTGAAAAGTCAGAACAAAGCCCAAAGCTCTTCAGATCGTACTGGGATAACTCGTCCCATTGTCAGAACCAAAACACAGCAAAAGAAAAAAAAAATCTTTGTGTCCTGTTGCACAACGTGCTCTGGTTGCCTTGGAACAAAATGTGTTTGTTTTTGAGAGAAAAAGGAAGGACGAGAAGAGCTAGATTCACAAAAGAGAAACAGTGAGAAGGCATTGGCAGTATCTCCCTTTATGCCAGGACTCTCAGTGCTCACCCAGCGTGTCGTGAACCTGGGTTCGTTTCCCTCCTCCATCTAAGGGGATGTAAACTCTCATCTCCTGCCAGGCTCCTCTGCCCACCAGCCTGCAGGATATTCTGGGATGGGGCACTCTTGGTCTCTCTTATTCAGCTCCTCCACTAGACTTAAATAATTTCATCTTGAGGGCTCAGCTCAAGCGTAGTCTATGCTTACCTGGCAAGGGAAACACTGTGATCGCAGGGGCTGTCTTCCTAGCTGTACCGGGGAGGACCACTCTCCTGGCACGGGGACAGTACCTGCCAAGGTAATGTATAGTAAACCTCTCACTTAGCTCCTGGATTGGGAAGGCCTTGGCTTTATGCCCACTTTTTGGAAATGGGAGACTCCTCCCTGGCTTGCCCCTGGGGGGCTTATGGCTGAGGGCAAGCAAAACTTGGGGGCATCTGAACCCCAAGCCTCTAGGTTTGGGCCTGCTAGTAGGATGCCCGCCAAAGGATTTGGAAACATCTGAAGCCCCAGATGGGGGTGGAAGATGTTTGCTGGTAGTAAGGCCACTTACGGGTCTGGACTGACTCTTGGATTTGGAATTTGTTTTGGCTAATTTTGCTTGGTATATGAAAAATTTAATTAAAAAAAAAAAATGTAACGTTTGGTGGAAGGACTGCACCCAGGTGTTGCACCTCCTGCATTACCCTTAGCACCCGGCAGCAGAGTCATTCTTACCCCCTTACTTATGAACATTTAAGTCTTCCTTGCGAAATGGACCACGTCCAAGAGGAGGGGTTGAGGGACATTCGCCTCAGAGAGCTCTGCAACCTGGCTCTTTGCAAGTATTCCTGAGGATGACGAGACCTTCATTGAAATCCCTGCTCTGAATCTGCCCTCCTGCTTCTCAGGAACGTGTGCTAGCCACCACACCAACAGGGTACTCCAAGGTGGGGGTCTATTTCTGCCCTCGGTGTCTGTTCTATTGGATGTGTTAGCTTTACATAGAGTATATATATAAGTATTGACCACTAACAGTAAATAGAAATTAATATCAATCGAGCCTAGATATCAGGTGCTTTTGTAAGTTACGAAAAGAGAAGAGTGAGACAGGATATTAACGAAGAGAAGAGATTAAAATGGTCAAGAATTGCCGGTGGCGATTGGTCTCACACTGAATGGGTGAACAAGGGAAATGGGGAGTCTGCAAATGCCGACAGGGAAGGTATTCTACCACCCAGATCCTTGGAGCGGGAAGACCTGATCTCAGTCAAAATACAACAGGGGGCCAGGAAGCATAGGCAACCCAGCTGCCTCGGCAGGACATAAAATGAGAGATGGTCACTCAGGTATCTTGGGCATAAATTGTTGTTGGCACTTTAATAATCTTACAGCCCTTGCTTTGGCAGGCTGATAAATTTTTCCAGAATCAGGAAGACGTTGAAAAATGTATTTTCTAGCCCAGGTTTTAATTTTGAGGCCTGTCAACCTTGGCAGTGTCCTTTTAAAAACGAAGGTCACTGTGACTTCCTGAGCCAATAGAATGTGTGCATCTTCCCTAGGATTTAAATCTTTGAGACTTAATGTAACTCGTGGTACTGTACAAAATGCTATAGAGTACCTTCAGTGATGCCCAGTGTTGCCAGTTTTGCTGTCAGTCTCATGATATTTTGTTCTTTCTTAAAGCCCCAAGTCCTGGAACTGTGTGATTACATCAGAATCTTTGTTCCTTTGAAAAAAGAAAGTTTCTAGTCCTTGCTATGGAGTAAAGCTTGAAAATCAGACCCTAGAGGGTTAAAAAGCAGAGGGTAAATCTTAAAAAATATATTATTTATTATTTTTCAATATCTTGTTTTTAAATAAGAAACCGTCTATATTTAGCAAGGAAGTGATTGGCTGGCCTTTCATCTATGAGGAGATCATAGAATTGGAAGCTAACTTCGCCTTAAAGAGATTTGCACTGTTTTAATATTCAGAAGCTGATATTAAATTTCTGCAGATGAATCCTAACAAATGCTATTTAGTAATGGTGCTCGCTTTTCCCCATACATTATGAATCTCCAACATTGTCCTGCCTTGCTTGTATGAATTTCAGTTTAGTGCTGCAGTTGTATATTGCAGTGTAAGTGCTGGTGACCTGCTTGGTTATCTATGGCTTGTGACCAGCTTATATCGTGTACAATATCCATTACTTCTCTTGAATTTTTATTCCAAGAATTATGGTAATTACAGCCCCTAGCTTATCAGCATGCAACTGAATTTTTCTTTTACTGGGTCAGATATTTCAAATATCTCAGTTTTTCTGCATTAATTATTTGCTCTGGCTCCCAAGTTAGCATCCCTGACAAAATTAGAAAATTTCCTTTCAGTACCACCCAAATCACTTACAGTAATAGGACTTATAATAATGGTAGGTCCTGGTGCCAGTATTGATCCTATGCAACACCTTCTCCTCTCTTGAGAAAGATCCTTTTATGGCTACCCTTTGTCTCTCACCTCGAAGCTTTTATTGCAGCATGTCAATTTTCTTCCCATCCTAGACATTAACCTTTAGTAAGAAACAAGGTCAAAGGTTTTTAGAAATCCAAATATCTAATCTTCTCTGTTCTTTTCTTGTCAAACAAGGCAGTAATAGCCTCAAAGAAATCCAGCAAGCGAAGCATGATCTTTCTCTCTCTCTCTTTCTCTCAACCTGAAATAAAGTTGAAAAATAAGTAAGTAACCCTTCTTGGGTATCTGTATTAGGCACTATAGTAGGCTGGGGCATATAGCAGAGGCTGCAGTCCAGCTGCAGGTGGTAAGTTAATATTGCATGCCTGCCTAGGAGGGCTGTGGAGCAGATGAGGATAACTGGCTGATTAAGAGAAAGTTTTTGCTCCTGTGTTGGGATGAGGTGGGGACACTTAGGAGAAAGAGAAGGAGAGAGAAAGCCACAAGACAGAGGGTGCAGCACTGAGCCAGACATAGGCAATGCGAAGAGGGACATGGGGGGTCACTTGCCCCCTTGAGAACACTGGTGTCCCCCCTGAATGAGCACTCCAGCTGGTTGGGGGCACAGAGAGTGGTAGTGCCCCCCCTGAAATTGGCTTAGTGACCAGCCTCTGGGGACCCCCGCCCCTGGTCTCCAGCTGGCTGGCTGCCCCCCCAGACTCGGGAGGTACCAGTCGCCCATGGAGCCAAAGCACTATCTCCAGGTCTGGGAAAGTATCGCAGGGTGTGAGTTAACCCCTTGCTATTGATGATCTATGTTTTATGTTTTGTTCTGTGGGGCAAGTTCACCCCAGGGAAGCAGAGACTATGTTATGTAAACAGACAACACACTTCATACAGTGGAGAATACAGAATACAGACAGCTTAAAGTAAATTCCAGCATGAAGACAGGAAAGAGCCTGCAAGAGGTTCAGGGGAAGGCTCTTGAAGTGCTGAAGCAGCAGAGGAAGAAGACTGGGTTGCTTGTTTCAGTACTGAGAGTACAACAAGCTGAAGAAGCTCAGAGTGGTTGCCTGTAGACATGTGGAAAGTCTTCTCCAACACAGTAATTACAGCATGTCCAAGCTGATTAATCAAGCATTTCCGAGCTTAATTAATCAAGTCTGCTGGAGCATGCTAATTAGCATGTTCCAGCAGCCTTAGCACCTCATGTATTCAACATCGCTGCACTTCAGAATGGTGGGGGGGCACTTTAAATAAAGCTTTAGTTAAAGTGCCACCATCACTATTTTGAAGTGTGGAACACTAAATACACAAGACTCTTTAATTAGAGCAGCTCCTGAGAGCCCAATATGAGCAATATAGAGCCACCCTGGCTGAGGCAGAAGAAACCCACCAAGCACTGCAAGAGAGTGTGGAAAAGGGGAAACAGGCATGGACAGCAAAACTGTGTCTGAAAAGGAACTTAAGAAGGCCCAAGCCCAAGTATAATCTCTAGAAGAGGTGGTGGAGAAGTTGAAAGGAGAGCTGCAGAATGCAGACCAGCTAAAGGCATATACCTCTGTCCTGGAGGCACAGCTGGACAAGCACTTGGAAGGTACCAGGCCAGCACACCAAAGCTACACACAGGAAGTGGAAGTACTGAGACCACTTTTTTATTAAAATGCCTCGACCTAAAGGTGGGGAAGCTGGAGGTTAGGCACAAACAGGAGATTGAAGGGCTGAGAAAAGAACTGACAAAACTTGTCACCTAGTATGAGGCCTCTCGAGAGGAGAGATATAAGTTGTTAGAGCAGGTAAATGCTGAGTGCCATTGCTGCAATCAGAGAGTGGCAGAGGTGGCAGCCTTAAAGAGCCAAATCCTGCAGTTAGAGGCAAGGGGGAAGAGGCTAACAAACAGCAACAAAAAGAGATGAAGAGCCCTCCTAAGACAAGTGAGACAGAGACTAAGTGAGTGGAGGACCAGGACCTGAGGAAGGACCTGGAAAAGGAAAACCCTCCACAAAACTGCACCCACGTGGGAAGGTTGCGGGATGTCCAAGGGACTGTGGTGAGGGTTGCCCACATGGGGATCTGGCTACAGGTGTAGCATTCCAGGAGGTAACCAAAGATGACATGGGTGTCATAAAAGCCCTGCTTCCATTGCAGCCTCAACAAGAAGGGTGGCTGGGAGAAAAGGAGGCAATGACAGTATCCACCACAGCCAAGTAGGGAAAAGAGGCCAAGACACCCAGAATGGGAGTTGTGGGGTTGGGGCTACAAGCTGACCTTGACAGGTTGCAACGGTGGGCGGATGAGAATAGGATGGGGTTTAACACTGATAAGTGCAAGGTGTTGCACATGGGGAGGAAGAACCGGCACCACACTTACAGGTTGGGGAACTCCCCTCTTGCCAGCACGGAGACGGAAAAGGATCTTGGAGTCGTCATTGACTCCACGATGAACATGGGCCGGCAGTGTGGGGAGGCAGTCAAGAAGGCCAACCGTACCCTGTCATGCATCCACAGATGCATCTCGAGCAGGTCCAGGGAGGTGATCCTCCCCCTCTATGCGGCACTGGTCAGGCCGCAGCTGGAGTACTGCGTCCAGTTCTGGGCACCACACTTCAAGAGGGACGTGGACGATATGGAAAGAGTTCAGAGGAGGGCTACTCGTATGATCAGGGGTCAGCAGGGCAGGCCTTATGAGGAGAGGCTACGGGACCTGAACCTGTTTAGCCTCCACAAGAGAAGGTTAAGGGGGGACCTTGTGGCCTGCTACAAACTGGTCAGGGGGGATCAGCAGGTATTGGGGGAGTCCCTGTTCCCCCGTGCGCTGCCAGGAGTGACCAGGAATAACGGTCACAAGCTGGCGGAGGGTAAGTTTAGATTAGATATTAGGAAGCGCTACTTCACAGTCAGGGCGGCTAGGGCCTGGAACCAGCTTCCAGGGGAAGTGGTGCAGGCTCCTAGCCTGGGGATTTTTAAAAGGAAGTTAGATAAGCACCTTGCCGGGGTCATCTGACCCCGGTGCTCTTTCCTGCCAAGGCAGGGGGTCGGACTAGATGATCTACCTAGGTCCCTTCCAACTCTAGCTACTATGAAACTATGAAACTATGAGGAGACCCCAAGGAAAATATCAAAGGTCCATCTATGTGAGCACAGAAAGAGTCCATGCCCAAGTCAAAGAGTATGGACTCAGGCTGAGAGAGTAGCAGGGCCCACCAGAAAGTGGACAGCCCAGCCCCAGGGAGGCTGGATAAACCACTTGGAAAGATATGGGGTGATAAATTGAATAAAGGGGTTCCTGGGTGGTGGGCTTATGGTTACCCTTGGACTAATAACAGTGCACCTCCAATCCAGGGAGGTATCCCTCTAAGGAGGCAGGGAAGACTAGCATCCCAGGAAGTGGCCCAAAAAATGGTTTGAGGGGAGAGTACTGTATAGAAAGAGGAAAAGAGGGGGCAGATCCCGCTTGGCATGTACAGGAGTTGGGAAGACTGCAGGATGCAGAAGAGGTATGACAGGTCTTTAAGAGACAGGTAGACCCAGCATGAACCACCAATCAAGACTGCAGGCAGCGTACCCACCAAGACCAATAGCGAACATGAGCCATGAGGTGTGGGTAGACGAGTGCATGGGAATGGGGAGGAAGGAAGCAGATGCCAGGAATTAACTGCCCCAGGCTTGACTGGAACTGGAGCCTAAGCCAGACAGAATGATAGTGGCAGCATCGGCAACAGTGGTCCAGAAAGGTAATAGCAACAGCAGGGCAGGGAAAAGGGACATGAAGCCTGACAGCCTCAAGTCTAGCGCGTTAGTAAATAATCTGTGTTTCAGAGTTGGCTGTATAAAGCTGAAGCAAGTGTTCCAAATGGCAGGAACTGTAAGGTACACCAACATCTGGAGAAACAAGAAGGGGAAGACCTAAATAGCATGGGAACAGTTAGCTTTGAACATCCCATTGAAGCCACTCAAGCAATAGCCTTTGATGGACGGTTATTATGTGGGTCAAGATGGACAAAGAGACAGTGCTTTATAGAGACTGCCAAACAGATGAGAATGGGGTACAGCTGCCCTGGGACATAAGGAACGTTGGGAGAGGTTATGGACCCAGTGGGAAACCCTCCAGAGTCCTTCAAGAGAGGAGTTGCTCAAGAACTGGGGCCTGTATATGGGGAAAGTTGAAGGACCGTATTTATTGTAAAGGGTATGAAGGGAAGGTTGATCCTGAGCTAGTTAAGAGGAGCTCATGAGAATCGGTAACCATAACTTCACAGGAATGGGAAGCTGATAAGCCAAGTCAGTGTTGTTGCTGAGAGGAGAAAAGTACTGTGAACTATTAACCTCCCCAGTCCTAAATTATAAGACCAGGACATATAAAGAAATGGAAGAGCGTGCCCTTCTGGGGATAGGCGGGGATGTGTAGCCGGGTGGGGCAGGCTGCATGTAGCAAAGGCTGCAGCCCAACTGCAGGCAGTAAGGCAAGATTGGCATGCCTGCCTAGGAGGACTCTGTAGCTGATGACGGAAACTGGCTGATTAAGAGGAAGTTAAAAGCTCCCTGGTTGGTGGGGGGGAAACAGGAGAGAGAGAGGGATAGAGAAGGCTGCAGCACTGAGCCAGAGCATTCTCTGGGTCCAGGAAAGGAACACAGGGTGTGAGTTAACCCCTTATTTTTTATGTCTTTGTTTGTCTGATGATTTATGATTTATATTGTGTCCTGTGGAGCAAGTTCACCCTAGGGAAATAGAGACTGTGTTATGCAAACAGACAACTCATTACAGGCAGTATTTTCAAACCTCTCTTTATAACAATTTCTTTCTTCCTCTCTGTGTCTTTGCCATTTGGTCTCTAATTCAGGGAAATTGTCAGCATCTTGTCTTGCAAAACCATTTTAATAAGCTTTCTCCAGTTTCACTGGCTCCTGTGGGCAAAAACAGAGGATGTTAAAGCCATCAGCTTTTGATTTATGTCAGTTTTTTAAAGTTCATTGTGAAAGCTTTATTGGTAGATTTCTGCAAACTTGAATAGCTTCTTGTTTAAAGTGCATCACTGAAAACTATAGGCAAATAACTTAAAATCTAGTGAGCTCCATCAGACAGTTAATAGAAAAAAGGATTTCTGCCCAATTGCCAGCTTTAGCATGAGTCCATTTCAACAGATTATAAATATTAACAGACTTTTCTCAACGGCAGATCAGGATGATGGTATTCCAAGTGGCTCAATGTTAGGCATTTTTTATGGAACTTGTCATCTTAAAATGTGTTATTCTTTGTCTGAATATTACTAAAAATCTTTATTTAGTCCAGAGAAGTAAAGGCTCTTTGTTTTTGTCTGATACTTGAAGCAAATTTATATCTAGGCACCAAGTGGCAGTTTAAATACACATGTACTCAACATCCCCCCCTATGCACTATAAGTAGTCCCTAGCAGCATATGGCCCAAACTGCAGCATGGAACTAAAGATCCTACTGTGACCCATCTATTAGGCATCTGTTTGCTATTTTCCCCTGCTCGAATACCTGAAAAACTGCTAATGCAAAAGCTTAGGTCCTCCCCCTTGTTCCTTTTTGTGATGCAGTCTTAATGGTAATATTGTAAGTGTGTGTTTAAAAAATTAGATGCATGCACAGATTTTTTCCTGGACCGGGATAGCATGGGATGAGGATCCCCAGTTTCTCAATTTGTAGGTTTATGTTGCTGACTCCTGGTCTATAACCTTATAAAACTGGACATTTAAATATCACTGGAATCACAGTGCCTTTTAATCCTCTGCCACAGCTCTACTGCTAGGCCTATCTAGATATTTTAAAACTGTCCATAGCTGTGGTACTAGATGTTTTAATATTCTACTAGCACAATGTCCCAAGCCATCCAGCTTCCTAAAACAAAGGTATTAACAAAGAGTGGTTTTTGGGTGGGTTTTTTTTTTATGCAAGCAAATGAAGTTGAAATCAACAAATGCATGATGGCACGCGAAACCTTTTACTGAAGATAATTTAGATTCTAAATTTAGAATTACCTGGTTGGTTTTGCCTTTCACTTTACTACACATGTGCTCTGTTGAGCGGTCAGGAAACAAACATCTTGCATTTGATAAGTTAATAATTGATTGTCTTGTCTTTGGCGGTATGCTCCCCTAGACTGAGGATGACTTATTCAGATGTGGTCTTATAATTGATTTCAGCTCTTATATACAAGCCCAATTTTTCGGAGAAACAAACATCTACAGCTTCAAATCTCATAAATTGGAGTTGTGGATACTCCTCGCTTCGGAAATGAATAAAAGGACCCAAAGCTGCTGAAATCCTGAGACGTATTCATCTTTCCAGGCATGACAAGGGATCTCTGCAGCTTGTTCGGTCCTAAACAAAAATAAACAAACCAAAAAAATAAAAGGGGCCCTACAAGACATGCTCAGAATGAATCCCTATTATGTATAGCCCTGTGTAGGAATGTGGCAGCAGACCTCCTCCCATTCATCATCCAGCAATACCTGGATATGTCCCAAAAATCCTGTCTATGGTAGAAGAGGAGTTCAACCCCTCTGGTCTTTCATAATTTTGATGAGTAAAGGCCTTTTATGACTACAGGCGAGGTTCCTGGACTCAGGAGTGGGCCTTTTGTCACTTGAACTATTCTCCAAATGCTTATTTATGTAAAATATTTATACATTTCATAGGTCCTGTCTATACTTACTGGTGAAGTGATCCATTT
Organism: Crocodylus siamensis; assembly: GCF_052110815.1. Taxonomy (NCBI): domain Eukaryota; kingdom Metazoa; phylum Chordata; order Crocodylia; family Crocodylidae; genus Crocodylus; species Crocodylus siamensis. Next base: position 11,474,903 of record NC_143395.1, on the reverse strand, counting down.
GAGGCGTGGGTCTGATGCCTCCGGGGAAGTTTTTCATCTTCTTAATGGAACCTTGAGCAGGGATTATTAGCAATCTCTGAACCATTAGCAATGATCTGAGTATTTGTGCAGGATGAGATGGTCTCTGGGGATTCAAGAATCAAACATGGTGCTTGCCTTTAAAAAGGAAATAAAGGAGAACCAAGGGATTAGAGGCGACTCGGCCCAACTTCAGTACCCAGAAACAGTCAGTTCCTAAGCACCCAGAAGATGATAAGGTGCTAGCAATGCAGCCAACATGGATTTGACAAAAATAAATTGTCAAACCAATTTAATTTTCTTTGTTGACAGGATTACTAATGTGTTGGATAAGGCAGAGGCAATAAAAGTGCTGTATCTTGATTTTTAATATGGTCTTTGACACCATCCCACGTGACTTTCTCTGAAACTAAAGAAAATCTGTCTAGATGAAATCGCCCTAAGGTGGGCACACAATTGGTGGAAGTCCATACTCGGAGTAGTTAACAACTGTATGTCGGCAGCCTAAGAGGACGGTTCAAATGAGGTTAAACAGGAATCGGTCCTGGGGCCAGTCCTGTTCAATGTTGCCTTTAACGGCCTGGATGATGGTTTATTGATTTCACTTATGAAACTTGCAACTGACCTCAACCTAAAAGAGTTTTCAGGAGCTTTCAACACTAGGATTAGATCAAAATAATCTTGATAATTTAGAACAATGGTCCCAAATCAACAAGATGGATTAGAGTAAACTTAAGTGGCAAGGACTACACTGAGGACAGGAAAATAGAACATTCAAGTAGTGAATAACTGTTTAGGCAGCAGATCTGCAGAACAAGGCTTTGGGGTCATAATGCATCTTAAATTAAATATTCATCAACAATATGACTCTTGCAAAAGAACAAATCTAATTGTGGGATGTGTTAATAGGTGCACAAGACATTGGTGGTAATTATTTGTTCTTGTTGGCATGGGTGGGGCCTCAACTGGAGTAAACTGTCCAGTTTTGGGCACTGCATTTAGATGAACTGAAGATAGTCCAAAGGAAAGCATCAAGAGTGTTTTATAAGAAATTTAGAAAATATGACTTCTGAAGAAGTATTGAAGGAATTGGATTTGTTCAGTCTGAACAAGGGAACGCTGAGGGAGGACATGAAAATGATCTTCTAATACACCGAAGATTATTACAGAAATGATGGTAAGCAGTTGTTCTCCATGTTCTTTGAGACCAGGAAACGAAGAAATTGCCATAATATTGATTTAGATTTTAAAAATTATTTAGATTAACTTATAGGGAACTTTCTAACTACAGTGTTGCCAACTCTCATGATTTTGGCGTTCTGAAAGTCTACACTTTAGGAAAGTGAAAAACTTAGCTCTTTCTTTTATAGATATTTGTTTATATAAATATTTTCAGATTCCCAAACCATAGCCTTTTAAGAACAATGCCAACAATCATGGGTTGGCCTGTTTCACTACCAGTCCTTATAATTAAGAGTATTGCCATCTTCAGATACTGTGAAATCTTCTTCAGTTGAGGCCGTTTAAGAGAAAATCTACCAAGAAGTGTCCACATATATGTACCCTATCCTGCCTCAGTGCGGCAAAATGAGCTGAAATACTTCTTGCGGCCCATTCCAGCCTTGTGCTTTCACAGCTAACCATTGAGATCCATGTGCATCTCTCCAAACGACTGAATGAGAGTGGGCATTGGCTGAGCATGACCATTTTCATCTCCTCCTGTTGGACATGTCTGAGTTTAACTCTCAACATGCATCTCTGTGGAAAACTTTGCCTCCCTGGTTGTTTGCAGCCAGCATACAGCAAACAGCTTTTGGACAGCACCTAAAGGCCAGGATTGTTCTTAATATCATCAGATGCCTTAAAAGTAGTGATGGACATATCTCTAATGGCAGGAGAGCAGTAAATTAAAATAATATGCAGTACTTTAGCATCAGTTCTTTCATTTTGCAATTCTCAGATCACTACACAAATGCTAACTAAGCATCAGAACAGATAAAATATTGTTGTCTCTTTATAGATGAATAAAGTGATACAAAGACATTTTCCACAAAGAATTAAGGGTATGTATAGCATGGAACCCACTTGTTCTCCCTTGCTGTTGTGCACTTTGATTATTGGGTATCAGACTTTCTTGTAGAGATACCGTGGAAGTGTTAT